>NC_085046.1:13379778-13691861 GCF_963662255.1 Cinclus cinclus | reverse complement strand
ACAGATCAGATTCCCTTTCTCTGCCCTCTCTCATCTTCTTCAAGAGATGTTCTCTATCATAATTTTCTTTGTCACTTATTACAGCTGATGTTAAATGGCTTTTCAGCTAAATGCTTGTTTGGGTTATTTATTAACTAGGGAACATTTACATTGGCATACTTTGATGTTAAACATGCAGTGGAGAACCCATTTGTAGGCTCTAGTGGATTAACTAGAAATTCAGGGAATCATATTCAGAGGGATTAACTCTTAGGCAGTGGATTACCTCCAGTCAGTTAGCTTCACTGGAGGAGATGGAAGCAACCACTAGCAAACAGATCTTTATTCAGGTGATTACATATAATGATAGGAGTATTATTCAAACAAATAGAATATAATTAGTTTATACATCTGCTGATCTTGTTCTTGCAGTGCAAAGACTTGGATTGAGATCTGGGAGGAGCTCTTAGGCTCTGTGTGGGTAAATTTTGTTTCATATCAGTGCTTGAAAGTGTAAAGCAAGAAATATACTGGTCTCATCTACTGGGTTAATTTCCAGAATGCTGGTTTCTTTCAGTATTTTCTCCTTGTTGCTATGTTTGTAGGAATATTGCTCTTAAATGCCATGTTTTATAAAATATATTTGAAAAAAACCACCACAGAGTTGAATTTTGTTTTGTTACTTTATCAGGAAGACACAATCAAAACAGAAAGACATTTTTGGTATGGAATACATGTAGAAAACTTTTTAAAACTGAATTTACAGGGGGCAGTAGAGAGATACCAGAGAAACCCAATGGGAGTGTTAGAAAATTGGATTGGCAAACTCCCTGGTATAGAATCAGAAAAAGAAATTAAAAGAGAGTCTGAACAAGGAATAGGAAATTATGCTTTAAAAGGCCTTTCCTTATAGGAAATTTGTTGCGTTTGTCTTTTTTTTCAAGCCTCACTTTTCTTAAAAAAAATATTTTGTTCATATTGTTTCTCCATACTGTCTTTTCTGCTTTAATTGTGTTGAGACCACTTAGTTGCCAGCAAAGTCAACCGAAGAACTGTTTTGAGCTTTACCTACTTTTCTGGGGGAAAAAAAGTTTGTAAAAGAACCATTGAAGAAATAACCAAAGCAATTTTTAACATCCTCGTAATCTTCTCAATCTTATTTTATGAAAAGGGTAACAGAATCATTGTATTAGGTTTTTCTTTGTCATCTCCCAGGTATAGTTTAACATTTCTTACAGACCTTTATGCAATCTATTTTTCGTCATAGGTTCATGACTTTATATAATTCAGACAGGTTGTCATGAGGAGAAACACAGTTGTTCAGGTTGTCATAGCAGCTAAAACTTTCTTTTTCTGTGAGATTGTCACCAGGCCTTTGGCTTCTTGTAACCAAATCACCAGAAACATTATTAGTTTAATGAAGAAGCTCTCCAAAAGGCTGTTTCCAAATCTGTAAGTTATCTGTCCAACAAGTATGTCACTGCTGCGTGGAGTATTTTATTCACAAAGGCCATCTGGACAGCCTTGACAAAGGATTCATATCATTTGCCAGAGAACATCTTGTTTGCTGTGAAAAAAAATTAAATTCAATGTTATTCTAAATCTATCCAGAGACTTTGCTTTTTGTTCTCAAATGCTCTCTTGGCTTTACCGTGTTGAAGCTTCTTTGTCATCATTGCAGAATTTAAAATCATGACACAGTCTCTTTTTTCATCCCTGTAGTTAAAGTCTTATACACACCTTTGTTCTTTAAGATTATTTCAGACTCTGATTAGTAACAGTCCTTGATTTATTCTAGTGAGATTTGTGTTTGGATGCAAACTCTCTGACATTTATATGTTATGTTGTTTTTGAGATTTCCTTCATGGCTTGTTCATCATGCCATAGCATATCATAAAACCTTCAATTATTTTCTCCTCCTTTGGGGCAAATTCTTCCATCACAAAGATCTTAATGAGTAATAAACAGACAAAAACCAGGTACCACATATAGACTAGAAAAAGGTCAAAGCCCACTTTAACAGCTTGGCAATTGCATGTAGTGAATCCAAAAGGTGCTTGGGTTTTATTGACTGGAATGAGGATGATTTCAGCTAGGCAGAAAATAACATGCTGTGACCAATGGCCAAGAACCCCACTTCAAATTAATCCTGCAAAATACTGAGCAATCTTATAAAAGAGTGAGTAACCTGAGCTGCCATACAACACTGAATAGAAGCTGATGTTTTTTCAGCTTCTTAGTAAAACACTGAGCACGTTGCTGGGGAGCTCTGCATCCTTCATGCAGAAAGTTCATATGTTAATATAAATTCAAATGTTCTTTCACCCAATTACCCATAATTAGAAAAGGGCTTCCAGACCTCTGTGATACAGTATCTGGATGAAACATGAGAAAATTAATGAAATTGATTTTTTGACATGTGCAGTATCACTCCCTGAATCTAATTGAAATAACATTTTTGAGAACGACCAGAACTTACTGGATTTATTGAAAGGGTTTCTTTTTTATTTGCTGCCTTGATTTTTGTCTTACAAGATAATTTTGTGGCATGCATATACGATCCTGTTGCAGTGAGTAAATAAATAATACATTTTGCATTCATTCGTATATTCAGAATCCCTCCAAGTCTTCATTGAAGTTAAGTATAGACACACTATTTTGAAGAGTTTAAGCTGAATTAAAATTTAGAACCAAAGTATATAAATGGTTCTTAAATGTGGTACCTGAAGAAAAAATATTAAGTTTGCGATGCGACAGTGGTAATAAACAATTTCTTCTTTTAAATGTAACCTTTTTTATGGCTATAGAAGACCACAAACGTGCTGGAGCTCATTATCCCAAAAACCCACACTTTTGCTGATGAAATTAGAAGATTTTCTGCATTGACCGCTTTTTAAAAAAATAAAAGTACCTTAGGAGTTTAGTATCCCTAGACACAGTGACAAGACTGCATGTAGATGCTGAAACCCAGCAGAAAGACAGCAACAGGTATTTAGAGAAGTGGGGAATATATGAGTGTAATATCTCCCTTGGTGAAAGGGGAGTGTTGGGCAGTAAAGCTCACTATTGTGGTCTGTGGCTGCATTCTGGCCCACGCTACAGCTCTGCCAGAACACACTCAGGGTCTTTAGCCAAGACATTAACCTATTGACCTGCTGCCTGGGGATGAGAATGCTGCCAGCCACAGTTGGCTCTCATTGAAGAGTAGGGTACTGTAAACATTGAAAAGAAACAATTCCTTGGCAACTAACCGGAAGATTTACCTAACAAACACTCACTGAACTAAGTCAATGTTTCTAAGACTCTGCTGCTTGTCTATGCCCCATGGAAAATGGTCTTCATCAAACTCAACTTCATATGTATTAAAACAGATTAGGTTAATTTTGTTCAGTTGCTAACCTATTTTCCAGTCCAAAGATAAGTTTCTTTGTCTAAAGGATAAATTGAGGACAAAGTGTTATTCTGTAGCTTGCATTCATTTCAATCTCTATTTACATCAACTTGAAATAGTTTCACATTTCAGTGAATGAAGCAGGCCATAGTTAAACTGATATACTGATGAGGGTGTGGTGTGGACCTGAGCACTACTGATAATTGTCATCATGATTTCAGTGTGGCTTTCTTCCCTGCGAGCTAGAACATGCAGGCAGCGCCTAGGTGCATCAACATGGGTCAGTAACCATTCCCCAGAGGAAGCCTGGATGAAGCTGTCCTGCATAAATGAGACTGAGTTAGTTGCCATCAAGCCAGAATGCAATCTCTGACCCATTTGTTCAACAAGTGCAGACACAGCTTTAGTAACTGCAGAGAATTGCTACATCTTTGCAAAAAGTGGTGCTATCCATCAAATAGAAAACTATCAATGTGAGAGTTAACCAAAATGAAGGGCTACTTTTGATGTAACATATTTGTGGTGTGGTGCAGAACCAATCAAACTGGAGGGTACATACTACAGGATCAGGCCCTGCAGATCCTCCAGGCAGGGTTTCTAGCAGGGTTTTGAGGACATGCAAAGGATTCATCCTTCCTCCTCTTCCTAAGTTCCCATTACTCATCTATTGGGCAATAGATCAGATTTCTGTGTAAAAACCTGGGTGCACAGGGCTTTCAGCTGCTCTGGCTGACAGGTCTAGGAAGCATTTCAGTATTCCACAGTGTGAGATTGTGCTCTTTGGCAAGGGGGAGTGGGTTCAGCGTCTGCCGCTTCAAATGCCCTGCTGGAGGGAGGAGGGTGTCTGAGAGGGACAGAGGGGCACTACCCCATATGGCTGTGCTTATCTGTTCCCCACCACATCCAGGAGTGGATCTCACATTTTCTACAAGAGGGGTCTGCATATGCTTCCACCACCCTGTAGAAGGCCATCTGTGTGGTGGTGAGTTCTGAGAAAACACTGGCATGATCCTTCTCATGCCACACCTCCTGGCTTCCTCTTCCAGGTCTCAAGCCTGTCCAGCACAGAGCCCATCTTGTGCCCATTTGCTGGATGATTCACAGATATTCCCTGTGCTTCATGTAAGGCCCACCTACCTCCTTCTAAGCTCAACTGGGCCAGCTGTGAATGAGTTAATAAGCACTGAAGTGTGAATAGGTATCAGAAAACTGTGTAAGGGGAAGGCAAGGAATGACTTTTAGATATTGCTGTTGGGATACTCTCAGGGTTACTACTGTTTTTTGAGCTCCTGTGGTGCTACCAGTATGGCCTGTGGATGGTGCAATACCCTGATGATTCCTTTGGGGTGTCTGGCTGGCTCTCCCCTCCTGGGCTTTCCTTCTGCACGCTGAAGGGAGGGTTGCTGTCTCCGTAAGGCCCAGGCTGGCTCCACAGTGCTCCTCAGACATCTGTTGACATGGTGTTAACAGCACTTGTCGTCAGGCCTGGGTTCACAGGCCAAGCTGCTAATGAGGAAACCGCCTTAGAGTCTCAAGAGTGGGATTTTAATAAGTGTGATGTGGAGAGTGTACACATGCCCTGGAGTGTTGTGTGAATATTTTGGGTTGCATGTGAGAGTACTAGGCCTTCTGGGTTAATGTTGGAGGATGGTGACAGATGGAGACAGCTAAACACAGTATGGCCTCATCCATGCTGCTCCTTGGTGGAAGCTAACCTCAGGATGAACCCAAGCTTCATGTTGAAGAGATGTAAGGGGAATAGTCCAAACCACTATGAAAGAGAATGCAGAACAGACATCAAGGGTTGAATGCTCAAGCTTGCACCCTAAGCCTCTTTGATTTCACAGGATATGGATATGTACTGCCAGTCCTCCCTGGAACTTCTGCCTTGCCTTGGTAGGAAACATAATTCTATTGATAAATTACAGTGTTATTTCTATCAGGCTAGAAACACAATCTTAAAACAATTTAATTTAAAAAGTCTTACTCTGTTGCCTGTGATCCACCTCTGTGTACTGACACAAGAGGGTGTCTGAATTTCAAAGCTGGCGTTGCTTGACTCACATCCTGGTGAACCACAGTCACTATCACTGCTGTATACCATGTTCTGATTGCTGTTTTGCAAAGACATTAATGAGTTTCCCAGATCAAAGCCGGCTCTTTCTCAGCATAGTTTAACATATATAAACAAAATCTGTTGCAGTAACTGTGAAATCATTTGCATTCATAATTATAGTGGTTTTTCTCATAAATTGCAATCATGTCCAAGAAAACATATAAAAATAGAAATACATTACTTATGCTTTATTGTTCAAAATGGGCTTCTGTTTTATCAAGCTGCAATGATAAAAAAAAATAAATTTACTCAAAACAAGAAACCTGGAACATCATTCTGTGGCAAGGTGGTGACAGATCAACATCAAGAGTAGTGCAGTTATCTCTAAAAAAGGAGCTAGAACCTTTGAAATCACTATCACTGTAGCATTAAAAGCCCCCAAATAAAAACTACACCATGCAATGTAGACATGAGATGACATTATTCTAACTGAGGGCCTCAACTGAACCAAAACATTTGAATTTTTTATAAGGTTTTACATTTTTGATGAAAATATCTTAGTAAGGAACTGTTAGTAGATTCAAAAATATGTCTGTCAGAGAGATATTCAGGTCTGTAGTATTGTGAAAGCTCTTGGAAGTGATGGGGAATGTGCAGTTGATCAAAAGTCTCAGCCGATTTAAAATGCTCAGTAAAATCCAATTAAGCAAAGCAGAGACTAAGGAATTGAAATGTCTACTTTTTCCATCCAAGCACCTGCATATCTTCAGGAATTTAAATTATTACTGGCATATGTAGTCTATATAGGAAGTAATGAAATATTTTCCCTTCCAAGAAATATAAATTATATCTAAATCCCATTTACTCAGAGTATTTGAGACAGAGACGTTGTATTCAGATAACAATGTCTGAACTGGTCAGCTGGAGTAATGAAGGATGGAATTAGATTCTTGGGTCTATTATCATAAAAACAGATTCTGCCACTGTTACTCTCATAAAGTCATAGCTCAGTCCTCTTACACCATTTTGGCAGTTTCACTGCTGATGGAGAATAGCATTATCTGACGTGGATACAGATAACAATATTTGTCTAACAAAAAATGTTTCAGTATTCTGCATTAGATATGTTGTAGTAAAACTTCTGACAGGGGTATTCTGCTTAAGCTGTCCCCTGTAATGGATGATTTGGCTGCAATAAGAAGTGTCAGGCTTTTCCTATCTTAAGACTAAACAAAAAGGCCTTCTGGAATTTGAGAAGAGTTGCTTTATGTCCTAAGAATTTTTTTCTATAGGTCCTGGTTTTAGCAAGAATTAGAAAAAATAAGTGTTGAAATGTAATAAATAAGGCTACTCTCTTGAGCTTTATAAACCACTTTGCTGACCCAAGAGGCAGGTCAGAAAAATATTGAATCCTGAGAGTGCTTATCTGAACCACACATTTTGAGGGGCAATGGGTCACGGATGGAATCTCTAAAATAAGAATCCAAAGTTCAATCTCTTGGTATCAGTTTAGTATAATTTTATGAGGAGTCCATAACTCCACTGCAGAATTAATGATGTTGTTAAAAAACTCATGAATGCAGAGGTAATTACTACGGGATTCTCAAACCAGTCCATTGTGATAAGTGTGGTGATAATCCAAAGCTAGGGAGAAGTGAAGGGTCATTTACTGTGCCAAGCTTAACACATTTGGGCTCTGTTGGAGTAGATGGGGAAGCCAATTTTGAAGCTGAGAGCTGTTTGTTTTAAAAGCCTTGCTACTGCCTCCTATTTGTTTAAATCTAGAGCTCTAACATTGTACTGTCAGAAATTGCTTTGAGACTTCACTTGGCAGGATATGTTTTTTCAAGAAGATAGGACCCAGGTCATTTAACACTAATTCGTGTAGAAGCCAGTTTCAATAGGGAGGGAACCATTCCTTTGATGGGGAGGAAATCAGAACTTTTGCCAGAGAAGCTATCTAGTATGTGCTCAGTGGTTCTCGTTGCCAGCCAGGCAAGCAGCTGGTTTCAGCACGCACTATTGTTTCCAGTTGGTCCTCATCTGTAGCCCCATATAGAGCACATCACAATAATTAAGTCTAGAATTTAAAAAGGCATGGATTAGAGGTGGCAGTGTCCAAAGCCAAGAAGAAATGTGATAGATGTCTAACTGAAGCAGATATGAAAATCTGTCTTGGGCCCTCAAAGCCACCTGCGATTTCAAATAGCAATAGGAATCCAAATGTGATCCAGGTCAAAATCCTCTCAAATGGGAAGTGGAAAAGAAGTAAGATCACACTTATTTTCCCTTACACAATAGCCCCTCCTCCATCTTGTCCAAATGAAGCTTCTGTCGGCTTGCCCTTATCTAAGTATTAATCTCTGCCAGACACAGGCAAAGCAAAGATGCTGCACCATCTGGGTTTGATGAAAATGAGGCATAGAGCAGCGTGTCACCTGCATCTTGAAAGCACAACAGCCCAAACTGTGTTATTATCTCTCTCAGCATCACATAGAGGAGGTGCACTAAAATATAGCCTGGCAGAACCTGTGTGAAAGTGTTCTTTGGGCAGATGAGCAATTGATCAAAATCACTTTCTTTCATCTCCTGGGGCCCAAACCTGTTTTAGTTGAAGCCTAAAGCAGTTTTGCAGTCGAGTTCAGTGGGAACTGGTGTTGATATTTGGAGAGGAAAGAATGAAATCGCTCAAGTGAGTGATAGCATAAAAGCTGTACTGTTTATCACAAGCAAGGACCATGGGTGTCAAACACCACTGACTGATCTAAGAAATTACAACAGACATCTGAGATTTTGTCCACTGCTAAGGAGAAACCAACTATCAGTGAGACGAGAACAGTCTCTGTACAATTCTCCTAACAAAAATGGACCTGAAAAAAAACAAAAAACTGTTGAAGGACACCTTAAGGTTTCAAACTGGTTTATTTATCCTCCTCTTCCTTCTTGAGGATCCTCAGAAAGGAGATTGTGGATATAATAGCAACAGAATTGCAAGGACTGAGGTATACATTGTTTAAAACAACTAATGGTAATATAGTTTTGCAAAAATGCTATCTTTAGTTCTTATGATGAATCACAAAAATCTGGTCTAATGCATTTGTTCTCAGCTCAGTTCCAAAATCTAGGTTGCAAAATTGAGTCGTTCCTTAAACTTCCAAGCTGCTGCTTAATGTGGCTGACATATTGCCAGAGAAGAAGTCACATTTATCTCTTGCAGTCCCAGTGTGACCACAGGTGGATACACTGCCTGTCTTGGAGAGCACTGAGGGTGAAGGGTTCATTTGTCCATCTCCTTTCCCCCAGGTAATCAATTACAGTGAAGTAGATTGGCTTGGCTTCCTCTGTAGGGTCACCTTTATTCTTCTGAATGGAAACCCAGCTTTTATTATCCTTCAGCGTCTGCACAGCTTAAAAGCCTCATGTATTTAACCTAGACTGACACTCAAAATATGTATAAAAAATGAGTGATAGATACATGCACGATGAAGGTGAAGGGAAGAAATATCTGCTTGTAACCAGATTTCCTCAATTCTTACTTTTTGTTAACCACAGCATGCAAGGTGGGCAAATGTCCTGCTGGAGTGAGCACACATGTGCTACAGATCATGCTTTACATCAAGTCTGCATGTATGTCCTTTGAATGGGATAAAAGGTTTGCTTCTCAGCAATCTGGCTTTCAGGCTCACATGGGTTGAAAGGAAATCTTTGTGGTATTTTAATCCTAGCAATTTTCTGGAAATCTGTGAGGAGGAAAAAAAGACCCAGATTAAAAACTTAAGCTCTTATACTAGTTAAGAAAACCCAGCATTCTAACATGATTAACATTAATAAGTAGTGATTTTAAAAGCAGCAGAAGTGGCTAAGCCACAGTGGAACTGCATTTTAGGAATTTTAAGATAATAATTTGAGTATTAAGCTGTGAAAAATTGGTCTGTACCAAGAAGGAAGCAGCAGGTTTGATAACTAATGCAGAACATGAAGTGAAGAAGACAAAATCCTCTTCAGAAGTGGTGATTTAATGTAATAATGATGTGGGGACATACATGAAAAGTATATATCAAAACACTTATGTCAGAAATGGCTATTTTAGAAAACAACTGTTTTTGTTCTGATCCCAGAGACACAAAGTATTAAAAGAATGAAAGAGAAAAGGATACTTTAACTCATTCTAATATATCTTTTTAATTTAAACACAATTTTATGATAAGCAGTACTTCCTTGGATCCGTAATGGTATTTTAAAAAAGGAGTATGCATATTAGGTTTTATGGTGTCATCATGACCTGTAAATATTCAAATAAGGAAATATCCTAGTTTTGTAATTGTAGAAAACAAAATCATAGCTTGTGGAGAGTAAAAAGCATTGTGTTTTGTAGAGGAGGTAGCAGAAGGTTCTGGGTGTTATCTTCCTTGCATTGCCATTCTTGCATTTTATATAAATATTTTCAAAACTATATTTTTTTATTTTTTTAAGATTCAATAAATACCTTGAGTTGTAAGAAATAACACTAAGAAATGAAATTTGTTTTTCACAAAATCATCCACTTTTGTGCAATTTTTTATAATGTGATATGTTTCTTATGATTTTAGGCTTAGCTGTGCAGGCTGTATTCAATATACTTACATTAAGATTTTGATGACACAAAAGTTCAGAGTTCATTTTGCCTAAAGCATTCTTTCTCTATTGAGATTTCAGAAAAGAACAGTGAAATGTGACCAGAATAACCAAGTAATGACCAACTCCCTAAGTTATCAGAAAGATAAAAAGGATTAAAGTGGCACTTTGAAACATAGTTCTGAGTGTGGAACATAATGAAGAAAACATTTTTGAAGAGAGAAAAAGTTTATAAACTACATATAGATTAGCAAAGTGCTGTTAAAAGAGGTGGTTGAAAGGTAAGCTCAGTCCTGTCAAGAAAGGAAATAAACAGAGAAAAACAAGTCATTCATAATTTGAAAAACTGTGTATGATCCATGCATACTTACAGTTTGTATAAATTAAGCGTGTAGTTCTATAACATTGATGAAGCATCATACAAATGAAAAGCATTTTCTAGTCAAAAATCATTTTAAGGATGATAACAATTCTCCTATCCTTTTCCTCTCACTGGAGTAAAATAAATTATGTCTGGCAAGAATCTAGAAATAGTGAACAAAAGCATTTAATCCAGGGATGAAATAAATTCCTCCAAATTTTTGTATTTACATAGATGCTTTTTATATTTCTTTCTGTAGGTACATGAAATGCCTTTTCTTGGACTGTTAATGGCGTGAAGGGCATATGCTTTTTTCCAAAAGATTTAGATGTCTTACTGATGGGACTAGGCTACAGGTGCCCTCCATATACTGGGATCTAAAGATGACAATTTAGAGTGAGGCAGGTGTAGGGGGAGTTAAAAGCAGTATTTGGAATCACTGTTCTTGCAATTACATGGTCAGCATGCATACAGACATAATTACTTCTGTCTGTGCATAATTTTCTCTTTTGAAATTGCCTAGAGCAGACAAATAAGAGAAATTTTTTGGGATGAACATATCTGGCATTTCCGCCTGCTCTTCCCTAAAGAACCCTGTTTTGTAGGTGGGTTGAAAGTGCACCTAGGACACTGGCAATACTGACATCCATACCACATGGTCTTCAGAACAAATGTGGTTAGCAGGTTAATAGAAACAATTCCTATAAATGCCTGTTGAACAGCAGTCTAGTCAGAAATTAAAGACGTGAACTTTGGGCATGGGGAAAACACCAGATTTCCAGATTTAAACTAGTCCAGAGCTAGAGGTGAGGATTTGGGCTGAAAACCATGGCTTTATGTTGATGTCCTACTCAGGAAAGAGAGGTAAGAGCTGTGAATTTGAGATGCTCTGAGCTTCAGCAGCACAGGATAGGAGCCATCTTTGTGGTGGCATTCTGCAGGTGTTAGTGCTGGCCTCCCCTGGTGCTGAACAGTGTCAGGTGGAGATCAACAAAGTGATCAGCAAAGTGATCATGGTTCCCGTTTCTAATGTACTCAAGGCATAATGAGCAACAAGGTCTTCCTTCCAGCCTCAGAATACTGGAAATCCCTGTCCTTATAACAAACAAATAATGAATTGGTTATGAGGTTATGACAGGGAGACATAAGGTGTCTCTGACAGTAGATACTGAGATCAGTTCTACTTTGTCTCTGAGTATTCATTAACTTTTAAAAATCAGGTTTCTATAACTGTTTCTATAACTGACCATTTTTACCTTCTACATACATGAAGTACATCTTGGGAGAAACATTCACAAAACAGTGAGAATAAGGTCTGAACTTCTGTGAATTCTATTTAATTCTGTTTTCTCGTCCAAAGCAATTCTAATTCAAGCAGTTTTAAGTTATTTTTTAAGAATTTATGATGATAAAAATGACAAGCACAGTCACACAATAAAGGTCATAGTAGTATCCATGTTATCAAATAAAAAATTAAGGTAACCTGCATATCAATTATTTTTGCCACTATAATTTTGAATTGTAACGATCAAATACATGGAATGAATTGTTCACAGATGAGTTACATAGCAAAAAATATTTTACAAATAATTCAGAACAATGGTTACATTGAAGGAAGTTGTTACCTCTTCACAGACAATGCATACACATAAAAGAGAAGGCAAAATTAGTAAAATAAATTATGCATTGCAAATCAACATCTCAGCTTTTATGATATCCCACCCCTTTACTGTAGCTCTGTCTTTCATAATATGGAGAAATAAAATGCATTTCTAATTTTTCTAATAAGTACTAATTAGTTCAGGCCTTTAAGATCCTTAAGGAAATAAAGTGTGTCCTTGTAGCCTTCCAAATAAAGCCCTAAATCTGCAGCTGGTACAGTCCCACATTGCTCTTCTTTCCATCTTCCAAGTAAAAACTGAAATCCTCCCTTATTTAGATTTCAATGCGAGATTAATTTAAAAGCAAATTGACTAAAAGAAGCAGCAGTCATTTAGTCAATGAGCAATGTATGGAAGTTACCCCTTTGTGGTGACGTAAAAGATGATGATCTGAAGGAAAACACACAGAAAATGTTAAAATAGAAAGAAACAAATGGTTTTAAACTGCTTTTGTCAGATGATATTATTAGCATAAATAGTTTAATGGGGAAAGCCCATTTTGCTGAGCAAGTGTCTCCTCCCTCTGCAGAGCCACTCTGAAGCAGTGATGTGTGGGGCATGGGGAGCACCTCCCAGGAGCCATGCCTGGAGTGACCTGTGCATTCCTGGAGGCCATCTCCCTTGTCCCACTGGAGAATTTCATCATGCATCCTTCAGCAATCGTCCAACTAAATTTTATTACAAACCTGACTCTTTCTTTAAACTCTGGATACTTTGGTAAGGAATAATAATATTGGATCCTTCAGCTTTTCCTCTTCTTCCAGTACTGGGCTGCTTTCTGGGGTATGTTCTCTGGTGTATTTTTAGGGGCTTATCATGTCATACTAAAAATTTCTGCAAATGTACTCATGGTGTGTGAGAAGAAAAAAAGGAAGTGCTTTATTATATTCAGTACTTCCTCTGCTCCCTTCAGCCAACTTTTTCGGGTCTCCACCTCGTGAAGTAAAAAGCTGAAAAAAGGTGAAAAAGCTGAAAAAACTTTTTGTGATTTTTGCCTACTCCATTATGTATTGTTTCCTAGTGTCTGTTCTGATTCAGGTGATCTCTCCATCTATTCCCTCCAAAGTTTTGTTTGTTTCTCATTTCAAATGTTTCCTAAAAATATCTTTTTGATCCAGGGAAAAATAACTGCTCATTAGTCCCTTGTACAAAAACTGAATAGAGAAATATTTTAGAAGATTTTAAGATTTTAATAGGTTTTTTTACCAGCATTAATTTGGAAAACAAAACGAAACAAAACTTGATGTCAAAACCAATCCACTTCTGCTGGAACTTTTGTTTTACACAAGTCAGCAAGTTCTTAGGCAAGAGTACTTCCCTGACACTTCTGTGACCTTAAAAAGGGTGACTGTATCTGGGGGGTCCTGAGTGAGGACTCCCCATGGCATGAAGCAGTACTCAGTAACTGCTGGTGTGGTGACACGAGTGTGCTGGTCCGTGGGGCACGAGGCCCCCTCCCCTCCCCTCCCCTCCCCTCCCACTGGCAAACTGAGCTCTGCAGCCACATCGGGCTTTGCTCCACTCAGCTGAGCACGGAGCACATGCTAAACAGAAGCATGTGAGTCATCCTGCTGATATGAACTTGAGCTGATGAACAACAAGTAGGGGAAAAGAAATAACAAATACTTTTTTCATGCGTGAAAGCCCTTTGGTTGTGCAGGGATGCTGTTATCTGTGTGAATAATACCATACCCAGCAATGTTTGTCTGAATGCCTGAGGAGAAATGGGAAAAGGGCAGGGTACTGATACCACAGCATTGTAGTTCTTGGAAGTTTTACAGTTAAGGTCATTGACAAATATTTTTGTTACTTGGTCATCTCTTGTAAGTACCAGCAATAACTTTTTCTGGCATGCCTAATTTCTTTGACTTTACATTCCAAACTGGACCAAGCCCAGTTTCTACTTCCATCTTCTTAGTATTATAAGAGCACCCAGAGTAGCTGTTCTTTGGTGGTGCTAAACTTTTCCAGGTGCAGCCCCAAGAGCACTGAGGTGATTGTGTTACTAACATCCAGTGTTTGTCAGTCTGGACATGCCCAGCAAGAAAGAAACCCTAGGTCATCTATTTAATAACCTTAACTATTACCACCTTTTTATTTGTTAGAAGATTATTTGCTACCATTTCTGAAAATAAGAGTGTCCTTGTTTGCTGAGAGCCTCATTCCATGCTTCAAAGGAAGCTTAGATGGCTAAATATCTACTTCTACAGATAGAGATATTATTAACAGAGTTTTGCAGGAAGTAAAATTTGAATATGTAGTAACAAATATCTATAGGCGCAGAGGGAACTTTGTAAAAAATAAATCCCGAAGAAATTCTAGCAGCTCTAGAGTAAGGCAGAGACCAGGGAAAAAGAATTTAAAATAGCATTTAGTGTTAAGGATACTCAAGCCCCGTTGTGTACACCTACATAATTTGCTGTATCTGGCCTGTGGGGATGTGCTAAATTTCATTTTACAGTCACTTTTGTTTTCCACTCCTCTTTCTGAGGATGATAATTTTTAAAAAGAACACTGGATGTCATAACCATTTTTGGTACGTGGGATCTTAAAGGAGACAGACTGTGATGTGAATTCCTAAAAACTGGTTGCTATCCAAGTTCATGTTCTTTGCTTGTTTTTCATTTTTACTGGTACCTATTTGGCTTCTAGCTGGTGTGTTACTTTTTCTGCTCATTTCCATAAATAAAATGTTCTTTCTCTGCCATGTTGCTGTTCCCCCTGATTATTTCCTGCTGTGGCCTTGGTGTAATAGTGTTTCTTCTTTTACTTAAAACAGCATGCAATTGCATTTTGAGTTAAGTTAATGGGGGATGGAAAGGATGTAGCCAAATCTCTGCAGGACTCCCTGAGCCTCACCACAGCATCTCTACAAAACCTTTCTATGGGCCTGGCTCAGTTTTTCTGCTGGTTTCTGTTGGCTTTGTTTATTACCGGCCAGTGTAGAGCGTTTTGTATGTCACTTGCTATTTAATGAAATACCCTGCAGTAAGCTGGATTTCCAGTATCAGCTTCCAGGGAACCAGTAAGAGTCCAGTTATTGTTACTGCTATTAGGGGTGTATTGGTTCTTTGCCATCATTAAAAGAATGAAGTATTACATCTGCTAGGCTTGCATTACAAAGCAGCTTCATAAAGCTCAATGTGAGCTTTATTATCTGTTGGACTTCCCATAATGTCTAACATACAATACAGTACACCTATTTAGCAAAAAAGTTCCTTCTGCAATTGAACCTTCTCTTAGAAATAGAAAAGGATTTTCAGGCTGTGAATCTGCAGGTAGTAATTTTAATAGCTGCTAATGTGAATTAATAATTCTAATAGCCTTATTTCTGATGCATTATCAGAATACTGGAGAGTGGGTTGCCATGGCTGCTATATTTTATCACTCACAGCTGTGTAAACTCTTTTAGGCCAGCCTTTTTCTTTTTTCTTTTTCCTTTTTCTTCCCCCCCCCCCCCCCCCCGCCTCAAGAAACCATTCATGTGACTTCTTACTTTTCGAGTCCTTATTCAACATGGACTAACATGGCTCCTAAGAAAGCAGTTTTTCCCCTCTGGGAGACTGAGCCATATTATTATCAGCTTAGAAAAAATTCACTATGCAGGGAAATGTTCAAGGTAAAACCAGTTGTCATCACGCTGGCATATTTGTCATTAGGAGTGCATGGTCTGTCCAATTCTCCTCAAGAAATTCAGTTGTGCAGTGAAGAAACAGTGAGACAGAAGAATATATTCTCCATTTCCCAGGATGCAGCGATCTCAAAGAAATACAACACATTCCTTGATTTGCAAAACTGTAATATGTGGATAAATTTGCATGGATATAAATTTTGCATTCTTTGTCGAATAGCAAGACAAATATTTAAGTATATGAATAACCTCATTCCTGCTTGGCAAAACACTTGAACATATGGAACTTAAGTCCTTGCTTAAAGTAAGCCCTTAATTGCTATTTGTATCAGTTGCTCATCTAAGGTAAAAAAGTGAAAGCTCAGGAGGCACAGCACTAAGTTCACAGGCCTTTTTATCGCTGACATTTTATTTATCAAAATAAAATTATTTCTGTGCCATTTTTTGGCAACTCAGTAGTAGCACTGATTTAGAGAGCATCTTAATCATGTTGGCTGGCATCACCAGTCCATTCATATTTATAAATCTCTTCAAAGCAGCACTGCAAACTCTCATGTCAAGGACATCCAACCAGATTTGTACGATAGTTATATTTCAATGTATTTCAACAGTCTAACCTGTTAATGGATGGACCTTAGAGTGGAGATTTGCATCTGGTAATGAGACAAACTTTCAATTCCTTATCTGAAGAACATCCAGATCTCTGCAGTCAGCAAAACATCTCCAAATCCTACAGCAACAGACTTTATAGAGATAACGATGGTATTTCCCAGAAGGGCAAGAGTGGTCTTTCTCACAGAATTTTGGCACTGCTGTTTCTGGCTCTGGATTGAAGAACAGAAAGGGAGGAGAATTTTTAAAAATGTAATTCACTCTTAAAAACACCCCCTTTGTTTCTGTTTTGGTTCTACAAACAGGCACAGGGATAGGAAGGGTCTCACTCTTCTGTGCTTTCTATACACCCATGCCTACTTAACCTCAAGATTCTTAGTGAACGGTTTTCAGGCAAATCTCTTCTCCTGTGCTGCCATTCCTGCTTATCTGAGGGTGGGATGCATTCTTAGAAACCTCTCTGTAGCACTACTGTTTTGGGGCAGTGGAAGAAGACCTTTCTCTACAGTTCAGGACTCTGTGATGCAGACTGCACTGCCATTAGTCGTTAGTCGATACTCCAGTTGCTTCCCAGGCTCTCTGCTCTCATTTACAGCATATTCACCTTCACATGATGACTCATTTGCTTTCACAGTTATTAAGAGTCACCTCAGGTTTTGTATGCACAGTTCCTGTACATTTTGTACCCTTAAAAACGTCAAAGGATGACCATGGCAAAGCACGGATTAAAAATGTTTGATGGACAACACCCTTCCTC
Source organism: Cinclus cinclus (assembly GCF_963662255.1). Classification (NCBI taxonomy): domain Eukaryota; kingdom Metazoa; phylum Chordata; class Aves; order Passeriformes; family Cinclidae; genus Cinclus; species Cinclus cinclus. The sequence goes on along the minus strand of NC_085046.1, from coordinate 13,674,799 downwards.
TTCATAGGAAGCATTTTGTCTATTTTATATTAAGAGAGTTAGACAAAATTACATCTCTAAATGTCCCAGACTATGCCTTTTGTTGCCATGAATCACACCAGCTACATAAGGCAGGCAGCACAGCATGAAAATAGATCCTCATGACATATCTAAGCAACTATACCTCCACTTACTTGGACTCCAAAAGACTATTTAATGTAGTACAGATATAATGTACAAAATGCATGTACACATACATACAGTTAATTAGAAATATAAACTAATACAAGCATACTTTATTTTTTAACTTTGAAAAAATTCTTCAGGTTTTTATTTTCTTGACTCATTCTGCTTCTTAAAAAGGAATTGATAACTGAATCCTTTTAGATCACAAAAAAGGATATTTTATAGAAAATATAGATGTCCACACACTGTCCTTCAAGAAATAAGTATATAATCGGATTAGAAGATATTTCAGATTTGGACAACTCTAATTAAATTACTTCTAACTTCTACTGGCCTCCGTGGATCAATCTCTTCTTGACCTTCACAGTCCATCAATATAAGCAAAAGCAAAGCAAAAAAGTATTCTATCTGTAAAAAAGAGTGTCTTTTTCTTTTTAAAAAATCCCCTGTAGTTGGCTGGATTTGTTTGGCACTTGACCTCATCATGGATTAACATTAGCTTAAAAAACCCACACCTATTTTTTTTTAACATAGACTTTATTCCATGGTACAATACCTGTGTAAAGAAATTTCTTGTGCAATATGGTTTTCTTTTGCATACATCATTTACCATCTTTCGAGGTAAGGAATTTAAATGTATGCTGATGCCTTTATCATCTTGACAGTTTAAGGATAAAAGTTCTGTCCAATGTGATGAACAAAAGACTTTCTCCTTTAAATGTATAAAGTAGATGACATTTTCTTTAAATCTCCTAGAAGATTAAATGCCACATAATATTTTGCATAACATTTAAGAAATCTTTTACTTGAGAAGCCCAAAGTATATGTCTTTGAGGTCCTATTCTGATCCTTTGCATCTACATAGTGTAATGGCAATCTGATTGTGCATCTCCTCACTTGCCACAGTAATGAATGAGGACATACTCTGCTGGAATTCTGTCCTTTTGATGTAAATGATGTGCCTCAACAGTAGCCAATTTAAGGGGTCTGGAGGTAGGACTGCATATTTAGTTCCTTGGCTCCTGCTGTGACTATGTGTGCTTAAATTTTTCAAGTTTAGCATTTATATAGAAATAAAAGTAAATTAAAAGTTTTTTAAAATTAGATTTCTTTTATGAATTTAATTTAATTACAGTGATGCCAGTATGCATTGAAGTGAATTTTGCTGCTATGAAATCACACAGCCAGAATTGAAAACAGTACTTGGTCAACAATGTACAAACACTATATCAAATTTAATCTTGACATAGGCACAAGCCATCTCAATTAGAGATGTGACATTCTGCCTGTCTCAAGGCTAATTTTTTCCCACCAATTTTTGTGCAATGTAATGAGTGTATCTAGAAGAAAAATGCAGTCTCATGCCTTTACTCCATGTCTAGAAATGATTAATCATAGGCTTCACACTGTTAGTGCTGAGGATAGTGCATTGACTTTGGATGACTCTGGTTCAGAAGGATGACCCATCTTCAAAAGCTGAGAATTCTTCACTGTGTCACATTTAGGAATGTACAAAATATTCCTTTGGATTGATAAAAAAATATTCAAGGTTCTGTGAAGTTTTGAAACTTCACTGAAACGGAAAGCTACTTTTTTTGTTAAAAAACAAAAAGACATTTGTAAATATCTTTCTCTTTTTTGCTGCTGTGAAAGATGAAGCTTGTAAAAATGAGATTTCCCATCGAAGTTCAAAGTCAGAACATTTATTATTTATTTTTATTCCACATTTGTAACTTGTTGGAGAAAAAAAAATCTTTACTTGCCGGGAGAAATGTTTCTGTCTTTCCTTCAACAAATGAAAAATGGCAAATCAGGAAAACTTGAGGTTTGTCTTTTGCAACAGAGAGTTTACACAGACATATAACTTGGAAAAATAAAAGATAAAAAAAATCATCTCTGTTGCTCACACTTTTCTGCTTAGTCTAAACGCTTAGTCCACATTTGTCTTCTTTCCCCAGATATTTTTTTTCTTTTCCAATCTCTTCTTTCTTTCTCATCAGGCAACTTAAAACATCTTTACTTGTTGCCCTGAGGGAATGCAACCATTTAACATAAAATTACCCAGGGATTCTCCAGATGGAATGCAAAGGACATTTCCTAAAATACCAAGTGAACACTTTCTCTGCTGGTGAGCTGAGAAAAGAGTCAGTTCCTAATCAGTTCCAAAACTCATCCAGTTTCAGTATGATGGATATTGGGTTCATGAAGACTCAGATGCCTTCCAAACCACTTACTCCTTAAACTTCTCTCTTCCTTTTTCTCCTAAATGATCACTAAGTGGCACCAAGGGAAATTTAGGTTGGATATTAGGAAATTTTTTTTCATGGAAAGAATAATAAAGTACTGGAATGGTCTGTCTGGGGAGGTGGTAGAGTCACCATCCCTGGATGTGCTTAAAAAAAGATTGGATGTGGCATTTGGTGCCATGGTCTAGTTGAGGTGTTAGGGAATGGGTTGGACTGGATGATCTTGAAGGTCTCTTCCAAACTAGTCATTCTGTGATTCTGTTATTGCAAAGTCTGACTACACACGTACACCATCCTTCTGCTGTCTGCATGATGACTAATGAGGAGCAATTCCTCATGAATCTTCTGTTCTTCCTAATTTTAATCTAAGCAGGGCTAACACAAAACGAGTTTTTCAGTAGTGACCATAATGACTGTTGAATGAATCCCCATGGGCCAATTAGTTGCAGCACAACTTTGCAGCCCATGTGAGCTGGGGTTCTCCTGCAAGCTGTCTCTTGGGCAGCCCTGCTAACAAGCCACATAGCAGTCTGGGAGTGTCACCAAATGTCTTTTCCTTTGTTTCAGAGACCCAATTGGCAAAGTATTCTCCATAAAATAATAGTAAACAGTGATGTGGGAGTAGTGGGAAAATCTGCTATAAAACTTCCATTAGTTAATGAAAGTGGCTGTCACAATCATGTGAAAAGTTCAAGGAGACAATCTTGTTAAACAGCCATTTTGCATAGAGAAATTTATATTGCTATAGACCTTTTCAAATAACTTTGAGGTTTTCCAGAACAATTTATGAATGCTGAGCTTTGAAAGAAGAAAGATCAATCCACCACAAAATGAAGTTGGCTAGCAATGGACATTTGGTCCCAGCTCTGGCAGTCTCTGTTCATTTATAACATACTTCTATACAGCTCAGTAGGGATTTTTCTTTGCTGAAGAGCTCCACAAGCTTCAATTTCATTTTGTATTGGAAGTTGTTTTAAAACATCTCTGCAATCACATTAAATGCTCGAACATCGACACAGAGTTCCTAACTCTGATGACAAATTACTTTAAAATGAATGGTACCAAAGCTGATGGCCTCACCATCACTGTTTTCATTTGTATCGCCCTCTGAACCCGTCAAATCTGTCCTTGTCTTAAGGCAACCAGTCTTCTGAAGTTAACATTCTTACTTAGGACTCTGAAATTCTTGACCTACACAGACACAAAAACTGCAGACTTCAAAGACGAAAGACAAAAAAGCAGAGTTTTAATCTATTTTTCCAGCCAGTCATCTCCCATGCATCTAAATTTAACAGTTACTCCTCAAAAGCAACCAGCCAAACCAGCCCAATTCAATTAAAAAAATGCTAACCCAAACAGAGGTCCCTTTAAAGGTTTGGCTCAGACAGTATTTACCATGTAGTGGGCATATATGGCTCTGAAATACAGGGGAAGGGCAACCCATTGTTCTCATGCAGTCTGATAATAAACACACCTTAAAACCAGCCCATGTGTGTTACTTGTTATAGGTACAGCTTCATTACACAGTTACACATCTGTATCAGTGGGCAGCTGTAATGTCTCTGGTCTCCTCCTCTTCCTGCATTCCAGGGTCTGTGGCACCTGGTTTTCTGGAGGTCCCTGCTGCACTGTTAGGGTTCATTTCTCCTGCATTGGTTCTGCTCATGTTTCAAACACCTCTTTGTTACATATTCAGGTAACTGTGATCTTTTAATTCAGTTGCCTAAACCATGAACTCTCTAACCTGCATTGGCTGGTTATTGCTGTGTGCCTGCTGCTTGGACAGCATTGTAAATGCTTTGGTCTTGCCTCACCAGATACTGACCTTTTGATAATTATTTGCAAATAACATTGCTGTAATATGCAAAAGTTTTCCGTAAACATTTTATATTATAATGATACATAGAAGATTCCCAACCTGCATTACTAAAATGCAGTAAGTAGATTAAATAAGACATGCAGTAGTTTAGATGCTGTATAATCCTATAAAAACATTGCTATTGTTTCAAATTGTGATGCCATGTTTTCCTGGATTTATTGAAGCTTGCCTTAATTTTGCTGGAATTCTATTACTGAATAGTTCATTATAGATGTAGGTATAAGTTTTTTTACATAATTTCTTCTGTCCATTAGCTTAATTGGAGTAGTTTTAAATGAGCTTAAAGCCAGTGTGTTATTTTCAATTACAGCAATGTCAGATGTGTAAGTTTTATTGTGCACTTGAAGCCATCTGACTGAGAGCACAGAGCACCAAACATCCTTGGATAAAGTTTGGTTTTCAATTACAAAGTGTGATCTAACTGCCAAGATACCACATGACAAAGTACATAAAGTGAGTGTTTTTTCCAGACTGAAAAAGATAACTTTTGCGTTGAGTGATTCTTCATGGTGATGGATATTTGCTGTTATTCTCCCAAACCAAGAGAACAGTTGTTGGACATTTCTAAAGCTGCTTGATTAGTTCCTTGAAAACAAAAGAATCTTTCTACTAAATTGGTACATGCTTGCACATACAGATTTGTAGTATTTTCATTATTAGTGTATCATCTCCACAGTTAAAGAATTCATGGCCTCCACCATTTCTTAATATCTCTTAAGACAAATGAAAGGCCTTTGACGTACACATATTTATTTTAAAATATTCTAAAATATTACTAAATTTCTAAATCTAAATATTTCCAAAATATTTTAAAATATTCAACACTACAGAAACCATCCTCAATCACAAATATGATGTAAATCTTTATGTAATGGTGTGCAGCCTTCTGAAATAGAACTTACTGAAGCCACCATTTTCATTTTGCTCTTTTTAAGTTTTGGAAAATTTTCTTTTGTAACAAGGTTTGCATAACAGATCATCACACAGTCTAGGTAACAACCCAGATAGATTCTCATGCTGTGTATATAACGTTTGAAACTAATGAAAAGTAGATGTTGCAAAGAACATGGGCCTACTTTGTGATGTCCTAGAATATGTAAACTTCCATTTTCCTATACAGGTGCTATTCATAATTTCATTGCCCAACAAAGCTAAATGCAAATACATTAGATATGCATATGAAATCTATTTTATTTAATGCCCCACTCACTACCCACACACTTCTCAATAAAGTACTTAGGTATCTATCTTTCCATTGTGCACATATATTTTTTAGTAAATAGTCTGCATGTATTTAGCCCAAAAATATGTTCCAGCTGATAATTCAAACATTTGAGTTCAAAGGAATATTAAGTTGATTTGTGCAATATGCAAGTCTTTAATTGAAAAAACTTTCAGTTCTCCATGGTGGCTTCAAATACGTAGGCCTCTCTTCATGGATTTACAAATGTCTGAAAATAACAATAAAACATTTACTTCCTCTCTTTATGCCTTTCCTATTTCTTTTGCCATTGCATGGTTTTTGTCTGCAGTATTTTTTAGGACCAGGCTAGCACTTTCACCCTGTTTGCCACATACACAGCTGCATCCATTACAGTCTTATCCATGATTCTATTCCCCTTTGAAATCTTTTTGACCCCTTTAGATGTTGATTGGAGAAGGCTACCACTTGAATAATTTTGCACCCCTCCCCCCACTTATTAACTTGGTAGGATTTTAACTCTCACATTGTTCTGAAAAAATTTCTTCAGCTCTTCACATAATATCTACAGAATTCTCCAATTTTATGGTTACTGGATTTACTGAGCTTAGCTGTCTCTTCAGCCTGCTTCAGTGCTTCATGTATGGCTAGTGTGAAACCCTCTTTATAAATATCCACCAATGTTCTCAGTAAGTACACTTGGGCTCTGGTACCCAATAATTTGTTTTCTCGTATGTATCCATGGGTGATTTGAATTTGCTCTTTATTCTGCAGCATGAAAAAATGTACCAACAATTTACTGGCACTTTAAATGAACTGTCAAACCTGTCAAATTTCCTTACTCAATACACGTTTGGGTTACTTTGCATTTTTGTGTGATTAAAGCCCAGCTAAAATTTGTTTAGGCTGGTTGATCAATTAGAGATTGATCTTCATTTTTTAGCTCTGGATTTTCCTCTAGTGCTATTACCCAACTTTTACAGTTTTCCTATTTAAGGATCCTATGTCCTTTTTTGGTTGTTCTAACATGATCAGTATCCAATTCTGCTTCAATAGTGACTTGTTAATTTGTCCTAGATTTGGAAATTAATTTGGTGATCACTAGTTTGACCTTTTTTTTTTAAATTATACTAATTTGCATACTCTTGTTAATGAAGAGAGTGTATAAGATTCTTGTGGATTCATACTAAGTTCTAGGAAATTTGGGTCATACTAGATAGCTGCATTCAAGTTGTTATTCCTCACTTGTACAGATGTTGCAATATCTATTTTTTATGCTTATGCTTTTAAGTTGGTATTTTAAAAAATGTTTTCAGACTGTCATATTTCCTGGTAACAGAGCATGTGATCACATTTCTCCTCTGATTCTGCTTTTTATCTTCCAGCATGACTTGAAAGTAGCCTCAGTGTCACTTAATTTTGCTTTATCTCTATCTTCCTCCTACAAGGATTGGTTATTCATTTTTATTATGTTATGTTCCTTTTTCTAGAAACCTCAGCATTACTGATGCTCAGAGTCCTTTTCTGCTACATTGTCTGCATTCATGTTTTTCTATCTTCTGTTTCAATTCCCATAGTTCACCTTCTGGTATTTTTTTCTAATTATTTTTTAATCTTTTGTTTAATATTCTCCTTCTTTGTTCTACATTGTTGGGGCTCTTTTATCCTTCTTTTTTTGCCTTGTTGTCTGTGGTTTTATTTTCAGTGTCTTCTACCTCTGCTTCCATCTCATGTACACTGTGGTACCCAAATGTCTCCTCTTTTGAACACATTGTAGCTGAATTTCTCACTTCATACTCATTTCATAGACATCAAGAACTCATTGTGCATTTTCTAATGACCCATGAAAATATCCTCTGTTTGTGTATTGGGACCCCATTGTGAGGTCCATGATTCTATGCAATTTTATGGGAATTCTCTATTTTGTGAGAATTGATTTTCCCAATTCTACCAATGACAAGACAAGGCTTGTAAACATTTCAATCCATGGCTCAATTTTTGCTGTTATGGTTCTGTTAACAGAATCTGGAACTGATTTCTGATTTCATAAGATGTTTGGTTACTTAAGATTGTTATTACCTGATGGCGAATGTGAAAAGATAACTGTTTCAGTAGAGTACTTCAGTTTGGCTGTTTCAGTAGGGTACTTTGGCTGTGGGACTGAATTGCAGCTAGATCAAGTAAGCAAGATAGAGGATGTTTCTGTCCTCAGGTCACATTTTCAGTATTGCTTGGTTTCCTAGATTGTCTACATCCTCCATCACTTGCTGCAAGCAGAGTTAAGTCAGGCCCCAAGAGGATTTGATCAGATCAGTCATGCAAAATCAAGCACCAAAACACAGTTATGTCTATGGATAGTAAGACAGTAATAACCTATTACTAATCACTATCATGTTACTACCACAGCATTAAGATAGGAGCTCAGGATAGAATCTGAGCAGTAGGTTCTGCACACCTGATTCTGAAGTATAGCATAAACAAAAAAAAAATTGCTTTTGTTGCTGTTGTATAGATAAATCTTAAGGATACTCTACCTGTGCTGTCCTTAGGGGCATCTACACATCTGTTTTAATCACCATCCCTATGTCTGTCTGTTGGATCTCTGGCCCCTTTTCTTCCCATAGTTCCAAGGTTCTTGCTATTCAGCTCTGTGGTTTGTTCTGTTGCACACCCTTATTCTAGAGCCACTGGTAGTTTTCTCTGTCTGACCATGTTGTTGCAAAGCACATATGTATGTGCATATGCAATGCTTCTTTGACTTGTCATTGATATCTAATTCTGGTAATGTTATTATTACAGATTTGGATTTGGTTCTTTTCAGGTTGTAACACCCAGAAGAGTAAGCACAGAATATTTACACGAAAAATGAACAGTGTGGAACTGTGACAGATGGGCATTAATCTGTCATCAATTACATCGGACACAGAACAGAACAAAGTTGGGAAGCTGTAAGAAAATATGAACCCTATCTTATTTAGAGGAAAAATAAACTGGACACAGACTGAAACCTCTAATCAGAATAAGTATGCTGTAAATCCTGTTTTGTTTGTTTTTTTTTTTAAGGGAGGATCCTGATGCAGATGTGGAAGGCAGCTCAAAAGAAAAGGCTTTATTCTCACTCAGAGTCCTGTAACACAGGAAAAAAATATCCATGATCAAAAATTCCCCATGTAACTGTGAGGCTGTTGGTAGCATTTTCAGAGACCTTTTATGTAACTGCATTTCAGGAGTGAGATAATGGAGGCAGAAAAATTTCATACTAAGTATGACTGGACTTACCAAAAGAATGTGAGGAGGAAGTTAACCAATAGCATCTGTACCAGTGGCTATGGTAGTACTGGGATGTCTTTGTGGGAAAGAGATCAAACATAAATTAAGAAGATGGACAATAAGAAACTCTCTGTTCTTGCAGATTTTCCCTCACAGGGTTAATGTTTGCACTGTGTGAGTTAGGTGCAACCGTACTTTACTTTATTTTACTTTCCTTTTCCAATCTTATTCATAGTAAATATTGTATTTCTGCAGTGTCTGAGGCTTGTGAATGAATAATAGAATTGTCTCAAACATATAAAATCTTCCTATCTACCTATGTATTTTGAATGATGCTGTGTTTCTATAAATTGTCTGGCAGTTGCTGCTCAGAAAAACACAGAGTGAGGTCTACCCAGCCTAGGATGCTTTGCTGTGTGGTCTGGGAGCTGACAGGTGAATGCACTGTGTCCTGAGCTCAGAGGAGAGCTGAGCTTAAAAGGTTATAAAGGGACAAAACTGTATTTTGTCAGATGTGTAAAACATATGATTCATACCAGCAATTACCTGGATAAATTATTTATTGCATGTATTTTTTTTTTCTCATATAAATTCAGGACTATTTTTACATTTAACTGGTAATTGTAGGCTCACTGTAAAACTCTACCATGTTTGTAGACAGAAGGAACTCCAGGGTAATTACCAGTTCACATAAAAACATAAACAGATGCCCCATAGCAACACATATTTTATTGCTGAGAATGTAGATTTTATAAAAAATATCTGGAGACAGTGCTGTGAGTAAGACTTGTGTGACTAGCATTCCAGATGCCCTCATGATAGGGCACTGCATCTGATTTTCAAAAATATTAAAGTTTCTACTGAATTTACAGGGAGATTTGGAAACCTGGAGAATCTGGACTTTCAGAAACTCAGTCTGCTTCTTTTGTGGATCAAAATGTGGCACCATTTTAACCAGAGTAAAAACTCTTCTGGGGGAAGCTGTTATTGCTGAGCCAGTGCCAGGTCTCGCTTTGGGTGCAGCATTTGGGGCTGTTTGCAGCATTGTGAGCTCCGGCTGCTCACACAGCAGAGAAGCAGAGCTTGTTCCCTCAGGCATGGAACAACACTAATGTAATTATGCAGCTTTTAGGACTAGAGCTAATATTTCCAACAGAAATCAGAGCTGTGTTGTACCAGATTGGGCAGTACTAACCCAAGAATCTCTTTGTGAGAGAGGATAAAGTCTTTTCTGATGGATACAGGGATATCTTTCTTGTTTGTGCCAATGCCCGATGCTAAGTAATTATGTTGCTGATATTGAGGCTATCAGCAGGTCTCACTGCAAGTGTTAAACAGGGTACAGAAATCTCTCTTTTTAATAAAAAAAAAATAGGATTAGATTGAAACCAACTCTATTATATGATTCTGAAAGGTAAGACTGGAGGCATATTGCTAGGCCTGAGTCAGTAAGAACTAACTTTGCAGTATTACCTGTGCAAATACTTGTGAAAAACATCAAATCATCATCAGAGACAGAGGAAAGAAAACAGCTGGGTTTTTTTCTTGTGTTTTTTTATTTTATTTTATTTTTTTGTTTTTGTTTTTGTTTTTTGGTTTTGTTTTTTTTTTTTTATGAATGTATCCTTGTACAACTTGTTCCACTAAAAAGAAGAAATAAAGGAATATCTCTCATGAGTAACACAGCAAGACAGAGTCATATAGCACAGGTTAGCACAGCTAATTTCAGAATCATCCAACTGAACAATGTCTCTTTAAGCTTGAACTATCAAACTCATTTTGTTGTTGACTTTGTACCATCATATCCCAATTATTGATCTATTTCTGGAGGTTCCTTTTCAGATACTGTCTGAGATATTTTGTGCAATGCTTCCACTGCACCAAGAAGTGTTTGCTGGTTCAAGCAACACATACATTTTCCTGTCAAACAAAGAGATGTGTCCACCTCTTCAACCTTAGAAGGCATACTCTGTCTGATCTTTACCTGACTAATACTTGGAAACATGTTGGAGATAAGGAGTTAAATAAGAAGTGGACTGTTTTTTTCACTGGGACCTCACAGTCTGAACAGGCCTTCTGCTTCAGGTCACTTCTATTCTGCTCATGCCTATATGGATAGAGTGCATCTCCATCTGTACTTGCCAAGGTGGAAGTAGCACACTATTTTGCCCTACTTTCTAAGCAATGATTTTTTGGATACTCTTTAGCCACAGTATACCTTTGTAGTGATAGATGGGATCCTGGTGCATAGGACTTGTTTTTTACAAATTCCATGTACTGGTGATGCCTGTATTTCCAGTAATTTTATCTAACTGGTAAGTGGCAGTGAAAATGCAGTAATGCAAAAGCCACTTACATTTATGGAACATCTTTCAATCACAGAGCTGTAGAATTGTAACATTACAAAGCAGTGTGAAGTTTTCCTCTGTCCTTGCCCAAAGACCACATTGATTACATTTGCCATTCTTGGCAGGTGTCTTAGCCTTTAAATACTCCAGTGAAAAACATTATCCTCAAGAAATCTGTTGCATTTTCCTGTTTGTGTATTGCTAGAACATTGTTTATGCAGCTTCAGCCTCCTTTTCTCTTTTACCTGGAGGTTGTTATCATGTGGCACCACTTCTCAGCTTTATGCTGTATATTCCCTCTTCTGTCAATCTTTCCTGATAGCTCATGTTTTTTTATTCCTCTGATTGTTTTTGTTCCTCTCCTCAGGGCTTCCACACAAAGTCCACAGCCGTTTTTTGGAGTATAGTAGCCAAAACTAGTGGAAATATTTCTTCTAAGTCCCTGTCATTGTTGAAGAGAAGTGACAGATTACTTAGTCTATCCTATAGGCTACATTCCTGCTAACAAATTCATATACTAGCAAAATGCATGCAGTTTGGACAGATGACTCTACAGAATGTAATATGGAGCATTCACTAAATCGAGCTGCAGCTATGTGATGCATAACAGCATTGCGGTTTTTGTTTTCAAGTTATGTTGTTAAATATCTTGTCCAGTTGTTACGCAGTAAATCAAAACCAGCAGAATCCCAAGAGTTTTGCTTCTTATTACCCAAAGGTAGACTTAAATCACACTACAAACAAGAAGCCTGGTCATTATTAATTCTGAGCAAACTTGAGTCATACCACTTGTTCTCCTGCAGTCAGTGAGATTCTTCACACAGAGAGGATGACTACCATGGAGGTGGCCAAAGGATTAACACGATTTAGTTTTGAATGGATATTGACCTATGTGAGAACTGGGGAAGAAAAAAATGCCAGAATAACCAGTGGTAGCAAATTGCACAGTATTTTCTGTATTATGTACTGATATCTCTCCTCTGTAACTGAAAAATCAAGGATTTAACATGCAGTGTCTGACTGAAGCTTACAAAGACCTTGAATGCAGCTTTACTGCCATTGGGCTTTTATGCAATTTGTGTCTCTAAGCTAGCAGAGAGGTCCTTGCCTTAACTGGTGGCTTGGTGGTTATTGATAAGATGTTAGGAGAGAGCAGACATTAATTATCTTTGTTCATAATTCAAATTCATTTTTGAAACACTGCAGCATCTTGCCATGAAAATATAGATGTGGAATGATTGGAGCCTAGACCCCCACAGAACTCATCAGCAGATTCCATGGTAGCTATTCCCTTTGGAATCAATTAAAAACAACATCTACAAATCCATTTCTTCTTATCCACATTTAAAAGAAATGCACAAACAGTGCATTAGGAAAAAAGGCTTTAACATCAATTACACCAAATTAGGTAAAGATTCTCCAATAAATTGCTAAGCTTGACACGATATGAACATACTTAACTGAAACCTTGACTTGATATATTCAAAAGATTCACTGTGTGTCATGAAAATAATTTTAATGGGTTTGCCATAAAGACTTCCACTGTTTTAGGAATGAGAAATGGACTTAATATTGAAATCACTCTTTCAGACCCACTCTTTATGCCATATTTAGAGGTGACTACAAGTAAAATGTCTGATTCTGCAAGTACTTGAGCATTTCAGCATCTTAATTTCTGTGACTAATGGAACTCAAAGGTTATTTGTTTGCCGGGATGTTTATGGTCTTATGTCTTTTCAGACCAAGGTCATCAGGAACTCTTCTGTGCCTCTTCTGCTTTAACTAAGTTGTAATTGTATCTGAGTGTAAGAAACCAGTGAAATAATAATACTTCATTGCTTTTTGCTTTTTTTGAGAGACGATATTCTTCCCCTGCAAGTGGCAATATCTGTCATTAACTGGATGCACACAGAGACCCCTCTCGTGAGACAGCTGAGGAATGGAGCAATGTCCTGGCAGCAATCAGCTTCTGCTCAGGCCTCTGTGCATCCTCAGCATAAACAGGGTGAGACGTTGTTCCGTTGGTTTGTTGTCCTATCCTACAGTCATTAGGGACCTGTGTTTGGGGCCAACTGAAGTAGCCTCCCTTACTGGCTTCAGTTTCAAGGACTCCAAGTTCAGGGTAGTGTCCCCCCAAAGCATGTCTGATTTCTGCAGAACTAGCCTGCCTTTATGGACTTGAAATCCAGGGCCTCAAGGAAGTCTGCTCCAAAAGGAACAAAGTTTATTTTAGTTGGGTAATTAGGCTATAGAGCATAGAACTGAATAGATTATTCCCATAAATAAAGAATTGATTTGAACAAGAAATGGATATTATGGCAAAAAAAGATAAATGGAGAATTATATTGTAGAAAAATTGTATGCTGAAAGCAGTATTGAAACTCCAGGGTATTTGTCTCATTAGTACAATGCATCTAAATAGTTGCTAACCTTACATACGTTTGTGGAACTATTGAAACAGAAATTGTGACAAAATGTTTTTCAAGAAAAAAAAAGTATCCTAAGCCTGATAATTCCACCCATTCATTAAATCAAGGCTAATGATTAATATCAGAGTTTAGTATACTTTAGGACTAGAAAAGAGCCCTTCAGTACAAATGCTCCAAAAATATTTTCTCTTAAAAGAGGAAAAAAGTCCCCCAATGCTGTCGATACTCTCCTACTCAAAAGGTCTCTTGGAACAGACATGCTTTCCCCTTGCTACCCCCCTTCCTCTTCTCAAGGGATTGCTGAAGACATTCCTTCCTGTCTACACCAGGGATAAGGAAAATGACCTGGAAAGCAGAGACACAGAAGACTCTCCCATGGGAAAAAGTGCTAAAGGAATCTCTAAAGAGTTTTGAGACTTAAATATACATGCCACAACGTATCGGCCAGTTTTGTCAAGATCTGAACTATGGATCCCAGCTCTAGGCACGTGGGAATACTTTCAGTACATCTGCCTGCAGCCCAGGGCAAAATTATTGATGATCAGATCTATCCATCTATCCATTTCACAGCTTCCACACTTGCGTGTGCTTGGATTTCTATTTTGACTAGTAGGTCTCACTAGCCGTGTGTGTGTGGCTGTACAAATTCAGAGAGCAGAGACTCATGGCCAGGTAATGAACTGGACAGTAAAAGGGAGACTGTTGCTTCTCAGAGCTGTGATAAAAGGCTTCTATATCTAGCAAAATAGAGAAACTGGTGTGACAAGACATTTCACAGAGCCACTGCTCACCAGAGCGAGTGGGGAGTCAGGAGATTGAGGCCTTTGGTTAAATTTTATCACTGATCCTCACCTTCATATTTTTTAGTCCTTAAACTATGAAATGAAGAAAAGACACAAAATATCTTTAAACCTGGTTTGGGATTGAGTGGTAAAAAATATATGTATCAGGAGACAAGAAGATATAAGAAGTATTCTAGTATTTATAAATAGCACGCAACCCAGAAAATAGTGTTTGAGATTAAAATACAAATTAATCTTTTCTTTATACCTTGCCATGCTGTGATGATCATTCAGATATTAAATATCATATACTATTCTCACACAACCAAATGTATAACCACTATTTTTTGTCAAAATAATTACCTTTTCTATATTACTTTCCAGGGCTTATGTTTCTTATTATTTTCTTTGCTATTGAATGTCAGGAAGAAAAGGCACTCACATTCAGTCCTGTAGAGAGTCAATAAAAAATTGTGCATGCACAACAGGGAAAATCAGAATATTGTAACTGTCTTGACTGCAATTGTTTTGATGCAGATATTAAAAATAAAAAATAGCATAAGCACAGTGTACTTTCCATTGAGATATTCCTCATGGAGAGATTAACCTGTCTAAACAAAGACATCAATTTGAGACACCATCTGGGGTGTCCAGGACAGTTGTAAGAGCCAGCAGACACAAACCACAATCTACAGATACTTACACCCTCTTGGAGTGACAACTGGAAAGTGGACAGTACACTCCTTTCACATGTGTGCCTTAAAAGTCAGGTATTTTTGACTCTGAAAATCTTTATAGGAAGAATAATAAATACAGTTCACATGTAACACTTCACATGAGAAAAGGCACCTCCAATCCTTCAAAGGTTCTTGTCATATATTTATTCTGTAAGAGAGAAACATACATCAATTAACTACCCCTGAAATATGGATCCAAATCAAGGTCTCACAAAATGTGTTGTTAACAAAACATTCTGGTAGTGTATTTCCATTGCATCAATTGTTTTAGTGATAAATAACCCTCGCAAAATGGAATGACTTGTTGACAGAAAAAAGCACCATCTAACAATGGACTATTTAGACTTGCAAATAACAGAACTTAATTATTCCAAAATAACATTTCCCTGTTAAACTATGATCATTAAATCCATCATCCTTCAGCTTGTATGCATGAAACATTTATCATGTCTTCTACAAACAGGAGTCAGTCATCTCAATATAGATTTTTTTGGACCATTCATTTCATCATGGCATTTCATCGAAAGCCCAGGATTTCATTTATTTTCAGTTACAGAGATAAAGTGTTTGTAAACGATGTGATAAGACCATAAAGAAAAGCAAAGTGAAATTCTGCTCCATACAAAGATGATAAATACAATACCTACTTTGAACACTGGAATTATTGTGTGAGAAAAATGAGATATTGGAAGTCGGTAGCTATGTTTAAGATAAGAAGTTTTTTGCCTGTGAATTTTATTAAAGTCAGGGGCAAATAAAGAATTATCTGAATGATTCAAGTTTTCTTTTAAATGGCCATTACAGACCTTAAACTAAAAATAACCCAAACAAATGTAGAACGACTGAAACTAAAATGAAGCAATTTCTGTCATCCTTTACTTCTTGTGTTGTGAAATTATTAAAGGACAGTTTTTCAGTTTAAAAAAAAATGTGTATTGCATTAACATTTGCTCTGTTGAGATGTGTGGTTTTCAATGCTCATTCTAGACAACCAAGCCAGAATCCCTTTTTCCAAACAATATCTAATCTCTGTGTTTCTGGGTGTTTCCAGCAGAAGCCTGAGCTTTCAGTTCAAAACCTTATTTGGGCAGTTTGCTGACACACACATTTGGGACATTCATAAGAGCATTTAATCTGTACCTCTTGGCATTTTGGCTTCACCTTTGCATGAGTTCATTTTGGCAGGATTTGTTTCTTTCATTGCCTCCACCCCTTTCCACTCTTTTTCTATTTGGCAGAGTGGCAGCTTCACTCCAAATCACTGCACCCAAGCCTCTTTGAATGATTGTTTTTACTTTTGTAATGCAATCTAAATCATAACTACCATAATGAGAATGTGTTTGCATAATTCCTGTGGGACTTATTTTGCACAGACTGCACAGTGGAGAACATTTTTATTTTATTTGCCAAGGTAACAGAAGTAGTGTTTTCTCTGCTTTTTCTTACTGTAACTATATAGCAGATTCACTTTTCTCCTCTTTCTACCTGTGTTTTCTTCTTTATATAAAAGACCTAAGAAGAAAACTAAATAAATAATGGATGTACAGAATGTTCTTGGCTTCTTTGTATGCCTACAGGTGTCCTTTCATCATATTCATTTGGCTGCAGAAGTGGAAAAGTGCTTGCAACCTGAGGCTTAGCTTGCAAAACAAACAAAATTCAAAATGCAGAAAAGGAAGAAAACAATAGGTTTGGTATATAATCTCTTTTTGGGAGGAAAGGGGGAATCTAGAAATTAAACACGTATGTCTACCATACCAAATACTATACTAAGAGATTGTTAGAATTACAGAATGGTTGAAGTTGAAAGGGACTTCTGTAGGTCATCTTATCCAACCCTTTTAACAGGGACAAGGATTGAAAAGTGAGGAAATACTAGTTTTTAATTGGTCTGTATAACTTTTAATTGTCTTTCCCCTGAGTATGCATTTAAACAGAATTTGATTATGTGAGTTAAACTTATTTTTTTCCATTTTGCCCTCATATTGTATAATGCACTGGATTCAGAGAGCTCTCAAAAGAGGAATTATATGCTAATGTTTTTTTAAGCTGACTCAGTTCCCTTTGTGATGTGCCTGAGCCTTTGCTTTTGACACACTATTTAAACCTTTAGCACTAACAAAAATCATTACACTTCCTCTTGTGTGTTTATATCATGATCAGAGGGTGGGAGCTCATTAGGATATTTTTGCCTGTAGTCCTCATTTTCAGTGCTCGCAGAAGTGAGGATTTCTACCTCACTTACTCACTCTGGAGCTCTTGAAAGGACTATATTAATTCAAGCTCTTTGTCACTTCTGAGTCCTTCAGAAGTTAATGACCCTTCTACATGTTAACAGGTCATCCTTTTTCCTATGGGTTCCTTAAACTTGTTTGTAAATATCCAATATCAATATCCAATCACTTCAGAGGGTTCAGCAAAGCTCAAGTCAAAGCAGTTGGCTGCTGTGGTCACAGAGACTGATCAGGGCAGCCCTCTGTTTTTGGGCACGACCTCTGAGACACAGGCATTAGACACCTTTTGTGTTCACTGTGAGATTAAGTCTTGAGAGTAGGCTTAAGCATCCTGATTTGTGATGCAAGTGTTTCCTGGTCCTTGTTGCAAGTGTGGCTGTCCTCATGGCTGCAACTAAAGTCTACATAATCCCTGAGAAGAGCTGAACTCTAATGCAGTGGATAAATGGGTCTATGGAGCTATCATTCCTGGTATATGCAATGTGTGCAAATGACAGGGAGAGCCCTTGCACATATTTTTATATATGTGTATGTGTGGATATTCTCCACAGAGAATGCAAATATACAGTGTGCCTCAGATGTCACAGTGGTATGAAAAGACAGCATACTCACTGCAAATAGAGTATTTGGAGAATTTACATTTTAACAGAATATTAGTGCGTGAGAATTTAGTTTTTTAGGAGATTACAGTTGGATCAGATTTCCACAGGAGTGACAGAAGATAAGTCTTGACATCAAAGTAATTTCCTTATGGAGTTTCAAACCTCAGTTCCAAAATTTAGACGTGATAGAGCCTCTCAATATGATGGTTGCAAGAGTTCTTAACATGACTTAAAGGATGTATTTTTACTAACTGTGGTCTTGGAATTATCAGAGCCATTTTATTCAAGACTTTCCAAACCCAATTCAGTTAGAGACAGATACCCACCATGGAAAATTTAAGCTGTAACAGTTAAATTTTGGCAAACTGTATAAGTAATTGAAAGTAAGTTCCCATAAATGAGCATTAGGCAACCTTAGCTAAAGGCATTACTTCTCCTATTATGTGTAAACATACATGAATAACAAATACATTTACTCCTGCTATGCATGTACATATACATTATATATGCATATGTATAACAGGGAATTAGTGTAATAGTTTTTAGTGCAGCTGGCAGTCAGGGAGAGACGGCTTTATGTGGAGCAGTGGCTTGTACTCTAAGAATCCTTGTACTCAGGCAGAATCCTGAGGTTATACACTAACTTCCAAAGCCTCCAAATTTTTTACATAAATGTAAAGTTCATGAAAAGTGTCAGCCCAATGCTTGTTAAGAAGGAAGTTCTTTGGGTACAGCATGGGGCGGCACGGAGAGCAGCAGCCCAAGCTCCCTATGTAGCTCTATCAGATGTTTCATCCCTGACCTGGAATGCAGGGGGGGAGGTGAAAGGTTAGTCCATTCTTCATGCTCATTCAATACTTCACTTCTCTGTTGAGTGCCAAAAGAGTATCAATTACTGCCAGTTGTGTGTTGCTTTTTGTAATGTGGACTTATGTCCATTAAGAATTGGACTGAATCCACAAAACCATCTCATTGAGCCTGTTGGAAAGTCATCTTGATGGCGACAGCTCTTCCATCATTTCCACAATTGTTGAATTTGAAACAGGTACCTGGATTTAATGTACTTCATTACTTGAGTCATGCAGCTTCCCAACTTTTCATTTGTGTTTGGAGAGGAGATGTCAGGGCAGGAACTCTCTCTACTAATACTGATAAAATAGAACGGTAATTGCAATCTTTCAGTACAGCCAGGATGCCTGGTAAATCCATGCTTTTTTAGTCAGAACCTTTTTGCAAGAAAGGTCACAAAACATTATTCAGATAAAATTGCTCTAGTCAGTCAGTGTATGTACATTCTTGATACTCCCTGCAACAACCTAATTTAAGGGATACTGCAGTGAGAAACAGGCTGTGATGGTGCTAGTGTAACAGTATCTTAGCAGCAAATAAACACAGTGTGAGAAACTCTTCCTTTCAAAAACAATGTAAAGGAAAGACATTCAATCCCTCAGGCAATTTCTTTTCAAAGCATTTGAATTCTACAATACCAGAGAGATTCTCTCTTCTTATCACATGGGAGATATGGACAAATGCCATCTATAAGTTAATTAGTTTTGCATATGAATTTTAGAGACATAATTTCAAATACTTTGCCCTTACTTTCACTGCTTTTTGGATTGTGTGCATGTAATTTATCCTAAAAAGGCAGAACTGCATTTATAAGTGATGACTTTATCTAAGCAAGAATGCTGAACTAATTTAAGTCCAACCATTTTCTAACTGGCCATTGTTACACTTTTGTATAAAGCTATCATGGCTGTCCTAGAGTCTGGGATATTCATCTTTCCAAGCGCAGACTTTCTGCAGCCATTCCTCTTTCTCTCTTTGTTCTTCCCCATGATCCTTGTTTCAGACCTGCCCTTCTCAGCTCTCTCACATGCATATACAGCAGCACTGGGATTTTACAAGCTCTCCCTTCCAAATGTTCACCTCGGGAGCAAGAGGACCAGGAACAGCAATAGGTAATCCAGAAAGAAATGGCTGGTGCTAGCAAAGAAAATTCTCTTGCAGCACAAAGACTCCACCCCAGTGTGCTGTTGGAGATGAGGAGCTGTGCTGGGGGAATATTGCTGTGTTTGCCCTGTTTCTGTGCTCTTTTGTAGGCTGTGGCTGTAGGACAGTGTGAGAGCCAGGGCACTGCTAGGGAGCCCTGTGTTTCGATTCTGATGATGCTGGCAGCAAATATTGAGCCCCTTTCTAAGCCTGAGTACAGCTTGTTAAAGCACGGCACATGGTGAGAGGTTGAAACTTTGGTTAATCAGCAAGGGCCTCAAATTGTGGGACTCAAATCTGGATCCAAACTCCTCTGGATTTTCAAGTTATTCAGGTCTATGGTTTTGGCTCTGGCTCATCTGTCTTAAAAACAAAGTGAAGTTGACAAATGTCTCTCTTAGGCAGCTGCCCCAAAGGACTGAATATCATTACAAAAAAGACATTAAAATACAAAAGGCCTTAGTAATTTGTATAGGGTCTAGTTTCCAGTAATGTTGTAAGAAGCCTGCCAGCATTTTGGTGAAAAGAGACTGGAGCACAAATCTTGTTAACCAAACTGAATGAGGAACAAAACAGCCTTGCTATGCACTCCCAGTGAAGTCAGTGGCAGAACTCCCACTGGCCATGGCAGTGCATGATCCAGCCTTTTCAGTACGGAATACAAGCACTTTCCATTTAGTACCTGGTCAATAAGTTACCAAGGACTTTTCATTCAAAAAGCCAACTCCATGTACCGCCCTATTTATGAACCACATATGGGAGTTTAATATGATCTGAAGTATAAATAGATATAAACCTGGTATTTTTTCTGAACAGGAATCTCTACGAATAGCAGTAAAACATATAATGAATTAAAAGTGTATTACAGCCCAGGATCTGGTCATCTTCATAAAAGACTAACCATGCTGTGTTCCAAAGTGAAAATTATAGAATACTTTCTGCTTAGCAATCAGTCTTCATGAGGACAGGGTGAAGCAAATTTTAGTCCCCTCTCAAAAGCTAATAGTTACCTTATTGTACTGCTTACTAACTGCTGGATCCACTGAGGTATTTAGGAACCAAAATCTTTCTAGCCTCAGTGAATCTGTGTGTGATAACAGCACCCATTCAGAAGGTGAGAGAGATGCATTTGTTGTGCTCTAAATTGATGACCCAGGTTGCTATTAGTGACACGATGGAGCAGAGTTATTGTTGATGGTGCTGGTGGTCAGTACGTGCCTGCTGGTGCTTAGTGCAGGTAAGTACCAACTCACTACTGCCATGGCAGTGCACCATGGGCTATGGACAGTGCTGGAGAGAACTCATTTTTTCCCAGGCTTCTCACACATCATGCTGATTTTAAAAAAAGCATCAACATGATTTAAATCAAAATGTTGACATTAATGAATTAATTAAAAGAACATCCTGTCCTGGATTCTAAGTTATGTTCATTTAAATAATGTAAAAATTTAATCTATACTGTTGATTAATTTTTATTTATTTTGTTCTTTTTTAGTTCAATGATCTTGTAAAAGCTTTTCATTCTCTCCAGTCTTCTTCCACTGCCAACATAGCTCAGCATAATCCAGACTTCTTAGCAAACATTACTACACATGCCAGTATTCTGTCTAATTTTAACTAAACATTCAATAATGCTAAGCTATTTTAGTACCTTGGGCCCACATTCTCCAAGGTATTTAAGCACAGAACTCCTGTGAGGATCTTGGCTTTGTTTCTTTCTAAAAATGCTAGAATTCTCATATGTGCTAACAGGGCAATGGTAAATGAACAACTAATTCTGCTGCTGTATTTACATAAACTTTTATAAATTACATTCTTTCAGTGTAGAACATGATTATTAATCACCCCTTCAGTTTTGTGCAATATGCAACTAAATAAGGAACACAGTGGACTCTTTGTAATTACTTACTCTAACTTCACTTTTAAAGCCAAACACATTGTGACCTTATATTGATTGAGGGTTTATTAAACAGACTCCTATATTGTATGAAAGAAAAGAGAAGAAAATGTTTACATAAGATTTTTTGACATTTATTAACCCCTCAAAATTTCTCTCATACAGTAGTCAGTAAAACGTGATGGGTGTACATATGGGCACAGTAATTAGCACTTATGTCAAAGTAACAAATGAACCCTTTCTGTCAGCACAGAAAAGGCCAGGAGAAGGGTAAATCAAGATTACTCTCTAGTTATGTGGAATCCAAATAATTAAAAAATAATCTGCTGTCCTTAAATATTACAAATTATTAAAAGCGCTGAAATATTCAGGTTTATCTTCATGATTGTTTTTTTCACTATATTATTACCTCCCAAAGCTGTCAAACTGCTGACCTCTCTCCCATTCCACTGCCTTCTCCCCAAATCTGTTGCATTGCCTAATTTTCTATTGCTTAATTAACATTGGCACTAAATTTAGAATTGTCAGAGCCTGAAAGGACAATTTACGATCTATGCATTCCTGTATTAGCACTAATGGAAATAGTGCTTGGGGAAGTATTAATCTAAATTTGAACATTAGTTTAGGGTCATATTTTTCCCTGTCCTGCCTGGTATACTTGTAAGCAGATGACATGGCTATGCAGATAATAGACTTCA
This sequence comes from Cinclus cinclus, assembly GCF_963662255.1. Lineage (NCBI taxonomy): Eukaryota > Metazoa > Chordata > Aves > Passeriformes > Cinclidae > Cinclus > Cinclus cinclus. Next base: position 13,652,319 of record NC_085046.1, on the reverse strand, counting down.
GATAAGACACTTTCATGCACAGAAACTCTAAAACATTGGTTTGCATACCAAAATATCATGCTTTGACTCAGTCAGTGGTATTTACAACAGGAAGTTGTACTGACCTAGGGAAAAAGCCAGGGTCTTACACTTTCTGGAGGGCTACAATACAGCTTCACAAACAGTGCTAATGACTAAAGCAGAGAAACCTACACCTCTGCTCTGAGGCCCTTTGAGATGGGAAGCAGGAGAGTGCAAGCCCTGTTTGGCACTTTCAACACCCAGCTGCAGGAGGGGAGAGATGCTGCTCCTGAGTTCCTCCCACACTGCCTGCCCGAACACTGCTCTCCTGTAGTCTAGCCCATAAAACCCATTTTTTGAGAATCTGCCCCGTGTCTTGAACTATCTTGAGAGACTCAAGCTTTCTAAGGTTCAGCTTCTAATAAATCCTGCCCCTAGGCAAAGAAGTGAATGGCCATTTTGTGTTTTCTGCAGCTGCCCAGACAACCGTATGCAGAGCAGCAAGAGGAGGGAGGAACAAATGATGAGAAGAGGGTTTATGCTTTTAAAATAGTGGACCAAATGAGGACCTGAAGGATGTCTGCAGGCCTAAGAAGGAAGGGCCATGCAAAGAGTTGGGGGGATTTGGTAGGGTGAGAGCCCTGGAAAATAGGAGTCATGCAAGTGCCCTGTAAAAAAGAAAGGGGAGGGATGCTGAGGAAAATGTGATAGAGAGATTAAATCCTGGAAGCAGATTTAGAAATAGTGATGTTAGTGAGGGACCTATAGGAGAAGCAGTGAGCAAAGTTTAAAAGTGAAGTGGACCAAGACGGGCACAGTGCAGAGAGGAGCTGCTGTGGGAAGTACAAACAGGTTCTAGGCAGGGAAATCCAGGAATCACCACTAAGGATCGTGTCTTGGAGGGCTTCCTGTGGGGCACCTAAGATACAAATATGTGGTTTCTTTTAATGTCTTTGGTATATTTTTTTGTGTGCGTGTGTGTTTAGTTTTTTGTTTTGCTTTGTTATTTCCTCTGACACGAGTAATTTCATGAGACATAACTGAGAATTTCAACACCTTTCTGTGAAAGGCATCCAAATGATTGAAAGGTAAAGCTTTCAGAAAATGTAGAAAGTATTCAGGTGTCCTGCTAGTGGTTAAAATATTCTTCCAGGAACCATATTTGATCTTAGAAAAAAAGGTATGCTTTCAGTTTTGTTTGAAAAATAAGTGAGCATCTAGACTGATAGCCCATTTAGTTGTCAGTGAGAAACAGTTTTCATGGACTATATACAACTATGTGTGGCTGGAAAGTCCACTCAAAACAATAGAATTAAAAATGTCTCAAATATCTTCAAATTTTATTTGTTCTTCCAAAGAGCAATGCTTTGAGATGTATGTGGAGATCATTAGCACAGTCTCTCTCATAGAGGTTACTTGGACTATAACAACCAAGTAGATAAAAATAGTTTTCTTTGATACAAATTCTGAGAAGTAATAAAACTCAATTTTCCATTACAGTAAGAAAACCCACAGTCTCCTATCACTGAGCTATTTCTTTTTTATGCATTTTTGATTGTTACTTATTATGCATGGAAAGCATGTTCAGGCTAAAAAAGCACATTATCTTCTGCTTCAATGGCCTGTGGTCAAATGTATGTAAAAGCCCAACACTAATAATATATAATATCCCCTTTTTTTTTGCCCTGATAAGTAACCTAGGGAAATGTTTGGAAATATTTCAGATAATTTGCCTCAGGAAAAAGCAATATTCATTGAGTACTGTTGGCTAAACATTTTAAAAATTTTTATTTGGGTATGCCACTATTTTTATCTCACTGTCCCTGAGATAATATAATTTCATACTTCTTTGGTTTTCTGGGTCTGACAAAAGGTTTTTGATATTTCTTATGAATTTTGATTCTGCATCTCAATCATGTAGTAGGTAAATAGCCAGAAGTTTGAAAGATTCCAGCCATTAGTCACCATGACTAATTTTTTTTAAGAAATAGTTTTGTGCCACATATGAGCGACTCCTTATCTGCAGTTTGCAGGGGGAAAAAAAGTACAGGGAAGTAAACATAGTGATCTGTTAAATTATGGATAAAGAATGCACTATTTTATGGCTATTTATAAAAATAATGAGCAAAGCATGAAGGAAACTTTGTTTTTGGATTCTAATGAAGAAATTATTTCTTTCAGTTTTCCCCTATCACAATACATACAGAAAGAGAGACAAAGAATGCAAACCCATAAAAACAACTTACAGACTTTCAAAAACTTCTCCACAAATTGACTCAAGAGTTGGTAGAAATGTTTGGATTTATGTATGGATGTTAACCAAACACTGGTCAGTAGGAATACATGTCATGCACAGAGAGGGAAAGACTCATCTGACAATGCAAGCAATGAAGGTAAATAGTGAACTGCGTATGAAGTATAAGCTAAACAAAAACACCAGGTCAATTTTTTTGTCTGCTTTGCTCAGCAACAAGCACAGATAAAGCAAGCTTAAACTATTCTTTGAAGATTTGTGGTTACTGATTTTACTTTCTTTTATTATTCCACTGGAAATTGATTTCTGTTTGGGAAAGGGGTCTCATGTCAGCTTATTTTATAATTTCCTTCATAGTAGTTTCTACACCTCTTCTAAATTTATGGGGTTATCAGGTAGTTGTAGACTAAAACTGGATAGTGAAAGTCCATAAAAGCAGTATTTGGAAGTGTGGTGATCCACGTCCAAATGGATATTGTCCTAACTCAACATTTTCATGCTGCCTGCAGATACTGATATGAAAAATGAGTGTTGAGGTTTTTACATACAACTCAGTGGGTGAGGTTCTTTAGGAGAAATGAGTGCTAATGTCTTTGAAACGGTTCTTAATGTCTCTGCCAACCTCAAGCCACACAAGTTTGTTACAGAACTCAAGACAATCTAACTACAGTTTATACTTCTGATCTTCAAGGTAATAGACAAATGGGTCCATGCAAAGCCATTCACAGAGCCCAGACAGTCAGAACTTCTGAACACTGGGGTAAAATGGTATGTTCATGGAGGGAATATGTGGTAGGGGGTTCAGGAAGGCTGCACATTCCTAGTTCCTCAGCCAATGGGGAAAGGAAGAGGGCAATGTGTGACCCAGAGTTTAGGATTAAAGGAGGCTGTGTCCTCTGAAACCTCAAGTGAGAAACCCCACAGGGGCATGGCTCAGTAGACTCTTGCCCATTATTCAAATAAAGTTGAGGATTCCTTTGTTTTCTTCGTGGACATTAGCTTTTCATAGTGTGAGTCTTCACACAATAGTGACTGTAGGTGCAGTGGGTCCAATAGCAGACATACAGGAGTAGAACAATGCTGGCTGAAAAGGATGGATGATTCAGAAAAGGAGACAAACCAGGGTAGTGCCTCTGTTCATTAGATGACTGAGTTCCTGTTACACATTTGTACCATGTGCTCAATGGAAGGCAAAACACCCCTCTCTTCTATGTCTTCTTGCTACAGATAGGTATAAATGGCTTCTTCCCATCCTAAAATTTGGCCTTAGCTAAGGATGTAATGAGTACCTCCATTCATTATTGATGAAATTTCCTGTATCTGGGACACTGCATGGAAGCACTTCAGAAGCTATATTCAGTTTATTGCTGCTATAGGCTACAAAGAGCACATTGCTGCAGCCTCAGCACTGCGTTACCTTCCCTTGGCCTTGATCCTGAAGCTGCTGCCAGCTCCAGTTGCTGCTGTCTCAGGGACTGCCTGCCTGCCCACAGCCCATGGTATCCAAGGGGATCCTATAACTTTGCAGATGTAATCTGAGGTGCGTCTGGCAAGTGATCACAAAGGCTTTTCTTCATGTGTGTGCTGACTGGTTTGGAGAGCCACAGCAGATCACAAGTGGTCTTGTAGTATTGCTTTCTCCCTTTGAGTAGAGAGCCCACAAGCTTATCCTGGCCAACCAAGCACCATGACCTTTTGCACATGGCAGTTGGAGACCAGCCTCTGTGAACACTCAGCAAAGTTCAGTCTCCAAAACAATTATGGAAAGTGAAAGGATACAGCACCCCTGATGGGAGCCCATTAATAAAGCTTATTTTGCATGTTGTTTTTTTTTTTATTGTTACCTCCAGCCTGGATGCTTTTGGCATAAAAGATATTCATGAAGTGAGGTTTTTCCCTTACAGCACAGGCAACCAGGTGGTTTCCCCAAGGCTCAGCATCAGTTGTGAAAAGGGCTGGTGATGAATACCAATCTGATGGGGATAAGGGGCAGATAATTTCAGCCAATGCAACCCTGCCATGTTAATGTTATTGCCAGGGAACTGAGATATTTTAGTAAATCCATTGCTCATATGGCAAGATGAATTGCAAAAAGAACCCAACAATATTTAGAGCAGGAAGTTTATTTTTCCCCAAATTGCTTTTGTTTTGTTATTTCATTATTATAATATTTCTTCTGCTTCCTTTCAACATGATTGTTTTTCAAATCCTAAACAAAAGAATAAGGCAAATTATTCTCCAGCAGTATATGAATTGGCATAGAGTAACAGAAGGAGCTATTATGATCTGTCAGACAACTACTTATTTAGGGACTTTTGAAACTACTGATAATTGACTTAGTAGAATAAAACAGCTTTTCTGGAACTGATGGTGCCTATTGTTTAAGTACTTACCATATTTGCTGCAAGTCATTTAAAATACTAATGACCCTGGTTAAACTACAACAGACATGAAGGAATGGGGAAAATGTGAGGTGCAATGGTGCTATTTTAATACCATTTTACTAAACTGACTGTAAAAATAAGATTTGAAGTGTAAGGTGGTCACAAATTTAAACCCCAGTGTCAAAGTCAGTAAGAGTCAGCTGGAGACTGGAAGAAACAGATAATAATATGCAAGGCACTCGGCTGTGTCAGCCTGACAGCCTCTCTGTCTGCTCCACAGGACTCCTGTGAAGGTTGCCATGGGCTCAGATCCATGTGTCCCTGATGCATATTCAATACCAGACCCCATCTCACTCTCCAGAACAGGGTAAGTTGTGCAGACATACAAGACTGACATATACACATAAGCAGCCACATCAGCTGGAGCAGGGAACAGGATGCTTAGTGATACCCAAGGAGCTGTGGGAATCAGTCCCCTACGTCCCTTGGAAGCATAGAAAACCTGAGAAGGCATTTGTAAATCTACATCTTAAGATCTGGGCATCTTGTCAAGTTGTGCTGCATAGTCTCATGGTAGTGGCTGCTGTTCATGGAGACAGATGTGGGCTTGGTTTAATGCAGCCCAGCATAGCTGGGAGATGCATTAAGGAGCTCAGAGGTTCCTCATTTCTATTTCTATGGTTAGGACACCCGTCTGGGAGTTGCAAAATAGGAGTCTGGATAATCTCCATCTAAGAAAGACACTGAACAAAGTTTCCCATATCACAGGGGAATGTGACAATGTTGATGCAAAAGATTCTGGTGGGAACTGCCTGTGCTTTGTATTAGAGAGGATAACAGGATCAGTTCCCAATGAGAGGCCATTACTTTGCTTCATTAATGAAGGGAATGCAGGTAAGAACTCCCTGGCATACTCTGTTCTATGTTTACTCAGACAGGATGAAGTTCACAAGCCCAGCAGGTCCTGGCAGCATCTGATCTATGTGGTTTACACTTGTGCTCCCACAACCACTCAGTATATTTGTGAGAGGTGCAGTGTTGTCTGGATTCTTTCTAAGCATTTGCTGTCCTCTTGATCCCCTTACATGCTGTAGACATAGCCAGGATTTCTGTACTTCTCTGCTGCTGCTCTGATTTGATGGGCAAATCTTGTTTCTAATATGATCATGTGCACAGTCCTTATGTTCTACTTGAGCAAAATTTCTAGCTGGAAATAAGTTCTTGTATCTGCCAAAATATAGATTTAAAAAGATTAAAAACACAAGCAAAATTTTTGAGGAACTGTAAAAAAAAATTTGCAAACCCTTTGTGGCTATTACAATGATGAAATATTTTAGAACAAAAACTCAGCATACTTTGGCAATTTCAGGTTCCAGTACTAATATGGACATCTTCTTACCTGATGAAAATATTTATGGAGGTGCATGTTTGTTGCAGGTATTGTCAGTTACAACTAAGAAAAACAGAGACCCATCTTTTCCAAGTTCATAGCATGGCATTGGGTATAGCAGTGATGAAATTATGAGGTCTGAATTTATCTTTACTGTGCTTGCACAAATCTGACTCACTTTGCTTTCAATGGAATTACTCCAGATTTACACTGATATGAGAAGTGAATTTACTTTGCTTAGATTTTCACCACCACAAAATAAAATAAGTGCCAGTCTCAAACTCTGGATGCCCTTGACTGTGTTTGAAGAATATTAAATAAAACTTACTGGCTCCAGCAATTATCTTTAAATCATGATACCTCAGTTGCAGCATAAATGTAGCAAATATTTAATTAGTCACACCAACAAAATCACTAACTTTGTTGCTTGCTAAAAGTGAAATATCTCTCTTCTCTGTGACAATGTCAATGTTATGGGTAAGACTTAGATTTTTGTTGTATATGAAAGCAATATATATGGAAGAGGCCATTTATCAGCTAAAGACAATAAAAACCATGCCTAAGTTCATAGGCTGAGATAGAGAAAATGATACTGTTTTTATGACATCTTTGCAGGACGGTAGAGATATATTGTGCTGTCACTCTATAGATATATTTACCTGCATGAAACTAAACGTACAGCTAAATCTCAAAATTGGATGTAAAGCAAAACAAAGGGGTATTAAGAACATGAAACTTGAACACACACTGCATTTTTTGACTGTCTTTTCCCAAGAGAAAATCTGAGGAAGGGGCTAAGAGAAACTGGTCCACTGGAAAAGCAGGTCACACACTGTTTTTTGGGAACAGTCTGAGTGATCCATCTGAAATCTTTTGGAAAGAAGCTTATCTGACAGGAAAAGCTATTCTGTAGCAAGCACCAGTCACCGACCATCAAGCATAATCAAGCTTCTCCAAAGCAATTCCATGATTCCCTCAGGAGGTCAATTCGTCCAACTTTGTTAAGGGATCACCAAATATATGAAGTGGTGAGCTGTGGGGGCACTGTATTATGCTTCTACCACAAAGCTCATAAGTCATCAGTGCACGTGCCTCTGGACCTGTTGTTTGCAGCCTGTGCTCTGGTTCAAAGCGGGTTCATGGGCATCTTTCTGGAAAGTGGCCTTTCCCTGCAGGAGGAAAAAAGCTGTGATCAGAAGAGCCATTCACATGCAGCTCTTAGGGCCTGCTCCTGCCAGCTCTCACTACAGGCTGTAGTAATGAGCTTTGCTTTTCTGAGATGCTCTTTTCTCTTCTTACTATTCTTGTGGTTACCCAGGAATGTCAACATGTTCTCATGCTGAAATTGCAACAACAGTGTGAAAGCTCTTTCAAATAAAGGAGTGAGAATGAAATAGAAAATAAGAGAGAAGAAAAGAGGAAATAGAAAAAAAAATAAAAAGACAAGTTGTATCTATTTTTATGTCTTTGTTTGGTTTAGTTTATTTATTTGTTTGTTGTATTTTCCTGGAAAGAATGTTCACTTGAAGAACTTTTTTTAGAATTGGTGAATAGTGCTGAAAATCTGTCAGCTACTAGTAATATGCCAGGTACATTCTAGTCCATTTTAAACCACAAATTATTTGGTCTGGAATGGATTTATGAATGTTCCTTATGAAATCATTCTCAGAATAGACAGAATTTTAACTTGTAAATAAAATATTCTGGGAAAGAACATTGCACAAGTTTTATAGCACATAACTTTGTCTTGTCTTTTTTCTTTTGTCATTAAATATAGCCTTTACCTATTATTTTCAGTTAAGTACTGGGTTTTACAGTGTACTTGTAAGATAACTTATATATGCAAATATATTTAGATGTACATGCAAATTCAACACAACCTTTAGACTGTCAGAATGGTAAATGTTGTATTTTGCTGCACAAAAGGCTAAGGACCTCTGGCTCAGAGGGAATTTTTATAGATGTGCGGTATGGGATACTAGCATTATCCTAAGCAGTGGCACTCCATAATGTTGCTCATGATTATGTCTTAGCATTAATTAGGGAGCGACAGATTAGCTTGGAAAACCAGAAGTGTAAGTTGAAGTAGAAATTTTAACCTTGTGCTCTTATAACTGCCCTAGTAAGAGTAATTTTCTGACTCCACCTCCCACAACTGACTTACCCTCCCACCCAGATTTTCCCTTGACATTTGACCTTTCTGTTGAAGACCTTTAGCTGTGAAGGGAATCAGCTCTTGGCTGTCTGCTGATGTCCAATGTTATATGCGCTGTGATCTAGAGAAAAAAAAATATACAGGTTCAATATAATTATTCAGGCTTCTCAGCATCTCTTACTGTCACACAGAGAGTATGGTGGGACAAAAATGAGAAGCTCTGTGGTGTTTGTCTGAAGACACATGAAGTTAAGGTTGAAAGAGAAGCCTTTAAAGAGAATAGGAAAGGTCTGAAGACCCTACATGAGTCTGCCAAAATGCTTGTTGAATTTACAGTCCCATCAATTGATGCAGCTGTTTGCAAGGCAATTACTTTGCAATGACAAAGTAAAAAATAAATATAAAGAAAAGACAAAGACTAGTGCTCAAAGACAATCTTTCTTAAGAGATAAGTGTGACAGAAGGGAATCATTAGTAGAAGAACCAGAGAAAATCAGAAGAACCTGAGTAATAAGAAAAAAAACTCAGGTAATCTTATGGTTCCTGAAAAACAAGATTGCTCAACATTTTAAAGTTTTCATCCCTAAAAATTATATTAATATTAACATTAATAATATGAAATTGAAAATATTCTCCTCTGTATGTGTTAATTAAAAAGCAGTATATTACACACTGTTAAATATTGTCAGAGATACAGGAAATCTATTAATCTAAGAATCCATTTTATTTGTTAGTTATAACAATACTTCAGTTTTATCACATGTGAGCAGACTGTAAATTATACAGAAAGCTATATAAACCTGATTATTTTAGTAGTCTTGGGTGAATGGGAAGACAAGGAATAAGTAAGGTTCCCATCTCTTAAAGCTATCAATCAGGTGACATTAGAAATCACGTGACTCTTAAATTTCATCTCAGAGATTCGAGTTTTGTTAGTGAGATTTTAAGGCCACCTACTGTTAATTCATTCTCATAAGTGTATTAAAACACTATTTAAAGGTACTCCATTCATACCTGAAGACAGAGAATAAACCTGTTGATGGTGTGATCTCTGCTCAGGTAAAAGGATCTCCTTTCTCTTGGAGAACTTTTGTGTATTCATTTTTCATATGTAAAAGAGGAAGAGTTCTCCCCACCACCTAAATTTTTAAGCAAAGTGGAATTTTTTTTAAAAAAGGCAACTAAAGGAAATATTTTAAAAATCAATGAATTAAAAAAGAAAGGAGAAAACTAGATTGAAGGAAAAACAAGAAAGTGCAAGTGTATGGGCAAATTCTGAAATAAGTTTAAAGATCAAAATGTGAAAAAGATGTCCAGGAAAGAAGGTTAAAAAGGACCATAGTCCTTGACCATTTAAAATCAAAATCACAAAAAACATGCCAAAATTTTAGAAAAACTAATCTTTAATGAAGAGAAGCTGCTTCTTATTCAAATCTATCAGAAAAAAATCCCTAGCTTAGTTCCAAGATCTTATTAAGAATATTTTTCTAACATGTAGTGATTGCAGACAGGCTATGTGGATCATTCCTCTATCACAATCGTTCTATAAAGGGAATGAGCCTGAGGAAATGTTTCAGACTGATCAGTCAATAAAAGAGTTTTAAAATAAATTGACACACTTAAGAACAACGAATCCCTAAAACATAGTACCACTGTCTCTAGACTTCTAACGAAAGGTAAATATAAAATTGTTAAGCGGCTAATTAACACCTGAGATTGTTGTTTATATCTGTCTTATTGGCAGAGAAAAGAACATGAGAAACTTGTCATAGAGCTTTAAAGTAAAGCTCCGCTATGATTCTGGAAAATATGAATCAGTAAATCTGATATCCACAAAACCATTGAAATTAAATGACTTGATAAGGAATAAATTTAGTAATGCAGTGGGGAATATGGCATATTTGGGAATAGGCTTTTAGTGAAAGTCATAGTTTTATTACAGTTGAGAAAATAATAAATTAACATTGGCTATAGCTGATCCAAAGGATCCACGGTATGTGGATTTTCAAAAGGCATTCGACATCTCTTTTAAAGAAACTAAGCACTCCTGGGATAACAGAGGAATTTTTCTAATGGATTAATGTGTGATCAAAGAAGGTTAGACATGTTTATACAATGGAGAAATGGAGAAGGTTTATGTACCCAAACATTTGTAAAATCTCCTTAAGATCAGTGCTGGGACATATATAAATTCAACATAAGAACTGAAATGGAACTGAAAATGAGGATGAATCTGTTGTCAAGCACTCTTAAGTCTCTTCAGCACACAGGCATTTTTGGCATAATCTGTCTTGAAGCTGACTCTGAAGAGTTACAAAACGATCTCACAGCCATGAAAAACTAGAGAATAACTCATCAAATTCAGTTCAATGCCAGTGAAAGCAGGGAAGTGTGCACAAAAAAGTAAGTTTTTCTCCAGGTACACTGTCAAGGGTTATAAACATATAACATATATCATATGATGCATCAACCCAATATTAAATGACAGTGAAAACAGTAAAAAGAAGATTGAGCAAATAAAATTTGTGGAAAAAAGTAGTTCTCTTTAAGTTGGCCAATTTACGTGTTTTTTGAAAAGGGATTAACACTATCAAGGACACTTCAGGTCACAAAATTCAAAGTTGCTTATTCAGAGGAAAAGGGCATAGCAGAAGACATGCCGATCATTAGTTAATAATACCACAAAATGATGGAAATATACTTACTGAACTGAAAGATTTGATTTTGAAAAATTCTGCCAGCTCAATCATTCCTTGTCTTGGAGATGCATGCTTTCTAATGTGCACTAAGGTTCTTTTTCTGTTTTCCAAAGTGTTTTTCTAAATTCTGATTGAAGCCACTCAGCACCTGAGAGTGTCTCCCACCTTTGGAATGGGATGTTTGTAGATGCTCCTCGCTGTCTCAAAGCCAGGACTTGGCTGAGCATTGGCCCTTGGGAAGGTAGAACCTTCATCCCTGTCTCCTTTCTGCTGGTGTTCCACCTAAAAATATTTGTTCTAAGGACAACTAACAACACAGTCATACTTTTAAATCCTTGAACCCACAGGCCTTCACATCTCCCTGGCCCTACCTCAACCTGTCCTGCCCCATCCGTGGGATGCTGTCTCCAGCCCTGCCACAGCTGTACCCTGCCTGCCCTGGGGAGCTCCCAGGGCTGATGTCCCACTCAGCTGTGGCCATCCCCATCCCCACGGAGCCTGTCCTGTCCTCTGCTGTCTGGGCTGGTTTTCCCTGCCCAGCCCTGGGGAGCCCAGCCCCTCTCCAGGCATGCCACTGCTCCCCAACACCTACGTTTACTTCCTCATCCATGTATACAAAACGAGTCTGGGAAATGTTGTTAATGTTACTACCCTGAGAAAAAAAATCACACTCTCCAGGCTAAGTCCAACCAGAAGTCCCAGGCAGTGGTGGCATGTGAGCATCTGAACCTGAGGCTTATTTAGATGACAGCAAACAGGCAGACAAATAGGTATGGAAGAAGGTTTTCATTGTAAGAGGGAGAGCTGGGTCCTCAGTTTATTACTCTGCTGTGTAGTGGCACTGTGCCTCATTGAACAGTAGCTTTCTCTTTACACAGAAGGTGGCTATTATTTGTCAAAAGGCACATAGTGATTTCTGTGCAGAAATGTGTACTTTTGAGCAGCATTAACTTTCAAAGTATTATATTAATAAGTAACAATTCATAAACTTTTCATCTCACTAGCAAATCCTGAAACAATCATTACACCTAAACCATAATTAAAAAGAGGAAAATAACTGGTGCTACCACTCCAGTTTTATATTCACATAGCACAATTAAAGTTAAAAAGAATTTCCCTAGTGTGTGTCAGGACCTATGCTCTCTTTCTTGATAGGAAATACAGACACTCTTAAATTTCCCAGCCTATTTCACTTTAGAAGACCAAAGTATGGAAAAGCACTGACCAATCTAAAGTACTTATGTATCATGTTTTGTAAATAATTTTTGTGTTTTTAAATAGAAAAATCATCTAAGAGACAATATACCTAATTCCAAAATGGGAATCTCACCACAGGTAGCTGAAGACTAAGATATAAACATTGAGATAAATAATTTCTACCAATACATGAATGGCACCCTGAAATTCAAAGGCACGCATTCTAACTGGAGATTCCATTTCTAAATATTATTTCTTTAAAGTAACAGACAACTTGGCAACGTGGTTTGCAATGTATTGTGGCCTATTTAATAAATAAACACAGAAATCACTGATTGAAGATATTTAGTTAATTAGTGGAAAAGAGCTTTGACAAATGCCAGGAAATAATTTCACAGCCGAGGCATAGTTCTATCTCTGTTTTGAATAATTCATAGAAAATGCTCCTCTAAAATGCCAAATACTTTATTCCTGGATAAAGCTGACTGCCTTATTGTCTACTTTATAAGTCAGTTATAGATTATGTCTACTTTTTAATTCCCACAAGGAAATGACATATTTTCATCCCGTTAAAGATTAACATTCACTTTGACCCTGTACTTAATGAAAATAAATTTAAAATGTTGCATATTTTGATAGCACTACAGCTCTAAACTTGCTGATTAATATCCATGGGGATATGCAACTCTGGCTGCAAGCTAGTTAAAATAAAAAAGTGCTCCTTGTGCTTTGGTTGCAGCTCAGAGAATAGCAGGTGGTCACTGTTTACCCTGCTAAAGGAAGCCATTCAGTGAGAGAAAGCTCATTTTGGACCAAAGCTGAATGCCACGCCTGAGTGATTGTACTCCTAATAAAATAGCCCAGAGTCTCATTCACGTTGTTTCATTTGAATGAGAATTAGCTCCTGGCGATGGCATATCCAGGAGCTGCTGTTTTAAAATGGTTCTCCAGGCATGTTTATTAGACTTTCAGTCAAAGAATTTGAGAGTAATCTGTTAATAAGTCCACACTTTCCACGTTTGACTTTGCCTGTGAAAGTCAAGCAACTGCAGCTCAGGAAGGAGCAGGGGGAGTGGGGACAGTGTCCTCTCCCAGTGCCAGCCACCCTTGCTTCCTGGTGGGGCACCATGGAGGTGGGAGAGCTATATATTTTCATTAAGTAAAGGAAATGTATCTGCCCAGTGTGATTCCACTGAAACTAGACAGGAGCCCATGCTCAGAGAGCACAATGTCAATGCAATCACCATACATAATACCATGATCACTACCAGATCTCGGGCAAAATGTTTTAACAAGCTGAGATATAAATGCTTTTAGTTTTGTAGGTAACAGATTCTCCTACAAGCATTTGAAAAACTCTGTCCTGGAAAAGCTGGTGGCTTTTGCCTGGTAGACCTTTGCAGGGCAGGAGAGTTTCACCCTACATATCTGAGGCCTGGTTGTGTAACAAGAGGGGCTGGAACGTCTCCTCTTATGTGCCCAGAATGTTAGAACTCCTCACAAACAGCAGTTCACGTGCTCTAATCATGAGTGAAATGCTTCTCTAACCAGTCCACAGCAAAATGAAAACTACTGGGGTCTAATTTCACCTTCTTGTAGACTACCAAAACAAGCTAAAAATTCTGTATGCCTCATGAACTCACCTTTTCAATCTGAATTACTTTTTTTCATTTTCTGTAGTTTTTTTTTTTTCCTTCCATATAAACTATGGAATTAAAAGTCATAAGATATTTAGACTGTTGCAGTTGGTCAACTAACAAGAATCTCTGAAGTTATTGACTGTAAGGAAAATGTGAAAATGGAAAAACCCCTTATTTGAGTCCATTCTGGGTTCCTATGATACAGGTCATCAGAAACATGTTAAGTAGCTTCTAGCCATGCAAAGTTAAATAAATAGAAGGGAGGTTAAAAATTCAATGCTCTTAACAGGTTTGAAGTGGTTTAGTTGGTATCTTTAATCCAAAATGGAAGATTTTTTTTTTTAATAACACATACATCTATAATCAAGTGAAAACACCAAAGTACTTTTAAACAGACTTGTATTTTGAGAACGTTCCAGATTGTGTGACAGCAACTAGTATTTGAAATCTTCTTAAAATTAGTGCAATTTATAGCTTTTCAATCAGATGGATGGCTAAAAGAAATGGATTGACCTTTAACACATGAAATATTTATCTAGAAATTTCTGAGATTTAGAATTTTACTTTAAACTGAGTTTGGTTATTTGTCTCCCCTAATGTTTTTCTTTTTAAACATGTTTTCAATACTAAATTAATTTAGTCAAAGACTTCTTAGAGTCTTTTGGCAGTTTCCTGCCATTTAAGAAATGTTACAATCTTAGTTAACATGTTTATCATTGCAAGAACAGCACTATCAAATCAATCAAAGGCAAATACGGAAACTCGTTTGTGTGTTTTCTTTTAGATCACATGACACTGACTGCCCTGTAGCTCTTGTAATGTCTTATCAATAAAGATTCACTTCTTTTTTAGATTATTTTTTGAATCAATTTAACAACAGAAGAATACTGGAGTCCTTGGTAAAGCAGCCTCTGATTAAATGATGAAAAATACTTTGTGAGAATTAGGCATTACTGAACCAAGGTCCAAAATAATGACGGGTACAAAGAAACTCAGACTTATACTGTCAAACTTGAAATCCTCCCATTGACTTCCAATGAAATTCTTTATTAGCATTAAAAGTTTGCTTGATAACTCAGACATTTTCTTGAGTTCACATGTTTTAGAAGTGCTTGAGCGACACACAAGACACACACCATTTCTCCCTCTCTGATCTGCTGACTCATTCATTTCCTCTTATCAGTGAAGATAAGAGGAAGACTGCTGGGTTAGAGCTTTTACTGTTCTTGTCCTATGCATCTGGCACTCTTTCCTTTAGAGATTAGACTATTTCCAGCTGGGGAATTTTTAAAATAGCAAATTAAAATCTCTTTTTGCTTGGTAAAGTATTTGATTGCTGAAACAATAGGATGAGGTACAGCCTCAAAAGATTTTGTAAAAGGTTTTTTTCTCTCCTTTAATATTTCGTTTTTGTTCACCCTTGAGAGAAATGAAAATCATTTGTTTCCAGAATATATACCCTGCCAAACTCCTTGATCTTCTCTGCTGCTCCCCTTCTGAAGATTTTTGCTTTTGCAATTAGAAATTGAGACACTTTCCCCTCTCAAAGGTCTTTATGATAACTTAAACATACATCAGCAATAGAACTTTCAACAGTGTATATATTCACAGAGGTTTTGACCTTCTTTCCAGATTAGCAACTGACAAAAAAAAAATCATGGCTCTTAAAAAAAAATACCACCCACTGTGAAAACTATTGAAGGGCTCTTTAAAATGATTGGCAGGATTGAGGATTTTCTGCAGTATTTTTCAGAGGGATGACTCACAGCAGAAGGTGGCCAGCTCTGCTGCCTGCGTGTGACAGGTAGGGAATAAAAAGCAAGATGCCAAGAGTGCAGGAGGAAAGGCACAGCTTGACAGGTGGCTGGGGATTCTTTCAGGTTCTGCAGAGGGGGAGCCATAGGATGAAGGGATATGAGTTGGGGAGCGTTCTGTTTCAGTGCACGGCGCAGGGTTTTCTGGCAGAGGGTGATGTGAGTTAGTGTCTCTTTGGAGCCTCAAGAATCTTTGAGCTGTTTGACCTCAAATCAGGTTTGGACACTGATTGGGCTGGTAATCAGAAGTTTGGTCATTGCTCTATTGTTAGCACTGGACTCCTGTTTTGATGGTTTCTTCTAGCAGATTAAAGTCTTGCTTGAACCCTGAAGAAGATAATTTCTCCTTCTATTGCCACTTTATTGATGGATTTTGAAGAGTTGGCTCCAAGCTAACCCCCTCTGTGGCATTTCCCTTGGAGATCACATTGATTTCTATCATCCAGAGCCATTTCAGAGGCTGAGATAGCAGGCAGTGCTCTCACTGGAGGATTGTCAAACAAAGGTCACCTGACTGCATCAAAAATATGGGAAAAGTTCTAACACCCCTCACAACATTGGAACCAAAGAAGAAATTTCTTTCCCAAAATATTTACCAAATCCCCCAGTTGCTTTAGATTGCAGATATCTAGGAGGAAAATCCTATCTGGCTCTACTCCATGACTGATATGAGATACTTGAGAGAAAAATAAGAGTGCTTCCAGATGGACTTTGCCACTGTGGAGTTAGTGCAATATTTCCCTAGCAGAAATGCTACAATATTTCTGCCTAATTTTTGCTCTTGTCATGCTCTGTGTAGTAAGGAAGAGATTGGTGACATTTGGGTCACGACGTGGAGGTTGAAACCGTGAGTTTCACAGCTATTAAATCCTAGCAGGAGGCACTAGGTCCTGTGTAAATAAAGTAGTTACTTCAAGAGCCCAGGTCAGTAACTTCTCTTAAAACAGCAGCTTGTATGGATATAAAGCTTATTGGCAAGGTCACAGTGAGACAAAAATTACAGGTTTTATCTCTGTATACTCTCACATATACAATGTAATATATTTATACATATGTAATCAAAGCTTGTCAGGCATAATGTGAAGGCTGACTTTATTGGGCTGGCAAATGACTTTCCTTCTACTGATGGATGAAGTCAGAGCAGTTATGCATATCCCCTTGGCTATTCACGGGATACTGTTAAAATGTCTATAAACCTGGGTGGTGTGCACTGCCCTGCTCTTATTCTTTACCCAGAGAAAATCCTTGTGAGTAACCTCAGACAGCTGCTTTCTCTCCTCTGTGAGCTATTGTGCAAGAGTTTATCCTGCTCTGTTTCCCTTGCTCAGCTTGAAAACAAGCTTTGGAAGGTGCTGGTGTGAAGCCCTGGTTAGCTGTCTTCATTGAACAGACCCATGTCAGCTTTTCTCCTTTCTCTTCCCTGCTCCAGATGAACCACTCAAATTCTTGTTCCTGGGTCTGGCTGGTATTGCCACGGAGTTATATAAAACTTAATTGAGCTCTATGTCAGATGATGTTTGTTCTACTGGAATCTTCACAAATTTATGTATCTTCCTTTAAGAGAATTGTTGGGAGATGTAGGGCTTTGGGGAAGGGGAGGTGGTCCTTCCTCATCAGGCCTCTGAGCATATTTGGACACAAAGTGATGAAGAGAGTGCAGGATGAACCTGGGAAAGGAACAGAGAGATGGAAGCCCAGTGCTGGGAGAAGCCAGCCAGGCCTCAGAGGTGAGGAAAATAACTTGTCTAGGGAAGTATACAGGGAAGAGTTTGTTTCTACTTCATAGTAAAGAAGTTTCCTGGAAGCAAGGATGTAGTGGATGAGGAAAAAGATTATGTACAAACAACAATTCTATTAATTGCCCTTGGTGACTCCATTCTCCTTATTTGAAAAGTTGCATTGCTTCTTTTTTTTTTTTCTTTTTTCCAAATAAAATTTATCTTTGGTCTCTCATGAGGATTTCTTAGTATAGCCATGATCTAGACCCAATCCTACTGTAGCCAGTTTAGCATCCTGTCACTATTGCCCAAACCAGATAAAAAAATGGGATTATTATGAGAAATATATCTTTCTGTTGGATTGCAGGTTTTTTGACAGCCTTTTTTTTTTTTTTTTTTTTTTTTTTTTTTTTTTTTTGGTTTACCAGTGAATATCCTGATTTGATTCTCAATAATCCCATGATTGTCACAGTAGCAGCTGGAAATGCTTTTTTAACCTTTGTATGCAGACAAGTACAATCTTGGTGCACAGGTGCAAACTCACACTAAAATGATCTGTGTAAACTCTGCTTCTTAAAGCTGTTGGAATAATTTTACTAGAACAGAGGAAAGAACTCCAGCTATTCACTGGAGAAATGTTGAGATTATTATATTTTAGGTGCCCTGTGATTGCTTATTGATTTTTGGGTGGAGTTTAGTGTTCTCGTTTGGATTTACAATATACTAACTGGCTTCATTTGCCCCTCGAAACTAATTTCTCTCTGTGTGCTGTACTGCTGCAGCAGAAGTCTGTGCAGATGAACATTTTATCTTCTGAGTCCAGGAGCTGGTGAGTGGAAGTTTATGGTTCATGAGGGCTCAGAACATCAGAACTTACTCATCTTCTCTAAGGTGACCTCTAAGAAAGCCTGATTTTAAGATGTCTATTCAAAGACTGGCATTTTAGGTGTGATTTTTAAGGAAGAATTTAGCCATTGAGGAACTGTGTTCCTCTTCAGGTTTTTGTGTTGGAAGGATTAAATTGCTTGTATTCAAACTTGTGGTTCCACTAAGTCTGAGTATTTCAAACCCAAAGCTTAGCTGAGGCTCAGCAAACAGCATATAAAAATAAAACAGGATCATTTGCTTAGTTTTTGAGATAAAAAGAGGCTCAAGGTTATCAGAGAAGATAGTGGAAATTAGGAGATACTCATTGTTTGAATAATGTATTAGAACTCCAGGACAAAAATTACAAAGAAATATCAGAAGGTAGGAACAATGATAAAGGTGAAGAATGCATACAAATATATATGGACATTGAAGGGCTCAGAAGATAATATCGCCTTATTGGATTTCTCTATTTCCCCTGTGTGATGGCAGGTGAAACATTATTTGCTGTATATTAATTTTCCATGCTTTTTTTGCATTTTCATTAAATGTATAACTAAGCCATTACATACAAAAACATGAAACAAAAATGAAGCTTCAGAAATAAATGGACAGAAAACAATGTTCACAGGTGAAACATAGCATGAAAAATAAACTACCTGCTCTTGACAAAAGGCATAATATTTATATTAAAATAATAGTTAAAAAACATTTTAAACGCTTTACAACTCCTGCTTGAACAATAGAATCTTTTACAGGATAAGCATTCTGAAGCAAATTATGGCATCCTCTATTCTGCTGTACAGAAAGGACTGTAAAAAGCACCCCTGGCTGGGCAGTTGGATGTTCTCTTGGCATGCAGGTGCATTGTGACATACAAGGGATTGCACTGGAGGATGTGCTACAGATACATTTGGAAAAGGAAGCACGTCCAGCTGTGAAATTCTTCCTTAGGACATCTCAGTCCCAGACCAAACCAGAGTCCCTGGGGGAGTGCTGATCTGTTCCCCAGATCATATTGTATTGCTGTTGTACCCAGTTTTCCCAAAACACATCTATAGCAGGATTCCTCATGCTCCTCTCTCAATGAACCTAAACCAGCACACTCTGGTTTAGCCAGATTGAAAAATCATGTCTTTATTAATGCATTGTAATGGGGAATATTTAATGAGCCAAAAACATTTAGCTGTTTGCTCTTAATCTGTCTGCCTAAGCAAAGGAACAGTTTAGTCTGAAAATGTACAGTGGATATCCAGCTGCTCCTCACTGCAGTGATGCAGCCATCGGGAAGGCAGAGTCCTTCATAAGGAGCAGGCAACTGAGTTGCATGCTTTCTCAAGCACTCTGTTATGGACCTAGCTTTCCAAGGCAGATCTGTGGCCTGTTGCAAAAGGAATTCTATATGCCACAAGAGAGAAGGCCTAGAGGCCCTCAAAAAGATCAGGGAACCTGAAATGAAAGTTATACTGACCCTTTAAATAGCAGTGGCGTCACCACACAACTTGCTGCAGATGAAGACTGACAAATTGTCTTAGCAGGATACAGGCTTTCAATGTGCTGTGGTCTCCATTTTAGCAATTCCAAGCTACAAGGATGACACTTGCAATTGACATCTGTTATGGATGGACCTGTCCCAGGCAGGTGTGGGTTCAGCTGGAGAATGGGAAGAAATGGGGGCTCCTGATTTTGCCAATTTTGGCAATACAAGTCTTGCACATTCCTTTTTCCTGCTCTGGGAAAAGGCCAGGAAAGGGTTTGGGAAGCTGAGAGCATAGAGATGTTATAATTAGCATGAGTTCTTTTGCCAGACATTCAAATTCTAGAAAGTGAGCCCCTCTAGGTCCACTTGGAAAAGTTTGCAAACTCTTTTCTGTTTTTCTCTTAGATTCAAGGGGGAAAGCAGGTCTGAAAGCTGCCAGTACTGCTTTATTGGAATCAGCTGTTTTAGCTGAATCTGAGCCCAGCCATATAAACAAAGAAAAACAGTTTTGTGAAAGCAAAACCAAAAATAGCTTGTTTGAAATATTCTCCTTTTCTCTCTCTCTCTGTCCCCTTCAATTGATTTAACTTAATTAGGATCTATTTGCTCTCATAGATTAAAAAAAAACCCCAAACCAACCATCACCACCAAAAAATAGACACATAAAATAGTAAGAGATGTTTTGCAATACTGGGCTTAGGTTTATTTGGTTTTGTTTGCCAATATAAGCCTCAAGAGAGACAGCACCTCATTTTCACAAATATCTCTGGAGACAGCAGGTGCTCTCCAAATTGTCCACATTTGCATCTGTTGAGTTCAAATAGCCAAATTAGTCAAAGCAGTACTTATCCACTAAATCAAATATCTAAGATCCTTTCCTGTTATGTCCCAGACTAGAAAATGTCATGGAAATGGACAGCTGTCCAACTGCAATTCCATTTGAAAGCATTGGATGTGAACAAAAATCTGTTCAAGCTGAAGGGACAATTCCCATGAATTATACTTTATCTGTTTCACTGCAATATGGGATATTTTCCTAAGTGTTTATGGGGTATTTGAAGATGTCTAACCAGAAATCTCCAAGATTAAGGGGTCAAGCTGGAGATTTCTGAAACATTCAATTTACCATTTGCATCCTCTTCTGGAAGGATGATAGCAATCTGCCCAAAGATGTGAACGTAAACAGACACCTAATGAAGATGGCTTGCATTGATATTCTCTCTGGTCTGTTCAGGATACAGAAAATAAAGGTGGATTTTCTGCAAGAGATTGCACTGCAAATGAACACATTCAGAGTTATCTCACTTAATCTTAGTTATCCACAGAGCAGATATCTGCATCCATACTGCTCACCCTAGGCTTTCATATAAACTAGATATACTAACCAGATACCAGATACTAAGGATAACCTGGGTAATAGTCACACTTGCATTTAGCAGAGAAATTCCCTTTACAGGCTCTGTCACTGTTGATGAACATCACAGTTCAGAAGAGCTCCTTTATGTATGGAGTTGAGGGTGAAGTCCCACAGACTGGCTGGAATAAACTTTTTGAAAGCCACAATGCTGTCAATTACAAAATGTGAGCAGTCATAATAAAAAAAAAAGTAGTGGTTTTGCCTGTCAAAAAACCAGCCAATAAACTATAAAGATTTTGGCACACATTGTTAATGATTGTGGCTGTCTTTTGTTATTCTAACTCCCTTGTTAATTAATTTTTAATTTATTGACCTTTCCCTATGTGAAATTTGTGGCTGCTGTAGGTGAACTCCTTTGTTTGTCAGCAATTCAAGTACATTTGGTCAGTCTGTCACAGATGAACAGGCACTGCATGGAAACCCACTTCATCAGATGATTTCTCTAGATACTGAGTGAAATGAGCAAAAAAGTTGTTGGTCTCCCAAACATTTCCTTTGCTTCATATTCACAAATATTTCTTATTTGGAGGCTTGATGTCTGGGAGCTCTTTTCTACCATAACAGCCGGTGTTCTGGAGAGACACCCTGAGGTCCCCAACATTTCACAGTGTGGGATGCACACTGCTTAGTGAATGTTGCACTTTCATGAGAGAAAAAGAGAAGAGAGCTTCCAAGTGCTCACGGATATTTAACAGGGTCCATGTAGGCAGGCTGACTGCACTAGAGTCACTCAGGAGATTGGTTGCACAGGACCACAGATAATTCGTCTTATAAACGTCATGCTCTAGGTCAGTGTGGCAAAAAGACATCTTTGTAAAGATTTTCCCTGCTTTGGTTAGACTGGTGCCACCAGACCTCTTGCAGAGCTGAAAAAGGGATGTTGCTAATTCAGGAGCCAGGGACAGGCCAGGCATCCCTACAAACATTGTTTGGCCAAAGCATTTCCTGTGCCTCAGCCTCCAACTTATCTCCCAGCAAACATGACCCAGCACTGTCAGATTACAAGTGCTTATCTGCAGGGAGTGATGACTAACTGTGTTTTTACTCTCCTAAACAAGTTATTTTGGGCTTTGGCAGGAGAAGGGTCAGCATCACATGGGCATTCTCTCAAAGACAGGGCCTATGTTTGCTCTCTCCAGTGCTTATGGAACGCTCAGTCTCATCACCATGACTCCTCCAGGAACCCTGGAGGGTATTGCTATGATAAACAGTTGGACTCTGGATAACTGAAAACTCGGTTTTGGAGTTTTACAGCCTGGAGAAGTCAGGGGGAGGTTGAGAGGAGAAAGAGTGCACGAAACATGGCTGGTTCTTGGCATGCATGTTAAAATCTTTGAAGTCTGAAGAGACTTGGGTGTCTGCCTAAACCAGATAACAAGTCTGGGAGAAGGGAAGAAAGTTTTGTATGTAGATTTGGCCAACAGCTTCTATGTGTGGAGGAGACCAGTGGAAAAGAAAATAAGAAGCCAAAGGAAGGTAAAGGAACATTTTCTCACATCCGACAACAATAATCTAAGTGGTTCCAGCTGTTTGTGTGTTGGCAGGAAGAAGCATCTACTGGTTGTGCAGGATCAGGATGAAAAAACGACTGCTGGCTGTCAAAGCCCTAGTTCCTGAGGATCCACACTCACTGTTTTCCCCAGTTTTACCCAAGTCAGGTGCAGAATCTGCAGCAAAATATGATTTGAGATTATGCCTTTGAAATCTGTACCAGCTTGCTGTTTGAAAGTGGTGGTGGAACCTTCAGCACTGAAATTCTGGTTAATATCTCTTACCCACCTCAGAACTCATCTAAGTCTTTGCCCAAGGACTTCTGGTATCTCCCTGGAGTGCAATAGGTTTAGCAAATTTCATATTTTAAGGCCTGCTAGGCCCTTGCTTTCCTCCTAGCAAAGGAGTGAATTTGTAAATCTTTATAGGTGCCCTGAAGGGATAGATTAGAGATTCATAGTTATCAGGGAGGTAAAGGTATAGGTGGGATCCCAGAGTCCTCATCACTGGAATGTCTGTGGAGGTGGAAAATGTGCTTCTGTGCCAGAACATGAAGTAGAAAATGACAGTCTCTGAGACATTAGAGTTTTAGAGAGCAGAAGGTGGCTAGATAGGCCTGTACTGGAAGGGCGCAAAGGAGTGGAGAAGTTATGATGAAAATCATTAGGTGAATTAGAAGGGGACCATGTATAAGCACAATAGAAAGCACTGTATTTTAAAGTGGTAAATTTGTTCCTGATACAACTGGGACTAAGTTTGCTACTATGGCTTTGTAGAATTAATTCACACCTTTTTTTGTTGTTGTTGTTGTTTGTTTGTTTCAGACTACCTTCTTTTAAATGGACCATAAACAATTTCCTAGTCGGAGGCCTGGAAAAACATCACCATGACAGATATGATCACCAGGACCATGGAGCATAATGCTTCCTAGAGAGGAAAGGGTTTCTTATTGGAAAGCTGCAGATGATGAAAATCCTCTGTCAGGAGACTGGGCAGAGAACTGAGATTAACCTTTTAAGTTTCTACTAGTTTTTGTTCTGTAGTTTTCCCATACAATTAAGCTGACAATTTCAATGTTTTGACTACTTCACCTTGCAAAACAACATATGAAAGACAAAGTTAAATGCTTGGCAGCAGTACAGTGGCACTACCCCGCAGCAGTGATTCCTTGTGCTGAACCACAAAGCACTCTCCCTGTTTCTGTGGGTTCCCTGGCTGGTGAGGTCTTGCCACGAGGCAGATTCATGAATTAACCTAGTTTGGTCCAACTGAGAAGGAGCCTAGGCTGGGTTTTTCATCACCTTCTTCCCCCCCCAGATTATTTCTTTGCTTAGTTCAGTCTGTAGCACCACAAAGACTGGTGGTGGTAAGGCCGGGCCAAGGTTTGGAGAGAGAATTCAGCCCCAAGGACTGCAGTGGAGCCCCAGGGGAGAGCCAGTCACAGTGATTCAGCCGGGCTCTGTTAACCGAGTCATAAACAGCTCTGTGGCCAGATGTGTAATGCTCCTCCACACTTTACACTCCTTTCCTGCTGTTTACCACTCTTTACTGGTTTCATTTTGTCAACACTAAGGGGCTTTAAATTCCAAGTGAGACCACACCTGGGGAAGGTTTTTCAGAGGCAAGGTGTCTTCAATGTAGAACAAGCAGGTACAAAATTCTGCCGACTTTGGTTTCCAAGCAATGGATCTTATTATCCTTTCCCTTAGATTAAAGAGACCTTTAATACCGAAAACATTCTCTGCACACAGACTCTAAACCAATCAGGGTGTAATGTTTAAAGGTGCTAATGGCCTGCCATTAAAGGTCACTGATGTATACACATGCAGACCCTAATTAAAGGGACTGTGTAGGCTAAAGGAGAGTCTTTTGTCTGACAATTAAAGCTCAGAGTTTCCTTTGTATTGCAAAGTGGCACAAGGGGAGAGCTGATATTCAGATCTCACCTTTGAAGGTCACAAGTCTCCAGCAGTTTTTAGGTGAAGGGCTTTTACAAGGGGACAGGAAGTTCTTGTCGAGTTCTTCGATTTAGTGTGAAACTTTAGAAGAGATAAGAAACCTCGGGCCCTTGCTTTTTGGGCAAATCAGTGAGGTCCGTGGTCTCTCTGAGAGGCAGGCTGCCATTTGTTAGCCCTGTTCATAATATGCTCCTCCCCACAGAGGTGTGCTGATGAATACTTTATATAATAAACTAATCACATCACAAAAATGGCTCTTTTAATATTGCCAGAAGGACCTCCTGATTTATAATTTATGCTATTGTTTAGGAAAAGCTACTATTGATCTCCAAAGTAGGAAGAGTATTAGTGGTACTGGACGAAACAAAAAAAGGCACAAAACATTTCAGTTGGTCTTTAGATGCACCACAGGTTTTATATGTAACCTTAAAGTTTCCAGCTACTGTGAAGCTGAGGGGAATTATCCTTATTTTAAAAGGTGGAAGGCAGAAGGACTAATTTCTACCTTTTGAAGGTTTAGCACAAAAAATGAGGTGCTTATAACTGTATATAAAACCTATCCAGACTGATTAATTCTTAGAGTCTTACAAGGAAAGGCTTTCTCACATGATCCATGAAACTTCCCACTTTTGCTGGACTTGAGTTCAGAGCTGTGAAAAATGATTGTTTAGGTAATATACTGAGCTACTAAGAAAGGTGGATTAACATTGGAGATAAGATAAATTAATATATTAGAAAAGAAAATAAAGGAAAAAAGGAAAGCAAACTGGAAAGTATGCAGTCCATGTATTTTACCAGAAAACTGAGATTATGATAATCTGTTATCACAAGAACACGTTTTAGAACATCTGTTTGATATCCTAATTTGATCAATGCTACATGAAGTGTAATATTCTGAGGATTTTCTTTTGAAGAGCTATATGTTGTTCACTTGTCATCAAATTTCTTTTTAAAGCACATCAAAAATTAAAAAACTATATTCAAGATATCAAGCAATCCAGGTTCCAACCCTCTCCTATCAGTTTGCAGAATAAGAATTGCAGAATAAGATGTAAATGCAAACATCCAGCTGAAAAAACTTGGGAAAAATTTTGAAGGTAGTAGGTCAGTAGACTTCCTCAAGCATGACATTCCAGGTCTGATGTTGCTCAGCTGCTCAGAGCTTCTGAATGAAAGTTAGCTCAGACCTGATTACCACATTTTATTCCTGCCCCCAGAAACCTTTGCTTATAGGTGATTTTTCCACTGAAGTAGTTTTAAAAGCAAACCAAATCTGACGTTCCCTAACTTTGGGCTGTCTTATTTTTTTTTCATGCTGATACAAAGGATGTGCTCCAAGAGCAATCTGGACTGCAAAAAAATTGGCTGCTATTGAAATTCTGATCTCCCCTCTGATTTCTTCCCCTTCCCTGTTCCTTGTCCTATGGCCCTGCTTACTCCTTTACACTTGCTCTGTCTTTCTCCAGATGTGTCCCTGAACTGCTTTAACTCACTGAGCCAACAGAAATCTAGCCCTATCCTAGTCCTCTGTCATCCTTTCATCACCCTCTTTGAATTAGTTTCCTGCCCAAGTAGTGAGTTAAACCAGCCCAGGCAAGGGAGGAGGGCTATCCAAACCTATGCCACAGCTATCCCTGAACAGGAGGTTGTGGAGTAGAGTGGGATCTACCGTTGTTGGTAGCAGTGAATTTTATCTAGAAATTATTTTAGTGTTAAGAAATATGTGCCACTAACTTATTGTAAGGTAATACAAAATATAAAAATTGTGATTTCACACTTCTCACCATTTTGAACTATCACCCCCCCTCTTTCCCTCCCTCTTCCCGCTTGGTCACCACTGGGTGAATAATCTCTCACATGCAAACCTCACATGGTCACCCAGTCTGCTGGGACAGAGGCAGAGCAAAATATGAAGCTGGCCAGAACAGGGAGTTAAGAGTGCTCTTCTTCAAGGACTGATCTGATGGAAGTCTGTGCCATTCCCATGGCATCGGGTACATCCTGGCAAAGACCAGGCCTGAGCACACCAACACACTGTTCCTAAGCTGCCAGACCAAAATTTGGTTTGTGGTTAGTATGTAATTTATAAATTGACATAAAGCCATGCATCATAAAAGAAAATTAAATTGAACTGCACATTTTCTAAGGAGAAAAGATGTGGAGTTAGAAAGATGGGGAGAAGTAACAATTGCAGCAAGGGGGAAGCAGTTCTCCTGGTGAAGATTTCTTTGGCATTAGCTCTTCCGTCTTTCTTGCCAGAGGTGGAGAAGCTAGCAGCTACTTGAGAAGAATTGCTAAAAGGATGGGGGGGAAGTGTTCTGCCTTGCCTGTGATGTTCCCATCTGTAGGAAATGATGGACCCTAATTATGCAGATTTCCTTAGTGAATAATCTCTCTCCACTTTCTCTTACAGGAAATAATAGAAAGTAACAGTGTTCATTAAGTATGTTGGCCTGCTATCCTTGGAGACTAAAATCTCCCTGGAATGGCTCATGTGGCACATGCAATGCAAGCTCTCCACATTAGCATGCTTCAGCCCTCCACAATTCACTCTGGACAGCCACAGGAGAAAAGTGCAATTTAGCACATGGAAGTGCACACATATTATTCCAGGAAACCCACATCTGCCCCTGGGGAAAGGAAAACCACCACAAAACTGCCCAGATGGCACAGACCCTTGGCCTGGGGTGAAACTCTCTGAGCTCAAGGGACTCAAATCTGCATCATTTCTCCCCAGGACAGCTACAGCTACCTTTGTGTGTGTGTGTGTGTGTGTCTGTGTCTGTGTGTGTGACTGTGTGTTTGTTTGTGTGTGTGTTTGTGTGTGTGTGTGACTCTGTGTGTGTGTGTTTGTGTGTGTGTGTGTGTATTTGTATGTGTTTGTGTGTGTGTGTGTGTATTTGTGTCTGTATGTATTTGTGTGTGTTTGTGTGTGTGCATGTGTTTGTGTGTGTGTTTGTGTGTGTGTGTGACTGTGTGTGTTTATGTGTGTTTGTGTGTGTGTATTTGTGTCTGTATGTATTTGTGTGTGTTTGTGTGTGTGTTTGTGTGTGTGTGTTTGTTTGTGTGTGTCTGTCTGTCTGTGTCTTTGTGTCTGTGTATATACAAGGCAGTTGTCACGTGGTGGTTCTCCTCATATTGTGCCAGGTGTTTTCCTGTCCTGAGCTACATCTGCCCATTGGGACAGGACTATGGAAACACTTTTCTATCAAGGACAAACAGCTTTCAGCCTTGGTCCTGAATCCTCCTTTGCTCCATCCATCTGTCCTGGTACCTCAGCCCCCTGCTCTTTGTAGTCCTACAGACTTCTTTATGCAAAAGAGACTGAAATGGTCTGGAAGGGGAGGGAGAAATCTCAGCAATGTAAGCAATGACAGTGCAAGGGGCTTGAGGTGCAAATCCTGTGTGTGGCTGGAGATGATGGCAAACCTTGCTGCCAGTGGGCCTGAGAGGAGCTGACTGCCTCCCTGCCCTCTCACACATCTCCCTTGCCTCTCCCTTCAGGCCTGTGAAACCATTTTTCCCACAGCCCTGATTTCTTGCCAAGTGCCAGTTAACAATGGCTGTTCTCTAATGTTGACCAACACAGCCAAGAGTCGGAAGAGGCACTGCCAGGTCTGGATGTGGAGGTATCAGATGAATTGCAGGGAGTCACTGGATGTCAATACCCAAACTGCTTGGTCTCTAAAAGCGGACATCTAGAGTACACTGTGATAAACCCTTCTGCTTTTCTGTCTTTTGATTCAAGAGAAGTGACAGTGGTGACATTTTTGGTCACATTCAAAGTTGACGCTGTCATGTTGAGGGAAGAGGAGCAATATCCTGAGAGCTCAGTCTTGTATGAAACACAAAGTTTCTATTCAGAATCATGGATTTAAAATCTTGGCATGTTTTTGATCTCATAAATACTGGGATAGAATACTTACAATATCTAAAGAGAACGTCTGGAATTCAGATTGTTTTATGTAGTGTTTAATATAGTAGGGGTAGACGTGGAGCACTACAGGACACCATAATTTTCCACATGGAGTATTGTTCCAGGATGCTTCTGAAACACTCTGGCTCCATCACCATCATATTATACTTGTTAAATAGAAGACATTAAATAGAAACAGGTGATCACCCAGTGAGGGCAGGATGGGATGGTACTTTGCATTTTGACACAACATCCACAAAAGTGCATCCTGTCTGAGTGCTGCAAAGACTGCTAGAGCACAAGTGTTTGTTATTCAAGTGAGGCTGACATTAATCCCCAAAGTCAGTGTTATCCATTCCAGGCTGTGGGACTGAGTAGTGAACAGATGTGCCAGTGCATATGCACAATCCTTATGTGAAAATACAAACCACTTGTATTTTGGAGGAGCAGAGCTCTGGTATTGGCATTCTCCCCTTGCCTTAGACAGACAGTCTTTCTAGATTAAAAGACATCTGCAAACTGTTTTTGTGCTAGTGGGGCAGGAAACATTTTATAGGCATTACATGACTGCACGGTATGAATATTCAAGCTACATTTTATTAAAGTACATAACTCCTCTGACATAACTGGGTTGTTTCTTCCTCTAAATTTAGCATACAGCAACACTTACTTGCTTAATAAGGAGCAATATTTACTTTAAGATTCCCACGATATTTACTTTGGGACCCAAATCAGTTTCTGATGACTTCAGTGGTGATTGGGTCAAATTCTTCCTTATTTGTGTGAAAAAGAGATAGGACTTCTTTCACCATTTTTTTCCTCTCCAACTTAGAGAACATATATCAAAAGCAGATGTCCAAAAAGTGCTGCAGAAAGATTAAATGAGGAGGAGGCAACCTGGAGAGTAGATACTTTTATAATCACTATATAAAGTTCGTAGCCAGTTTTCCATACTGAGCTTATTATGAGAGTTCCCAGAAGATAGAAACCAATTAACTCTTTATTTTGTCAGTGATCATTCTAGGTGTTCTTTAATGGGCATTATTCTTGCTAAATTATGAATGAGCTTTATAGTAAGACAAATGCCATTATCAGAGTTATTTATTCATGGGCTGTCATCCATAACATCCCCACGCTAGTTTTTCTCAAAGTTTAGTATCGATCATTTGCTTTAATCAGATGCATCAGGGGACACTCAAAGAATCAGCAACTGCAACTTTGGATATCAGCATCTCTCTCTGGGTCTTTGCCAAATCTAACTGAACACTGAGTCCATGTCAAGCATTAGGTAACAAGGGCAGTAAGTAGGAGCTTACTCTCCTTTCATTAGGGTAAGTGTCCATGTGTCCCCCAAACTTTAACTTGACTGGTGATGAATCACACTGTGCTGACATGCCCATTACTCTGCTTTTCCACTTTAGTCTGAGATCCCTCAGGGCTCTGCAGGGACTGTGCCCTGAAGAATTGCTGGGAGTGCAAAAGGGTCTTGCTCACCCTAATGGTATTGACTGCTGTTTGCTTTGTCTCGCCAGGTAAAATCTTTTAAGATGAGAGTAAATATTCTCTGCTCCGTGGTAGCTAGGAGGTTCAAAACAATCTAAAATCAGCATTACATTGGATGAGACAATTTAAAATGGTACAATATCTATTACTGTTTGTACTGCTTACGGAGCAGACAGGAGAAAAGCATGGTGTCAGCATCTGGCCTGTCTCAGTGAGTACTTGCTTCTGCATCGATCTACATGTGTCAGAGACTGCCTTATTTTCACTCTTTATTTCTTTACTCATAGATTCAGCTTTACCAGATACTACATCCAGGCACATGCAGTAAGAAATCTAACCTTTTTCTTTCTTCATTGATTAACATACACGGTGTCCCCAAAATTCTCTGGTTAGCAGACACTTCACTTTAGACATGAGGAAGTCAAAGTCTAGATCTGAATGAATCACTTTAGATTTTTCCAAGCTCAGTGAGGAGAAACTGGCATCTCTAGGTGTCAGTTTTTCTAAGAAGGGCATTTAAGAGGCAGCAGACAGGCTTAGACACTAAGATCATTTTTACACTACTAAATTGAGCCAGGCAATTGCACAGCCCTGTGCACCAGTGCATGACCATCCATATGGTCAAATTGTGAGCACTGTCAGCAGCAGTCCAGCACTCTCCCAGACAGTGCCCACACACAGTTTGGGGCTCAGCATGGGCCTGACACATCCTCAATAAGTGTGGTAAATGCAGTCAGGCTGCTTTAAAGGCTAAGGGATTTAATCATGTGGATGCGAAAAAAGTCAGCCGAGAGTGAAGCCCAGATACTGAAGAATGGGTTCAGTCCCACGTAATTTTCTAATACAGAGTGCATCCTTAGAAGTCTGTAGCCAAAGATGAGCTGAATCCTATGGTAAGTGTAATTTACCATGTTTTGGAGGACACTATAGCACATCTGTGATGAAGTGGGAAAATAAGTGACTTCCTCTCAGAGCAATACAAAGCAATCCTTAAGCCTTGCAACATGCACTTAGGATGTAGATTTGCTCTATTAGAATCAGATCAATGAATTGACAGGAAGTTATTCTTTGAGGATAATTTTATTTTTGCTTACCAGAGTACAGCTCTAGAATAATTTCACTGAGGTCCAAGAAGTTACCCTGGTGTAAAAAAACTGCTGGAAACTCCAGCCTACTGACTTTTGAGTTTGATCCTTACACCAGCAAATGTCTCTCAGGCTCAGGAAATCCCAATGATAAATTTCAAATTCAGCTCCACACTTGGACCTTTTTTGTAAAATAGGACATTTCTCTGCTTTCAACATAGTTCACTTGATGTGTCCAACATTTGAAAAAAAACCTCGTTTGTTTCTACATAATTATTACCAAGATAATTAGCCCTGCTTAAATTATCTATACATGGTGTTTTTGTAAATATCTTCTATTTTTACTATTAAAAGTTTCAGCATATTTTAAAATCATGGTTTACCACAGCTGATTGTATTTCAGTACAGCCTGACCTCCTTATCTTCTTGTTGGAAAAGATAGTAAGAGTGTATATTCCTTTTAAAATGAGATATACAATTCCCCCTTTCCCTTGCCACTAACACACTTTTTTGAATTCCAAACTCCCATCGTTTTGTGCAGATCCATCTGCTTCTATTTTGAGGCAACTATTCCTTTGGCTCTGGAGTGCTGGGTAGCACTCCTGTTAAAGTCTGTCACTGTCTCTGGTTAATCAGCTGGAGAAGCTGCTGCTGCTATCTCTGCAGCACTCGGTGCCCATGACAGCCTGGGGAACAAGAGGGTTGGAAGAGAACCTCTTTCTCCCACATGCTGGTGGAGAACAGATCACTTGGGTGCCAGCATTTTTTTCCCCACTTCCATGTATTTTTTTTTTTCTGTAACAAATAGAGATGCACAGGAATTTAAGGTACAACCGTAAAAAAGGATTATGTTTTATTTTTAAACAATTGAAACTTGAAATATCCAAGGTAAACACAGACTTCCCAGTAAAATAACAGAGGCACTTAGGAGGCAAGGCTGTGTAGTTAATCAGAATACTAATTTCTTCTTGTTAATGGACTATATATTTCAAAGACACTTTAGAGTACCCTTGGTGCACATGCATGTAGAAATTCTTCCAAAACAAAAGTTTTGAGCTGGATGAAACATTTGACTCTCCAGCCTTTCTAGCAAATAAAAAACACATTTGGGGAAGAATGCCAAGCTTCACCGTGAGTCACTGGTGCCAGGTCCAAGCGTGGAGGGCCTGGGTTGGACCAGGCTGCTGGTGCTCTCAGCTCTCTGCCAGGCTGCCCTGCGTGGGTGGCTGCTCCTTTTTGGAGCCAGCTGCCTGTCTGCAGCACAGGGGAGCCCATGGTCCAGGAGGAAGCCGTCTCCAGTTCCAGTTTGTTTAGCAGCACCACAGTGTCAGGCCCTGATGCACAGAGAGAGCAGCTGCCCATGCGCTCGAGGTGCAGCAGGCTGCCAGAGGCATTATCCACAGCCAGAGTCTTGTTCTTAATTTTCTTCATTCATACAAACCCCCCTTGCATGGATTCCACCTGGGTCCGGGAGAAGATCTGTTTGCTCTGAAATTGCACTCTCTGGTGTACATCCATGACTTTTAGCACCTCCATCCTGAACATCTCTTTTATAGGTATCTAAACACCTAAAACTGGGTTTACAGTTCTGAAGTAGGTCCACAGTGTGGAAAATGTCAACTGCTTTCTTCAGATTTGTGTTTTAAAATTCATCATGAACAGAGCCTTTTAACTCATCAACCTCAAAGTAGAAGCCCTATATTTTCATAAAAAGGAATTGTGTAATTTCCAGTGGTCATTTTTATTGTTTTGTTTTCTGAATGTGTAGCAAACTTGCTCTTTTTTATTTCATTTTCTGGTTTTATTTCATTTTCTGTTTCCTGGGCTTTGTCAGGGCTTAGAATGCTTTTCTTCTATAGTGAAGATAACATTTGATGAATCAAGATGAATCAAATGTTTGAAAACATATTCCTGCTTGTCAGAAAAGGTATTCAGAGGACTGTTTTTATAAGACCTGATCTGTACATTCTATAGCAGTAGCTGAACTTTCCTGTGTAACCTACATATGATGGCTCTGCCTTCCTTCCTGCATTCTAATTTCTGGACATATTCAGTGATGAAATGTCAGGTATGCCATTTACACCTTTATTCTAAATGAGCTGCAGAAAACAGCCTTATCACCCTAGTGTCATTTTTCCTTCAGAGTTTGAAATGCAATGTGTTAATTGCCAGCTATTACTTATTTATGATTATTACACCACATTTGCTTTTTTGTGATTCTAAAATCATGTTCTGAAGCAGTATTGTTATTATCGCAACTACGGTTATTTACTGTTCTTATAAATGGTGTAAATTATGCTTTTCAACTAAAATTAGGAATCTTTTCTAGCTTTGATATATTTAGGCAGTGCTGAACAAAATAATGGCAATAATAATTTTAACACACACACACACACACACCCAAACACAGAAAGACTGCTGACTGTGAAGTTTGGTCAAAGTATGGTAAGGGGAAAATTGTCAAGATACAAAGGGATTTATGCATGCACTTATTACTTGCACTAGTGGGAGTTCCACCAATAAATCCCTTGGGATGAATGTGAGCCTTCATTCTTCAATGCTAGTAGAACAGACCTTATCTTCAGCAATCATTTTATTTCCACACTTTAATGTTCCCATTCTATAGTGCAGCTCTCTATAATTTTTCTAAAAGATTTTTTATCAGTCTTGATCAAGTGTGTTAGTTGATAAATGGTTGAGAGGCACAGACTACAAGGAAAGATGCAATGAGTCATGCTGTCTCCTAGAAACCAGCCAGCAAATAGCTTTCAGCAACTATTTCAGCCTCCCCAAGTACCCTCCACTCCAGTACTCTCTTAAGATCTAATACAGGCTTCCACACTACCTGGATGTTCACCTGCCCAGGAAAATTTGGGATGCGACTGCAACGAAACAAAGTGGAGTCCTTCAGTACTCACCCAGAGGAATGAGGCTTATGGTAAAAGAAAGTAAGAGAACAGTGACAAAATAGGTCGGTGAGGGAACCATTTCCTCAACAGTTTAGCCCAGTGTGAATATGGGCTTTTGTCAAATGCAGTAGTTCAGCTCTTCCCCTGTGCTCTGACCACACAGTCCCTTCCCTCAGGACTAGCTGTCATATCATCAACCATATGAATAAACTGATTTGTCTGAAAAACTTAGAGGAAAAAGAAAGAGATCAGTTTTCTGTGTTGGGAGGCTCTGCAATTGCTACTGCTTGCATAGGAGATGCTTCAAGAGCATAAGGCAGGAAGCATGGGGCAAAGACTGCTTTAGGCTAAAGCACGGTCAAAGGCTGTTCACTGAGAAACAATATCCTCAGCTTGAGTGGTTTATTTGAAGCAATATTTAAAAAAATTTACTAAACAGGTTATCTATGCCTAGAGGACTGCAAAAGCAATCCCAGGGACCTTCCTGCTGGCCCCACGTGCTGCCCTGGTGCAGAAGTATTGCACAAGATGTAGGATAGGACACAGGGTTTGTGGACTGACTTTACTCAGATCCATCACTTGGTGAAGAGTCAGGATCTGCTGGATGACACAGTTATTGCTGTAAGACACAAGCTGGGAAGGGTCCTTAGGCTGTGGGCATGCAAGGACTGTGTAGGTGTGAGTCTAGAAGAGATGTTTAAACTGATTCAAAAGTGATTCCCAAAAGCATTTGTAGTGTCTTCTCCAGTTGCCTGTCCCCACAAAATAAGGTTTCCTCCTTTCACACCTCCAGTGTGATAAATTGCAATTTGTATTTCATCATATAGCAGGTAGAAAAACTAGGGGAAAAAACCACAAATAATTTGCCTAAAAAATGGAGTGAAGCTTCACAAGAATTAATGCTACTGGATCCAAGAGACCAAGACCCTCATTTCTGTGGCCTTATGATCTGGCCATGTCTCTCTAGATCCTGTAGCAATAGTTTCTATGGCAATGACCTACAAGAAAAAAGTTATATTTGCATACGCCTTTACTGGTCTTGCATTTCCTTCAAATTCTATTCGAATAGATTAGCAATAAAGGATAAATATTGGAAGAACCCTGTGTGGAAATTATGAAGAAGAGCACCAACCCCTTTCTCCTTTTCTAGCTGCAGTACTCCTGTGAGCACTGGCATCAACTCCAAAGCTGCAGTGACTCTCAGGGGTCTCAGTCAGCCATAGCATGAACACACCAAACATCTTGAGGTGCTCTCCTCCTCCCTCTTACTGAAGCAACTGTAGGGTGTGTGATACCACTGACACCTGCCTGTGACCCACGGGGTCCCTGAACTCCTCAGATGTAAGTGCCCTGTAGCAGTTCTCGTAAGGGATCCTTCACAGATGTATCCACAGTGATATGGCCAAAACCTTGTGGCACGTTCTTCAAAGATAAAATCAAGAAAATAAAATTATTAAATAAGATGATGATAGAAGCTGAATTGAACATTCTTTATATAAACTCATTTTATACATATGAATTCTAGCTAGTTCACCTAGTCTGGTAAGAATGTGTTTTTACACTCATTACAAAAGAGATCTTTTTCTATGTTTTGCCTAAGAACTTGTTCTAAAAGGCTTTGCATCCCTATCTGCTCTGTGGGTTTTTGTTTGTTTGTCTGTTTGTTTGATTGTTTGTTTGGTTGTTTTTTTGGGGGGGAGGGTGTTAGAGGGATGGGGTAGACATGAAGGGAGCCTTCAGTAGGTTCTTGACGCTGAAGATGAGGTTACTAAGATACAACAATCTGGAATCCTATCTCAGGTTTCCAGGACATGGGTAAGCCTGATCTTGAAAGGTCTGGGAGAATGATCTATTAATCTTCCCTGAGGATGTTTTGTTTCTCACAGAACCAATCTCTTCTTTCTGTTTGTTCCTGCTTTGAGGTCGTAATCCCTTGTTTGTGATACCAGCAGGATTCCCACAGCAACAGATTATGATGTCACAAGCAGAGATTTATGAAGCCATAGGACAGACAAACAGGAAGAAGGGCTCTGTTGTGATACAGAGCTGTCTGCAAACTCTTTTTGCAGTAAACTGAGAGGAAACCCATGTCACAGAAGTTATATTTTAACCTTCAAAGTGGCTGGTTATCAAAGTGTGACAGAGCATGGATATTCAGCAGCAGGTTTTCTGCTTTAGAACCTGCTCATAAATCCTGACTGAATACACTAAAGTCCTGTGAGGCAATTTCACAAATACCACAAACAAAATGAGGAAAATGCATTGGCATGGACAACAACAATATTCAATATCTCTGTAAAATGAAGGAAGAGACATTGGGAGCCAGAGAAGGCTGCTCAAAGAATATCTTGAACTGCAACTGTGCCAGAGGTAGCTCCATCCCTTTCATAGCCTCATGGCAAGGGGGAAGTAGAGTTTCCCCTTTTTTTGAAAAAAAAAATAAAAGCATTACTTCTCCATGAATACTTAGTTGACTCTATCTCAGCTGGGCTTCCTCACTCTGGGCACTTTTTAGTGCCTGTTGCAGACATATTCATGAGACAAGGACTCTAACACAGAGCTCTGCAGGATTTCTAACACGGTGAATGAGTTACATACCTTCAGGTCTTGTGAATG
The DNA here is from genome assembly GCF_963662255.1 of Cinclus cinclus. Taxonomy (NCBI): domain Eukaryota; kingdom Metazoa; phylum Chordata; class Aves; order Passeriformes; family Cinclidae; genus Cinclus; species Cinclus cinclus. Next base: position 13,615,826 of record NC_085046.1, on the reverse strand, counting down.
GTCAGCCACATGCTGTGGTGTAGGGCTTAGCTATGAAATTTGGCTTTTCTTATCACCCCCTTTGTCCTGAACAGAGTTGATGGAAGGTTTGTCTGTCCAGCTGGGCCTACCTGGCACCTGGCTCACAGAAGAGAGGACTGGCTTTGGAGAGCTGTGTAGTTGAGAGGGATCTGTTTGCTTGCATACATTTTGGGAACTGAGTGTGTGGGGTTTGCTCTCAGTGTGTGACCCTTGCCTGTCCTCCACAATCTTCCCTAACTTGCCCTTGTTTGACCCTACCTCAAAGTAAGCAGAATATTGTTTCGAATCTAACTTGTTCAGTAACTGGCAGGCATTTGATCTGGCATTTTACTGAGACGTAACCAAATGTGACTTGGAGAAGAAATTCCTCAACAATGGCACTTATGCCCTTTTAATGGTATTTTATTCCAAGTTCTGGACCTCAGCTTTCCCTGTGGTTTAGCTTTGGGTTGAATTCAAACCAGAAGAAGCATGTTTTCTGGATCAAAATCAGGTGCCATAAAGAATTAGCTGTGCTTCCACAAGGACATCTGAAATACATAACTGACTTTGTCTTGCACATGAAATTTCGACCAGGCCAATACAACTGAGACGTCCTTTGATTTGAAAAATATGAAAGAAGTCTACTTCTTCCAATTCTTTTCAAGAAAAAAAGCAAAGCCCTTTTGAAAATCACATTAAAACTGTAAGTTGGTGTCAAATCATTCTATTGATAGGACCTTATTGCAGATTTTCCCCATGGTTACAAGCCATATGATAAAAATGTAAATAAAAAGATGTGTCTTGTAGTCACACCAGTCAATTAAACTACGTATTCATAAAAACAGTGGGTTTTTTTTTTCCTCCTGCAGACACAGGCTGCTTTTTTGCACTGACGCAAGTGAGTGCTGTCACTAAGAAGTCCCAATATCCTTCTAAATCTGCTGTTCATCACTATTTCCCCTGGGTCTTTCTGTAAGTCTGGCAAAACCATTCTTCTGAACACCCTTATGAACTTGTTCAGAGAAATCACAGAGTAGTAGAACTATTTAGGTTAAAAAATAAGGCCTTATTGATACCTGTAATGCCTTTGACTCTGTCCCACATTTATCTCCAAATTAGAGAAACATGGATTTGAAGGGTGGATGGCTTGGTGGATAAGGAATTGTTGGATGGACACAGCTAGAGCATTGTGGTCAATGGCTCTGTGTCCAGGGGAGGGCCAGTCATCTGTCTCGGTCTGTCTTGGTGACCTCAGCTGCTCCTCATATGGCTTCCCCTCAAGGCCCTTCACCATCTTTGCAGTCCTGTTCGGGATGGACTCTAATAGCTTTAAATATTTATTATATTTTGGTGCTCAAAACTGCGTAGAGTGGCCAAGGTGAATGGAATGTTCTCCTCATATCACTGCAGTACTAGACATATATCTATAAAACTAAAATTTACCTGGATTTTTTTACAGGCCTGTCCCAAAATACTGGTCCTGGAACCAGCTACATCTTGATTTCAGTCTCAGATCTTTATTCCATACCTACTCCAGGCTGGACATGACCTGAACAACCATTGTTTGACCTCAATCCAGCCTTTACCTTCATGCATGTAGAATAAACCCAGGTAGAAGAACAGAGGGTTTGTTGACTGCTCCTACACTTTCAAGATAATTCTGATTATGATACTTGATTCAGTGCTTCTTGTTGGAATTGGAGAGACATTCTGATTATGAACAAGCACTAAACAGCTCTGGCACTAAAAGAGATGGGCAGACACATCAGGCAGAACCAACACATGGTGCTTGATGTAATTCTCCAAGATTGCTCTTGATACATGCTTTAGTGTCATTTACTTTAAGAAGGTCATTCTAAACAACACTGTTTTAAAAACTGTACAGAATTAAGTAACAATCATACTGATATTTTTGGAGTTCCTCATTTCTTGAAAAACAAGTTGTCATGTTATTTTAATTTCATCACAAGTACAGCCAGTAAGTAAACATAAAAATCCCCCCTAAAAGACTATATTAATTTGTGCTCAAATTTCCAAAGTTTGTGGATTTTAACTTTGCTTATTTAAAACTTGTCCAACTTTCGAGAACTCCTGCATCCTCAGTCACAAGAAAAAAACACCACAAATGTTAAAAATTATTAATTTCTAAATATTTTGAATGCCAAGTGGGAAATGAATAATGAAACAAAGAAAGTGTGTTTCTTGAACATGACTTATATTAGGCTTACACCCACCCTTTCCTTAAATAACTCCTATAGTGGAACTCTAGCTATTTACTTTGAGTATCTTTCAGCCCATACTAAGGGTTCTTAAGACCCATAAAGTCCTACCATTTGAGGATGTGAGGTGACTTTACAGATATGATCAGATCATAATAAATAAGAGGAGGTTTCATGATCTCTGTTTCAGACATGTGGGTTCTGAGCACAGAAGTTTAAGTGACATTCCCAAGGACACAGAGGAGGACAGTGAGAGAGATGAGAAGCCCAGAGTTCCTGACCTCTCTGTCCTGCTCACTAATCACAAAACTGCATGTCTTCTTCATACTGCAGAGATTTTTCCATTGCTGCTGAGGAACTCGCTGTTCAGATGCATTGAGTGCTTCATTCTTTCATCAAAATTCCCTATAATCTAAAGTATCTAACAAAGATTTTAAGGGAAACAGTGAAAGGCCAGAATCAAATTACTGCCACTTTAGCCTTAGGAAATTCAAGACCATGTTTCTTCTGAGTGGGTTGCTGACAGGTGCTTGTCACAGCAGCAGGTGTCCTTCTCTTTTGCAACAGCCCAGGGCATGTACCTGGGAGAAGTGAAGATCTGTTATGGCTGAGAGTCCCAGGCTCTAGCACTAATTTTCTTTCTGAGCATAATACCAGCTAGACTGTGTGAACTTCAGTGATTACAGTTGTGCCAGAGCTGATGTACCTTTTGACAAGTCACAAAGGATATGGCCCCCTGGGAATCAGTTCATAAAATCTACAAAGCCCTTTCCATCCTGTGATTAAGACAAGCAGTCAGATTGTGCAATCCTTTCCATAAATTTAAAATCTTTTTTAAAACTCCTTATTATTTTTTCGGTCTGACTAGAAAGATGATCCTGAACTTTATAACTTTAATGGTTCTCTTTAATTGCTTCATGGCAGTCACTCTTATTAACTTAGAACATTGTGAAAATGTCTTTGGAGTAATCTTGCTGGGCAGTAAGGCTCACGAGGGGTCTCTTAGTTTACTTTTCCTAATATCTAACATAAACCTCCTGACACTTCATGGACATTCCCTCAGGTCCTGTCACTGGTCATAAGAGAGAAGAGATTGGTCCCTCATGAGGAATCTCCAATTGAGTTTCCAAGGAGGTCACCAGATGAGCTTTTTGTCACATTGTCTAGATTAATTTAATTTGAAAGGAATCCATCTGATTCCTTCTACAACCATTTTGCAAGGTGAAGCAATCAAATCGGGAGATCTGCTTCAAAATCAGTCTGAATCCAAACACTAATGTTAACACACCTTTGCTTTCTTAGGCTAAAGAGGCCTCATGCATCTGTGTGTTGATACAAATAAAAACCACCCTTGCCATGCTCTGAATAGGACAGATCTGACCCAGCTGTGGTGTGGAAGTGGAGTGCTGTGATCTGACTATTGTACCCTAAGGAGAGCTTAAGTCTGTCTCTACCCTCTCACTTTGTCTTGTTCTCAGTCTCTTCTAAAATGAAACCCATTATCCATGCAAAACTGGGAGCAATTTTCCTGGCCTGCACCAAGTTTAATGTGTCTTTTTGGAACAGGGATAAACAGAACTGGACATGCTACTCTAGACATGGCTAGTGTTTGGAGCTTGTCACTTAGATTCTGCAAATGCTGGTAGAAGTCACTGCATCAATTACGGGCAGTTCCCACTTCAAGGCTATTTCAGCAATTTTAGAAGAGAGAAATTTAGCCATCAGCTACAAATAAGGTAGGAAGACAGAGCAGACCCAAAAAAAAAAAAATTGCATAAAGCTGTACCACAGCTTATCAGCCTGCTCTAGCCAGCACCCAGGCAAAATTATATGTATAGTTAGAACTGATCTATAGTCAAGATCATATCAAATAGCCAGGACATATTTTCTAAGACCTATAACTATTCATCTGAAAGATGTTACAGAAGATGGAAAGAAAAGCACAATGGGATAAGCACATGGATCTGATGTTATTTCCCCTAAAATGTATTATTGGGGCAGATTTTCTCTCCAACTGCTCGGATCTCAACACTGCTGGAGTTCAAAATGGACAATTGAAAAGCAGTATAGGACTATGACGGGGCAATTAGGTTGATGAAAACGTGTATTATAGGACTGAACATTTTAATCAAATTTCTGTTGTCTAACAGGCAACATAACCCTTCCTATCCACATAACACAGTATTTTGCATTTATGCACCCCAGGCAGAAAACTTAACTATCAGTAGGAACAAATTGCCTAATCGTAAAATAAGATGGAAAGGACAAAGAATAATGGAAAAACTTTTATTTTTGACAGCTATACATCTTAAATACATAAAAGACTTGAAAGCTGGAAGGCAGCAGACTCCCAAACACTTCACAGTTGCTGTCATTGGGGGCTTTTTTTCAGAAATATGATTCTGACTGACATTTGTGGGAGTAGCATTCGCAGGAAGGATTGTACTGAACAGTAGCTTGAATTTGGCATATCTATATTGAACCATACACCACACTATAGATATTCCTAAGATGGTTTCTTATCTGTTTTCTGGGTAATGTTGTGTCTTTGATAATTAGCCATGCTAAGGGACAGAATTATTTTGTTAGAGTTCTGTGCTAAGTAAATGTAGTTCTTCTGCCTCTAGTACCTGAACTAGGATGTCAGTATCAGGGTTCTTTTGCTTACAGTGGATTTGGGCAACAGCCAAAGGTGTAGTATTGCACTGGTAGGTGTGGACATGTCATCAGCTGGTGACGCTGGAGAGAATGAAAGGTTTATCTGCAGCACTTTTGCCGTGTTTTATCTTCATATTTCTTCTTTCAACATAAGGAGGACCTTTGGTGTACAGATGGTTACCTAATTTTAACCTAACTCAAACACTTCAGGTTCAAAAGTTTACTTTCAGTGTGACTGGTTTCATGTTCTTACAGGATGAAACTGGGGCAGAAGGCACAGAAAGAATAATTTCACTTAAAAAAAAAATAAAGGAGACAGGGATGAGCAAGGATGATACAGAATTATGAACAAACTTTGAGATGATTCTACACCTACCTGAAGAGATTCTACCTGAGATTCTAGAATGACCTGGAAAGAGGTGATTTTGAAGCGGGACTTGGTGTCTTCTCCCAGGTAATAAGTGACAGGACAAGAGAAAACCAGAGATAGACAGGACATCAAATTATGCCAGGGAAGATTTGGGTTGGATATTAGCAGAAAAAAAATTTATTTGAAAGGTTGGTCAGGCACTGGAACAGACTATCCAGAGAAGTGGTGGAATTACCATCCCTGAAAGTGTTCAAAAGTCATGTGGGTGTGGCACCTGGGGTTATGGTTTATTGGTGAGTATGATGACACTATCTTGATATTTGGAATAAGAGATCTTGGAGATCTTAGTAATCTTAGTAATTCTATAATTCTATGAGTAGAATGAGGAAAAAAAAAGTAATGGGAAAAATAATACAATAGATAATGGCCAATATGGCCACAATCCATATGGCCAAGGCAAGATACAACCTGGCTTTAAAGACAGGCTCCTACTGCTGACTTTTTTTGAATGCTGTGTTGTGTGTCAATGTGGGTTATTTCTTTTTTAATGGAGTAATTGAATCATTATGGAAACAAAATAGGGAGACTAGCAACCTGACAGCTCTCAGCAAATAGTTTCAGAGTGTCATAAAAATCTCTGTCATTCTTTCTTTGATTTCTAGCCGCCTCTTAGAAACTTTATTCCCATACTGGTGGATGGGGTGAGAGCCCAGGGCTTATATGCTCTGAGTTGGACTGCAGCCAGTGGTATTTAAACTGCACTTACTCTTTGCCAGATCTGCTGAGAACCTGTGACGACATTTTTGGAAGGGTAAGATGTCTCTTAGAGTTCAGGGAACGGGTAGATTATCTGTCACTGTAAGTGCATATGTGAGCTAAATAATCGCCTGACTTCAGTTTGCAGTCTGGGCTAAGGTGCTGCTTCATTGCTGTGATCCCTGAACCAGGGAGTCTGTCTCCAGAGCTTGGCACATGCCCTGCTTCTGTTCGCCATGGTTTCACAATAATTTTCTGAATTGAAGGGAAGCTCTTAAAAATAAAAATGTTTAGATGCTTTGTAGTTGTCTGTACTATAGAATGAATGAAACTTCCATGACCTTCTGGGTCTTCTACAAAGACCCTTGAAGCAGGGTTAGCCTGAGGGGTGGGTTAGCTGGGTGGCTGCCCAGCGTGCTTAGGACTAGAGTGCACAACTGAAATTCTAGGTTAATGTTTATCCCCAATCAATTAGCATTTTGGAAAGGCATGAAATTCTGGCTTGCCCTGGGCACTGTTTGACTAAAGGCCAGCCACTGCTGGGAGCCCCAGAAGGTTGCAGATCTTGGCTCCGTGGGAGGCCTGGCTTTACAGCGGCAAACAAGCTTTCCTCCAAAGACCCTCAGTGCTCTCTTCAAAAGAATTTTTCATTTTCCACCTGTGGCCATGAAAGAGGGTTGACAGATGGGCTGTTGTAATGGGCTATTGTGTAAATAGCATGCATTTAGCAGAAGTGCTGAGGGTGTGTATTTACAGGGGACTTACATGGATTTTCACTGTAGATGAGGAGGGCTCCAGAAGAGCCACTGCAGGCCTGCTGCACTAATTCCCTCCACAGAGAAAAGTATTTTCTTTTTCCTTATAAGGTTCTGTCAGAAACAAAAAACAGCAGCTCATGGAAGTTTGAAATAACTTTTGGTCTGAATATTCATGGTTATTTTTTAAAAATATGACCTCTCAAACCTCAGATTTACAATGGCATTTTAACTGATGTACAAATGTCTTGGGTGATTCTACCTCATCTCTGTCCTACTCATTCCTGTGCAGAATATTCAGGAATAAAATAGACTGGGAAGTCTGGAGCAACAGTGTGGAGAGGACTGTCTAGTGTTATTGATGGGATAGAAGAAAAGATAATGTGTGCAGGTGAGCTATGAAACAGGCTGAAGAGGGTTAGGAGCCAGAAATTTGGAAATGGAATCTCGGAAAAAACGGAGAAAATTGGAATAAAGAGAATATGAGAGGAAAGAAAATATATTATTTCAACAAAGCAGTAAGGAGCTGCCAGGAAGAAGATGATCCCAAATAAAAATGGACAAAAATAGAGGTGAGCTGGAGTACCTGGAAGGACCTGTCTGAAGGACGCTAATGAACAAGCAGGAGAGGTGACGAGTGCTGGTCCTTGGGTGACCCAAGAGACAGGTGGGGATGGCTGGCCACCCTCTCCACTGCTGGCCTCAGCAGTGTGTCAGCTGGCAGGGCTGGGAGCTGGCAGTACAGCACTGACAGGGGGATGAGCAGCACATGGTTTCACTGGCAAAGGATAGCTGTTCCCAAGGGACTTCAAAAGTTTTGATATATATAGAAACAGGTCTGGCTCTCAGGCACAAGGCCAGCAAGTGAGAAGAGAGCCAGTACACATGTCCTTGTTAGTACTCCTTTCGAATGGGGACCCAGCCTCTGTGAAAACTCCCACCCTCAGGTCTGCCTAGAGAAGCTCCTGATTGCTGTCAAGCAAGTTCAGTGTCAGGCCACCAGAGAGAAAAGTGTCCCTCAACTTTTCTCCAAATCTTGCAATAAGCCCATGTTTCTGTTTCCAGCTCAAGATCATGTACTCTGTCTGGCAGTGCGGAGCAATCGCGGTCAACCAGGCAGCACCATGACAGTCCACAGGGATATTTTTGGAGGGTGGGAAAGTTTGCTGGAATCTGTGCCAAATACCAGTGGGTTCAGCCAGCAGGGAAATTTAGTGCCACTCATCTCAGGTGCGTCAACTTTTCCAAGCCTTCACTGCTGGTGTTTAGCACAGCAAAGGGTTGTCTCTGTGTGAAATATTTAGAGGGTGTTTTAATGTCTTTCTTGTGATGTTCTCTGTCCTGACAGAGAGCAGCAGGAGCAGCCCTGTGTTCTGGGAAGGTGGTAAAAGCCATGATTTATGAAGAAGATTCCCCTTTCTGTCCCCACACATAGAAGTCATGTGAACTGATGGGGCACTGAACTGGTTTTGCCTGGATAGGGGATGAGTCACCCCTTGAAACTGCCATCAAATTAGTAGAGAATCAGGATATCCAGGTTCTGTAGAGGAAGATTGGCCTAAGGAAAAGGTCAGCTTTGGCTGATGTCTCAAGACTAAGCCTAAGGTTCTTCCTGGGCACTTGGTTGCAGTTCTGTTGCCGCTCCCAAATGAAGGAAGAATGTTCCTGTTAAAGCAGCTGTACTTCCATGCCATTTAGTGAACAATTTGTGCCTTCCAAACACATGCAAAAAAGTGCAGTCAGTTTTGTTGTTAATTTTTCTTTTCTGATTCCAGTCAATTGTTAATAATCATGTTGTCATTTTTTTTAAGAGTTACCACCAAAACTTCATTCATTCCACACAGAAAGAACTACCACCAACTTATTACAAAACCTGTGATTATCTCACAAAGTCATATTCTTGACATCTGTTAAGTAAAGGTTTATTTTACACTTCAAAAGTCAATCTGCACAGCTGACTAAACTTCTTCAGTAAAGTCTGCTCCTTTAAAATATTTGGGAAAACAAGAGTTGGTTTAAGAAAATATTTATTTTAGTTTGAAAATGAGTTGCCTTCTTTTTTTCTGTATATGGGAAAACATTACTTTCCCTTAGAATTGAAGAAGGGAGTGGAAGAAAGATGAAATATTTTCTATGTACTGTATCTGATTTTATCAGAACCAGACAATGACAGCTGAATCAGTTCAGTGTACATTTAATTTTGAGCTTTTCATTCTTAACTTTTTAGTTATAACATAATGTAGTGTTGATGGGGATCAAGCTAGGCCTGGATTATTTGCAGAGAAAGTTCTTGAAAGTACTTGGTTCAGGAAATCTGTGATTTGCAATCAAGTCTGTTCTACATGGCAAATTGGGCTTGGCTGTCAGACTTGGTAATGTCATTAACCCAGGTGCAACAATCTAATGTGCATCATTATAGGTCTTGGAAAGGACCCTTAGAAGCACAAAAGTGACCTTAAATGTCATCTAGTTCCTGCCATAGGCAGAGACTCTCTCCACTACACCAGATTACTCTGTCCCATCCAGCCTTATCTTGAACACTTCCAGGGATGGGGGGTCCACATACTCTCCAGTCGACATAGTAAAGTTTTTCTCCACCCTCAGAATAAAGAATTTCTTTCTAATATTTAATCTAAACTGACTCTTTCAGCTTAAAGCCATTCCTCCTTATTTTATGTCTATATGGCCTTGTGCACAGACCCTCTCCAGCCTTCTTGTAAGCCCCTTTTAGGTACTGGAAGACTGCTATAGGGTCTCCTCAAAATCTTTAAGCTTTTCCAGCAGCTGATCCCAACCTATTTATTTCTCTTTATCTGTAGCTCTGGCCATGCATGTATGGTATATACCAGGCAGTCTTGATACTATTGAGAGCAATGATAACTGCTGCTGTACACAACTCTGGTATTTTTTTACCATCTCAGAACATACCTCTACAACATAGTGAAATATGTGCATGAGTCTTTTTTTGCTCCAGATTGTACCTTTTTGACAATCTTGGACATGCTGTGTAACTTTTAGAGAAAAGAGCTAAAGAAACAGACATTATTTGGGAATGATTTTTCAGAATAATTTATTAAATAAAAATTAATCAAAATAAAAAATGCTAATTTCAGTTTTATTCCCCTCTTTCCCAGAAAAAAAAAAATAATCATGGGTTGTCTCAGAATGCAGGACATGTGGAGAATTGACATTCCAGATATCTCTCATCTGTGCAGTCACTCTATGGTCACTTGTCGCAAGCCAGGAAAGGAATCAATTTACCAGTCAGTGGCCAGCAGTCAGGGCAGATACATTTCTGATGATCACTGAGATAACACAAGCATACAGAAAATTCAGTTAATACATGGCTATCTTCAATACAAAGAATTTTTGATTGGTTCTAGCCAGGTAGTCTTGGACCTTATCTTATGCCTCCAGGTCAGCTTTGGGTCAATGTTATTGATAATGAATTGGAGCTTAGTAAAGTACATTACATCTGGCACAAATAAGCACAGCTCATCAGTGGAGTTAAACCCTGAAAAGAACATTTTCTTGGGATTATGCTGGTAGGGTCAAAGGGAGAAGTACAGGGAAGGCACGTGTGACAGAAAGGGAAGCCACACTTCATATATCTTGCTGGAGTTGCAAGGTGAATTCTAAAGAGAAGATTTTGTATTTCTGTGAAAAAACAAAAAAGGTCAAGATTTTGTTTTGTTTCTGTTCAGTTACAACAGATTGGAGCATAACCAGGAGTGTTAGATGGGATTGGTCATTGCAGGTACTTAAATCTACAAATTAGCTCCACAACTCTTTCAGTAGTTGCTCCTTAAATGTATCTATGATTTCAAGAGTAAGATTCATTTTGTCTTAATGGAGCCATCAAAAATGAGGCATCTAATCTGAGTGGGCTGTTCATCCCCCTTCTATTGTCACTGGAGCAAACCATGTATGTTTGCAAGGTGTCATTTATATGACAGCTATAATGACTTGCTTTCTCACAGAATACATTTTTTCAGGGCATTACAGAGCTATCCTAGACAACTTATATTAAACATGTTGCATGTTAGTAATTTCAATGTTGGTGAGATAAAACCTCCTTGGTTCACTTGAATTCCCACTCTAGGCAGGCTTGCAAAACAGTTCAATACCTGTCCCTGGCCTAAATCTTGCCATAACTCACATGGATTCTCCCATCAGTATCAGTGTCTTCTGGAGCAAACCTAGGAGCTGATCTCCTCTGCTTTATATGAGCAACTTAAACATTCACTGAGAAAGACAGAAAGCAAGTACCAAGTAAAAGAGGTTGATCCAGGGAATTCTTCTATTTATTATAATGTTTTACTATTACACGTTCCCGTGAGCAATTTAAACCCTGGGGTTTAGAGTCAGATTGTTCTTTTTTCATTTCATTGTTTAAATGGGTCACATAAAATGGAAGAACTCCAGTATGAGGGAACAAAAACAACACTTCAGAAACCTCTAAGGCCCTTCTTAAAGAATATAGTGCCTCAGGTAGTTAGAATAACAGGGTTTAAATTAATTAGACAGAAAAGGGAGTTGAACTTAGAATGCTAGTCTCTAGATGACTGCTCCAGCCCCTGGAAGTTCTGGAAAATAGGGGCAAGGAATAATAGCATTTCCTTCTCCAGATGATTTTTAAAAGAATCCATTATAGAAACAGCTCTTTACCTAGTTTTTGGAGAGAAATCAGCACAGCAATGGGAGGAATGTATACCCAGATCTAGGGATCAAGGAGAAAGGGTGTGGAACTCATGTTTTTATTGTCATTTCTTTAAAAAACTCCAGTTCAGCAGATGACATTGTTTTGGGTAGAACTTCTTACAGGATTATCCATTACTATGCCTTGGCTACATAGTAATAAAGTCTAGTACATAGTAATAGTACATACTACGTAACAAAATATATGTATAAATAATTTATACATAGCATAAATTAAAGACTAGACACTACAGTGCAGTGCTCTTATTGACCTAATCTTAGGATTGCAGAGTGCCAGGAAAACCTAGAAAATAATTTTGCATCAATTTATTTTGAATTTGATTTTGTGGTGAAAGTTTGTACCCTAGAATCCACTACTGATTTCTGTCGAAACCTATTCAATCTGAACTTTGGGTATTTTGACTGCATTTCATCTTATTACACTTCTGCCCATTGCAGTTCAGCTCTGCAATATTGATTAGAATTTCTCTTGTCCTTATGAAATTTTGGGAGTAAAGTGTTTTATAATAAATGATGGGAATTTTCCATATCTGCTGGTGAAGTATTAGCACTGGGGCATAGGTTTTGTGTAAATCCAAGTGTTTTGGGTTGAATGCATCCTTTTATATACTGACCTATGTTACCTTAATTTATTTAATGCATTTTTAAAACAAATACAGTCACAGAGTCTGTGGATCAATGAGATTTTCTTGCATGAGAAGACTCATTTTCTGGGAGCTTAAGGCTCAGATATGACTACCTGCTTAGTTTAATTTGTTGTGGAGTGTTGGCACTCTTATCCCGCTTATTGCACTTGTGTAAGGCAGCCCCTTTGCAGTTGTGGTTGCATTATAGTACATAACAAAAGGCTGAGAGAGGTTTAATATAAGGTAGAATCAAGTTAATACAAAATGACCCACAGAATTTCCACAGGGATAGAACCTCATCTTTCAACAGCTGATAGAATAATTCCTTATGCAATGATAACATTTGGGATACCGCAATTTCCAATAGAGCATAATATATTAAATGTCAATCAACATGAGTTTGTGAAAATAGTTCTTGTCAAACCAACCAGATGTCTCTCTCTGATGGGATTACAAGCTGGGTTAATAAAGGTAAATAACATTGATATAATATACATAGATTTATGTCAGGCATTCATCTGAGAACCCAGTAAGCATTTATTTAAGAAACTCTAATGACTAGAAATCAACACAGAACACATTGAGTTTATTAGAAGTGACTAACTGTTAGGCCTCCAAATATAAACAGGGAATCTTAACTGAACAAATATGGTTTTGTGATGCTTGGACTAGTGAGGAGAAGTCAGGCTATTATATCTTTATATTTTGTGTGGTTGTGACAACATTAATATGCTCAGTTCTGGGGTTCACCATCTTATGTAGTTGCCTGAAAACTTGGGAAGGGAGGTGAGCAGTCTGGAGGAAAAGTACAGGAATGGTTAGAGGACAAGAAAACAAGGATTGCAAATTCAATGAGTTCAATCTGTTTAGTTTATCAAAGGAAAGGTTAACAGATGACATAATCACAGTTTATGAGTATCTCCATGGAGAAAATGCATTTGATAATTAGGGGTTCTTCAGTTCAACACACAAAGACATAACAAAATGTGGTAGAGGGATGCTGAAGCTGGAAAAATTCCAATTTAAAGGCATTAGTTTTATGAAGAGGATGATTAACCTCTGGAACAATTTAACAAGGATTATAGCAAAACTCTGTCTCTGGAAATCTGTAACTCAGAAGAGGATGTCTTTTAGAAAAACTGGCTTAAATTAGCAGAGTGGTTCCTCACAGTTTTATAATCTAAGAAATATTTGGGTGATTTGGCTATTCAGTCTGCTTATATTTAAATGGATATTTCCCATTTATATCTTCACTATTTTGCACTGACTCAAAAGTGGTAGCATGGACCAAAACTACTCTTTCAGATGAGAATGTGTTTATATGCTGGTGCACTTTGTGGGCCGCCATAAAACTTAAAGTATTTCTTTAAAGTAGTTCAGAATGAAATACAGTCTTTGGCAGCAGCAGGATGTACACAGCTGTAACATGTGTGCCTGTCATGTCATACCCCTAGCAAACATTCAGATCCTGGCATGCATTTTCTTAACATAAATAGTTTAGAATACATGCTCACATTCTGAGAGAGAAAAAAATTGCCCAGTCTACTGCAGCAGCCCTGACCAATGGGTGTTTAATGCTCTCCTTAGAGAAGCTGTCTCAGTAACACAACTCTACTGCCTTGGTCCATCATTTAACAGCTCTCAGAAACAGCTCAACGGCTTGGTCAGAATTTGCTGCTCAAAGGTAATACCAGACTGTGTGCCATGTGATGAGAGTATACAGTCTCTGTCTCTGAGAAGAATGTATTTTAATCACAGAGTCACAGAATCTGGTATATATTTAGTAGCTAAGGCAATGGGGTTTGAGAGCACCCTTTTTGGTGCTTCTCTCTTGTGGCAGGGCTGTTGGCAGCTCTGACACATGGAAGGGAAGAGTCCCTCATCCAGCTAACTGGCAGTGCTCATTCCCACAGCCTCACACCTGAAAGCTCCAACCTGTGCTTTGTTAGCTATACTTCTACCATTCCTAATGCTGTCAAGTGCTTAAAGAGAAAACATGTGTATTGCATTTTTTTGAGATTATTCCTGGACTTTTGGTCATATTCCAATTTACACCATTGCATTTTCCCTCTACATTCTTCCTTGAGTTTCAGTTGGTTTCAATATTTCTTCATATTTGTTTCCTAATAATACACAACTACAACGTGTAGAAAAAGCTCATTGATATTTAAAAGAAAAAAGATCAACCATTATACAAATTATTAGGGTTACTGTGGTTTCTCCAGGTCATAAATCAATCCACATTCTTCAGCATATAAATCATGCACTAAATGGCTGAGACTTAAAGAAGAAACTTCCCTCCTGAACATGTTGTTGCATAATTGCCTATTATGGAAGTTTTATGTCTTCCTCTGAAGCATCTGGTACTGGTACCATTAGTTTGATCTGGAATGATAATTCCTGTGTGCCTTTGTGGAGCATTCCTATGACACTTTAGCAGCTGCTTGATTCCATCCAAGAACAGGGCAGCCAGATGTCCCACAGCTTTAAGGTTATCCCACTTTTCAGCATTCTATTCTGCTTCCTTTGCTTGCTTTAAGGAAGGTCAGCTAACCTTGTATTTGGACACACTACCTAATGCCTTTCATATTTGGAAATAAAGCTACCCACAATGTGATTGCAGTGCAGAAAGGAACTCGTCACAGCCAGGGAATTTTTAGAAATCTGGTACTCAGGAAAACACAGAGAAAAAGTATTGCTCTCCAACTAATTCCATATTCTGTTTTATGTCTTTCTTACTACAAGCAAAGGTATGTGTTATAAATCACTATCATGGCAACAGTGATCACTATAATTAATTTTGTATAATGTTTTCCATCCCAGACCTTTGTTTTCAGTCGTTCATAAATTTCTAAATCTTTTACTTATTGATTTTGATCAAGGGAAGGAAATGAAAAAAAAAACAACAAAACAACCTATATTTTTTTCTCTCTTACTAAACAATTTTGGTTACTGTTTTCAAATGCTACTCAAATAAGTTATGGGTAAACAGCTCCCACTGCTCCCACTGTGATTGCTGTAGTCATTTGGACACAGATTTTTCTTTTTTGAAACTTGGAGCTCATGCTAGAAATTCTGAGCAGTGAACAAGTGTAATAAGTGAAGAAAAATTACACATAGCATTTGTGATGTTTATCTTGGTTGACCAAGGATGACTGACATGACCTGAGAAATTTTCCAAAGGTTTTACTAAGGTGTTTAAACTTTAGTTCCAATGAATGGGCCGTTATCTTATACATTATTTAGCTATTTCTAGACACAAACAAGATGGACAGACTGCAGGTGGGGTCCAAAACAGCAGCAGATGTCTACTTCTGAAATAATTTTTCAAAATCCTTTACAGTTAGTGGTGATATAATCAATATGGTCATTGAAATTCTTTCTAATGTAGGTATGGCAAGGGTATTTTATTAATTGTATTCTAAAAATACCCATCTTTGTTGGCTGAAGAGATATTGGAATTAAGAGCTTTGGTGTCTACATTAGGATGCCCAATGTTTAGAGATATACTCCAACCACACTCATTTTAATCCACATTTTTTTAATCTTCTTCCTCATAAGATTTCTTGGTTAACATTTCTAACATTTCTACAGAGCTGGTTAGTGGCCTACTCTTTTTTTTTTTTTAGCTGGAGTCTTTTATGACAGTGATTAATCCATGTAGGATACATTTACCTGTTCTTCTTTTCCCTTTGCTTTGTTTTATTCATCATCTGGGACATTATGTACAGTGGCCATGAAAATTTATACGTGTTGAGTGTTGAATTTAAAGTTGATTTTTGAAATAGGGAAAAGCTTTAAATAGGCTAAGATTGTTCATTCACTTCAGCCTTGGGGTAGTGGAAGAATAAGCTGCCATATTCCTGCCTTCCCATTTAAAAATAGCCCAGCATAAAAAATCGCAGGTCATGTTCCTGATCCAGGTCACTGTGTTACCTCAGCCCAGGTCATGGACAGCTATTCCAACTGTGCTGAGGGTGTGAAGCTGGTACCAGCTGGTTAAGCCAGCACTGCCTCAGAGAAAAATGTCAAAAATTACCTGAAAAAGAAAGTAGGCAGTAAAATAAGAAAATGTGCTGATGGCACAAAGTTATTCAGACCTTTAGGGCAAGGGCAGACTGTGAAGTATTTCAAAGACTGTGTGACTGGGCAATAAAATGATAGATGAAATGCAATGTAGATATATGTAAAGTGATGCACATAAAGAACAGCAGTCCCAGCTCTACTTATAAAATGGTCTCCGGGGTGTATTAGGATTTAAAAGGTCCACAAAAGGGCAAAAGGATGTTTCCTTTTTTTCAGAAAGGTTTTCTGCATGAACAGCAGCCTCATAGGCTGGAGATCCTCATTCTTGAAAAGAAACTTAGGGGAGACTTGGTGGAGCTCAACATAGTTATGGGTGACATGAAGATAGTGCATTTTCTTTGTCAAAAATGAGAACTTAGGCCGTCATGATCAGACATAAGGGGCAGGTTCAGAACTAACTAGAGGATGGTTCTCCATATTGTAAGGGGTGGACCTGTCAGGGAGCTTACTGGAGGAGGTTGTGCATAAAATTTGCATGATATCAATAGGCAGCTGGACAAATACTTGCAAGAATTGCCCTCTGGAAATGACTAAATAGGAAAATCTCATCAAGATAAGGAATCCTTGAGCTGAAAATAGTAGCAGTCTGAATATGCAAAGGACTACATATACTTGCTCTTCCCTTGGATTTTTACCTGTGGATACTGATGGACACAAGATACTCAGCAGGAAGGAATGTTGGCCTAAGTCAGAACAGTTGGTACTACATTCATCTAATTGTGGCCTTGTGAGTAGCAATTTCCCCTTTTGCTATGTTTTGCAGTAGTCACTCTGCTGGCTGTCATACAAATACGGAGTCAAGAGATAGTCCTTATCTCAAAAAATCTTATCTTAATGGCAAGATACAACCTGTAAGGGTGCATGGGAAAAAGCCTAACCAAGAAACCAGGTCAGCAGGTCTTTCCACTTTATCTTTACCATGTATGAATATGTGAAGTGGAGCCAGCAGATAAATAGGTGTTAGTAGTTGTGTTTTGTTGAAGAGTTCTTAATGACTTTATTTTTTCTAAGTTTTCTACTTAATTCTTTAACGCTATGAAGAATTTCATGCTTCTAAAAGTTTGTTGATGAGTTTGGGATGAGATGAAAAAGCATTCTAATGGAAGGCAAATATGTGTGCTTTTAGAGGATACACCACCTCCAACTACCCAGTAAGACTTTGTATTATTCTCAGAAACTCCATATTCTGGCAGAAATAAACTGTGAAAGTTACTGGAAGCCAGTAATGCTAGACTAAAAGATTTTTAGGTAGATCAATGTATATGATATAGTGTATGCCATATATAACATCATATGATTAACAAGGAATGCAGAAATGCATGCCTGTGCTAATACTCCTCTGTGACTATAGGAATGATCTGTTTGCATATATTTAGGCATTATTTTTATACTGACAAAGAATGCATATGTGTGAACACTCATGTCTTCCTACATATGGCTGAGCTATACCATTTTTTTTCTTTCCTTTCTCTAAAATTTAGTTTACCTTCTGCTTCCTTCAGATTTTAAATTTTTTTTAAAGCAAAAAGTATTTTTTTTTCTTTTCAAGTCATATAGGATTTTCTTTCCAGGACGCTATGGGAAAAATAATCAGCCATATAATTTCATGCAACTTAAAACCCCCAATATCAAAATAAACATGAAAGAAACTGAATGGGGAAGGAAAACAGTACCACAACTTTTGTCCTCTGATCAGCATTTTTGCTGTTCAAGACTTCCTGAGTGGTAAAATAGCTCAGCCACCCATGCAGTTAAGTCAGAGGGCAGAAAATTTTTATATTACTCAGATTTCCTCAAGGGGATGACCACGCTGTGACCTCTTTGCATTCTGCAAAGCTCTGTGACTCAGAGACGTTATGATGCTTCTATTTTAAAGAGTTTCTCCAGTGAACATTTAGGTTTTCCTCTGTGACACTTTTCAACTTGAGGTGGGTAAAAGCAACTTGCCAGATCTGGTAACCTAAGGTCATGCCTAGACTCCCAGCATTAACATTTCATTAGCTTCAATAGTCTATGTTGCTGTCCAAACTCTGCTTTACTTATGTGACTTGAGCAGCCCCACTCATTTCAAGCTCTGATGTAAATGAATGACTCTACTTACAGAGTCATCCCATCTGTTTTTTTTCCAGTACAAGCCTGGTAAGCCTTTTTTAATTAATCTAAAAAAAAATTTCCTTTAAGGCTTGTAAAACAGCAACATGTTCCTGTTAGGAAATAAAAAGAGAGGAAAAAAGATAGCTCCATAGGCAGATATAGGCTTTCAATATATTAAACAAAACCCAAACCAACAAAACAAGCAATGAGGTAGGTGAGCTAACTTAGCTTAAATTTATTCCCATTTCCTGGACTGAAGGTTAAAGCATCCTAGGATTGAAATAATAGATAAACAAATGTAAATGTGAATTTCAAGCTGAGATTTCCTTGTGACAAGTGCTGTAAGTTAAAATGAACAATTTTTCAGTATTGTCCTGATGTACTTCATTCTGTTGCCTTCTATTTTCATGGGTTTGTTACTTAACAAACATAGTTATACACATTAAAGAGAACATTTTGAAAGATACAGCAGATTTTTCTTATAATCATGTGTATCCAACATGTGAGTAGCAGAAAAAACCATTCCCATAGTTTAAGAAGCAGGACAATTAATACAGCTTTTGCAGCTTGACGCCATATATTAAAGTGATGATGGAGCAGTTTATGAGGTAATTGAAGTAGGTACTGTACACAGTATATGAATAAACTGAGAAATATTTGATCAATCAGGTCATTGTGACACTTTTTCCTGCTTTGGATGGCTGCTTTACTGCTGATTGAATTGTAGCTTAGTACAAGGAGCTGGTAAGGAAAACAAGAAACACTTAATACATGTCGAAAAATAAGTGAGAGAGGAGGAGTAAGACATAACCTGACTATTTCCCATAACTTGGATACCCCAAAAGCTGTGGTCAGGTGGGAGACAGGTAGTATCACACTGTTTTTCCTACACTCCAAAGAGCATGGAGCAAGCTGGGAACCATGGTGAGACCACAAATTTCATTCACAGATCTTGTACAGGCTGCAAATGCATTTTCTTCTGAATTCCCTGCCAACCTCAACTCCAGGCTTTGTGAGCCAGGTGGTGCACATAGAAAGGCAACAGTGCAAATGTCATTAAAGCAAAGGAAGAAATTGCACCATCCCATACTCTGAAACTGTATGATCCTTCGTTATTTTTATGGGTTATTTGTTGTAATGTGCAAGAGCTAAGTACATCCTCTAGCATTTCTTAGACATGTTACGGATTTAAATAAAAAATAAAGGAAATCTAGATCATGCCATTGAGCATCTCACCAAAACACAGGCAAGAGGAGACATTTAAGAGCAGTTATTCAATAACACTGGTAAAATGCTTCCTTTGTCACATAAAGCACCAATTCATTTGCCATATAAAGATATCTAGTTTGATTTTATGCAACTCAGAATATGCTGGACACAAGTGCAGTTATGACACAGGACCTAGGGCAGTCCCACAGCTTTCTGGAGAGGCCTTTAGAGGCCACATGGGATACTGGGCATTTCTAACATCATCCTATTGATTCCCCTTCATGTGTCTTCCAAAAGCTCATCATCTGATCTCCTACTACTGTCAGTCAACTCTGTTGTTCCAGGTAACTTGGGAGAGATGAGTTTTCCCTCTTTCCATCAAGGGAACCTAGATGATTAAGTAGAATAGTCCCTGACACGGTAAAAGGTAGGGGATGTGAATCTGTGCTAGAATATTATTCAAACAGTGTTGCTAAATCTGTATATGAGTGTAGGCTGCTAGGGAGTCCATGGAGACCCAGTGCTCCAGACCCAGGAAGCTGCCGACCTTCCCAGAGAGAGAGAGTCCCACAAGGAGCTGTCTTCTGGGGGTCTCTGCCTGCTCTCCCAGCTCCGGATGAGCCTCAGCAAGCGATGGCCGTGGTCACAAGTGATCAGCTCTGATCAGGGATTTCATCTCAGCGATTCCAGCTCTGCTTGCCAGGCTATCCCAGTCCAACCCAAGGACAGAGAGACGGGCACAGAGATTCCTTTATTATCCAGCAGCAGTGTGAAGGGAGCCAGGAATGACTACTCCCTCCAGAACTGGGGAAAATACTGGAGGTTTTATGAGGGAGAGCAAGGGTGGTACTAAGGGGAAAAACAATGGGTTACAAAGGATTAACATGGGTACTAGGGCATGCTGGGGTAACAGAAACTGTTTGGGGATAGCTCACCATGATAAGAATAGGTGTGCCAACCTAAGGAGCATCCTTCCAGGAGGGTTGAGATAAGGTAATCACAGCCCACTCAAGGGACATCCCACTCAGGGACATCCTTCCAGGGCAAGGCCATGGGTGGAGGCGTGGCAGGCCCGTGGGCCTCCACATATGAGTTTGCCTCTATGCAGTACAGCTCAGCCTTCAGTCATCCCATCAGACCATGGTTCTGCCACTGCCCCAACTGCCTGAGCAGACAAGGAGCAGACACCAGCTTCTGCTCTGCTTGTGGCTCTCACAGGCAACGGCAAACATTGAAAGGACAGAGGATCTGGTCCTGACACCATTCTGGGGCCGTCCAAAAGTAATTAAGCCAGGTTTCTAAAGCTAAACTTCAAAACTGGTTGATTATTTTGATACTTAAACAGGCGTGGGGTTTCAAGTTAAACAGATGCAGACATACCTCAGTTCATTGCCAATGAATGTGACTAAAAAATATCTGGAGACTTAATAAAGGGACAACAGCAGTTTGCAAAAGGCTAAGATTGGCAACCCATACAAAATGAAGTTTTAAAGAAGAGAACATGGTTTCCAGTCAGCTTACATGGTGAAGCAGAGAAAGAAAATCCTAGTCAACATTTCTGGAGAAAAGAATCAGAAATTCTGATGATTTTTTTTACATCTATGACTGATTGAATTATCCATTGCAAATAGTGTTTGTTGCTAATTTGGCCGTTTTGCAGTTCATGAATCATTCTGGAAACAACCCTGATTTCTACAAACACATTTGTTATTTGTAAGTATTCACTGAACAGTTTATGTGAACAGATTTCAGCGTATTTTTTTGTTCTCAAATAGTGTCATCTATTCAATATTTGAAGTGTTTGACTGGTCAACTAAATCACATACTATTGTCTGCACTTCCTGATTAGGTAACTGAGACTTATAAATACAAATATAATGAATAGCAAATGATGAATAGCAAATAGGGTATAACAAACATTGCATCATCTGAAATTTTATATTAGAAATAGATAATTAACATAACATTTCAGACTTAAACATTTCCCCAAATACCTGGCAGCTTCAAGAAGATCCTGAAACTATAAGTAATACCTGTCAGAAATCTCAGCAATTGTACTCTACATTTTATTAGCATAACATTCAAAAATCAGGATGTCCATGGGTAAAGAACTATTGAACATAATGGTAAGAGTGCATTTATCTGCATTTATGAATGTGATGATTCTATTTTCCACCAATAATATAAATATATTGTTAAAATAAGACTGTAGGAACCTAGCGCATGAAACTTTTCAACCAATAACTGGACGTGACTTCTTGGTATATACCAAAATGGAATAGAGGAAATGAGCAGGGATGGGGAATGTGTTTTAAATTGAGATTTGATGGGGCAGAAGGAAACAGTTCCAGATTTAAGGAGCTTCATAAAACATTTTCAACCAACGGCATGTTTTAACATTGTTTTGAAATTCTTGGTTTCTTTTTGACTTCTTATGGTTTTTTTTAATGTTTTGTTTATTTTTAATTAAAATATAAATATTATCTGAATTACTGATCATTTCTTCTGTCTTTAGACATGAAGTTGTCATATATTTATGAATACACTCTTCACAGTGAGATTTAATAACTAACTGATTATTAATGCTACCAATATTTGTTTTGAAGGAGAATATTCAAAGAAAAACAACTGATGGTTAGTTATCTAACAATTCTTCATGGTTTAGATACAGAATGTCAATGTACTTTGTGCTGTGACACTGTGGCCAGGAGGATGTTTAGGCTGGAAAAGAAAACTGCAATGGATAACTTGAGCAAGCTCAGTCTCCTCTTTTGAGATCCCCAGGAGGTGAGTGAAAGGGTCTGTCTCTGCTAAATATAACAGAATGTTGTGTATGTAATACAGATACAAGCAAAACTGTAGTCTGCTTCTTCAATCCCTCATCCAATGTCTGGGTTCTCTTTTGCTTTGGTCAAATCCAATCTTGTGTGAGAGTAAAAATATTTTCTCTAATTATATGAAAGGAAGGCTTGGAGACTAACTAAATATACAAACATTTTTAAAAACTCATACACAAGTACGAAGTACACAGCTGCTGTCACAATTTGTTGATTAGTTTAAGGCTATCAGTTGAAATATTTGTGTAAGGTCTAAGTTGCATGCCTGTTAACCCTTTTGTCATGACCCCTTAGCCAAATGCCAGCAGCCTTGCTTTCTGTTTCAAGGACAAAGGAAAACCTCTTGCATAAGTTCTTCAGTACATCTTTATTTTGAAAGACATTATACGACAGGGTCTTTCCTGGAGCTCACTAGCTAAAAAGTGTCACTCTCCTGTTAAGAAATTCCCCAGCTTTTCTTTCTGCCAATTCCCATAACAGTCTATTTCCTTCATTTTATTTGTCCATACTTCTGACACCTTCTCACACTTTGATGGCTTTGTATTCACATTTTCTGCTGAAATACCTGTCCAAAACTTGCCATGCCAGACTTATATCCCTGCAGTTATAACCACCCAGCCTCAGGGGCCACAGGTACCAGCTTTTGATCAAGTCTTCTTGTTTCTAGGAATTCCACTAAATGTAGTTTAATTACTTCTTTCCTTGAGGCTGAAGGGTGGGTGTTTAACATGACCATGGCTAAACTAGTTCAATAATTGTCTGGAGACCAAACAGTCACTTGAGAGCAGTCACTAATTTTTTCCAGGATAACAATATTATTATTTCCTGGCCTTGTCATATGGTTGCATAGGAGTGGGACATATAGCCAATAAACTGAGACAAAGGTTTAACTTAAAGCAATAACCAGAGTGCATTTAGTGCACTTTGGAGCCACAGTTATCATTACTGAATTATAAATATTAATAACAGTTAAACACATTGTCAATGGCACAGCCATTAAACATCTGCTGCCTCTGTTACATGGTGCTTTTTAGCTGGAGTGAAATCTCGACTTTGGGGCATGTGGAAGTACATTGATATTTGTGACTTAATGTAACCCAGAGTTCTGGTGTCTCCAGGATGGCATTTTGACTTCAAAATGGCTAGCATCACTTTTCAGCAGTATCTGTTTTTCCAGACTGTTGATGAGAATTGTTATTCTCAATCACTGCAGAAGCACTAGACAGGATCCACTGTTGCTTGCTTTGCAGGCTCAGGGCTTCAGGCACAAGAGCTGTGCCAACAGGATTTGGGCACCAAACTCCCTCCACAGGAATGCAACACTTATCTCCTCTTCATTGATGCATTGTGGTACCATGAGGAATAATATCTGTGCCTCGGAGTGGCCAACAAGTGAGTTCCTTTAACTAAAACAATCATCTGATTTTTTTAATCTAATAACATTTTGGAGGATGTGCTTGTCTTCTCTCAAAATCTGAGCTTCTTGAGATCCACCAAAATGTCCTGAGCAAAAATTGTCAAATACAGGCCATTCTGAGAGGAATTTATTTATAATAGTTCTTTCAGGAGTGAAGACTACAAACATATTCTTTAATCTCTGAACACATAAATGAACATAAAAGTCTGCATAATGCTTAGGAAGTGGAACAGAAAGAAAGAAACTTTACTCTGACAGATTTTATTTTTATAAGGGTTTCATTTGATGCATTTAACAGAGGTAAATGTACCTTGACAATATGCCAGAAAAAGAAATAAAGCAATTTCAGCTGCCAGATATTTTTCCCAGAATTACTTTGTTCCAAATCTAAGGCCCAGTGGGGAAGAAGTGATTAACTCCCAAGGTCATTTAAGCATCAAACTGTACTTCTGGCAATCAAAAAGACCTCTTAGAAGGAGCATTCTCAAAATGACACCTCGTTATGAAAGCAGGTGTAATCCAAATTTTTTAAAATGTAAAGAGAGCAAACTGGAAAGAAAAGGGGTAAGGTATCTGCAGTCCTCCAAATTTCATAGGAGGCAGAGAACAAACCAGGCTCCAGGCCACAGACAAGACATTACATGAACATATATTGTGTTGAATTAATTTCAAATCCAGAAAGAACAGTCTATTCTGCTGGTCAAGTAAAAAGTTAAGAGGTAGTTTTATCTAAAAGGAAGAGGCTATCTTATAGTGAATTCTTAAATTCAGAGCATGAAGTTCCATTAAGATAAGACAAAAGCCCTAGAAATGCTAGCTAGAGGTGAAACACTTTTAATATGCAGTGGAAGCAGCTACTATAATAACTACCAATTAACAGAATCCAAAACATCTATTAAGAAAATAATCAAGTGACCATGCAATATTTTTATACTAAGGACTCAAGGAAGTTTTATTCATTTGAATTTAAATTCAAGCATGTTTTGGATTCAGCTTTGAATTGCACTGCAAGTCAATTCTGCTACAAGAACTATATCTTTTGTGAATCACCAAGGACTTTTGGAGGTAAAGATATTTACACATTTCTAATATCTTAGTTTTTTATTTACATCAGAATCCTATTATTTAGTTCCCATGTATATTCAACAAAAAAGAGAGTAGCATTCAATGTGCAGTATTCATTCAGAGTGTGATTGAATCAATGGTACTAAATGTACAGATGAATTTAGTCACTATAGGATTATGGATAAAAACATTTAGCAGAAGCAATAAAATGACAATTTAGCATATTAAAAGGCAAGCAGCAATTTTTCATATATAAAACTGGGACAAAAACAGATCCCAGCAGAAGCTGAAAGTGGAAATTTTTAAGTAAACTCTCTGGTTAAACGAGACATCATTATGCAATAACACTGTACGTTACCAACTTAGAACTCAGTTGAAGGTGTCAGTGTAAATGTCAGGTCTAAAAAGAATGTTACATAATCTGGAAATTCATTGCAGTGCTGTTCAGCAATTTCACAGTAAATTGATGGGGAGTTGTATATGACCCATAGAAGGGTAAGTGTTCACCATACTTCAGTGAAGGTAAGTGTCCTGAGAATATTAGCTTAGACTTTGATTGTTTCCTAAATATGTTTGGCTGCTTCTTTCAGCGTTTCTGTTTAGGACACAGAAGACTGACACAACTTACCCTTAATGAATCTTTCCTTTGCTGCGAATTTCTAATTTTAAAAGGAAAAAAGAAAGATGAATGGAGGATTCTGTCTCCAATTTCCCAAATTATTCTTGATATCCAGGTAAACTGAGCAAATGTTTAACTTCCACTATGATTTACAGTTCACATTAAAAGTTTCTTTGTACAGCATTTTGTAGGTGCCAACATTTGAAAGCCAAATCCAGCAATGTTTTTGGCTAGAAAATAAGAGCATACTTCTGTACGTATTGGGTTTGGTGAGTTTGTGGCAGGATGGGGTGGTGAACTGCTCCTGTGAGTACACCTCCAGGAGGCATGTCACAAACTGCTTGCTGACCTTGCTTTGTCTTGAACTAGAAATTCTTGCACCATGAGTATCAAGTGGAAAGTTAAAAAAAAAGGAACTCTCACTGTGTTGATAAGAAGCATTACACTGTGATACTTGCTGAAGGATTTAGTGCCACTAAATTCAGTCTAAAACTAGCTTGAGGATAATCTGATAAAGTTAAATTCACTCAATTTATAAACATTTGCATGTTATTTATTCATATCGTTTACATGTGTTTGCCCTGATAACACGAGCCTATGTGAAACAGCTGTCAGCAGCCACCAGAATTTGCTTGTTCACTGCTTTTTGCTGGAAGCCAAAAACAACTGCCCAGGCCCCATGAATACATGCAGTTCATTTATCCCAATTAGAAACTAATTTCAGGCAAGTGCCACAAACCAAGAACAATGTGAGACAGAACAAGAGAAATTATCTACAGCAGTGCAGTAAAAGAAGAAAGAAATAACAAATGAATATTGAGGCATTCCATAGAGATTGATGTTTTTTATTTTGCAAGTTACAGATAATGTGTTTTTCTAGTACTATGGTTTATATTATCTGTGCAGACACATCAGGCTCATATTTTCAATTGAGTTGGAGTGTTGTTTCTGTGTTTGCAAAACTCAGGTGGGAGTCTTGCATGAAAATGCTTTTTTCTTGACCTGCATTCATAAATACTACGGGAATAGCTCTGTTCACAGCCTGCTGTCATGCTGACCTCCTGTGCTTGGCCAGCAAATCTAAGTCCTAAAACACCTAAGAGTTTCAGAATCACCTAATGTTTCTTTCCAATTTGGATGAGATTCTAGGAAGGCTCTTTCTCAATGGATGGCTGGTTCTTATTGCTAAGCTAAATCAGAGTGCCTATGGATCACACCTGATCCATAGTTTGACCAGCTATGGTTTCCCTTTCACTGCTTCTTTTTAGTGCTGATCATAAGTTATGATACATTTTGAAAAGGCCAAGACCATCCAATCTCTTATACAGGCATGTAAACTACATGAATGACAAAGCACAAATTTGACAGCTACCACCATTCTATCAACATGCAAACTTCCCTCTCAGGTTAGTAGGCATTCTATATATTTTTCCTATTTCTCCTTGACCTTTTTTTTTTAATTGTTTACAATTTTGCATAAAATTTTAGCAGCAGCAATGTAGAATTATGGTACACCAGACAAAAACAGACCGAAAGAGATCAGAGAAGGATGAAAAAGGAAGACTTGCCCCTGGTCACAGAGGGTTGGGTTGGAGATTGGAAAGGCAGACTAAACACCCCTAAATCCATGGGCCCTGATGGGATGCATCCACAGGTGCTGAGGGGGCTGGCAGATGTTGTTGCTCTGCTGATCTCCATTATCTTTGAAAAATCATGGAGAAATCCTAACAATTCTGTGATTCTTTACCTTCATTTCACATAAGTTTAAAAATACCTATAAACACCCATTAATTGGTTCTAGTTGAAATGCATCGTCTTTTCAGGAACACAGTGTCATCCACGTGTGTTGTAATGAAACCATTTGGCACTTTCAATTTATTTATAACGTACACTCTAATGTAGCACATAAATTAATCAAGGTATAAATTAGGGGAACAGTACTTTTATTAATATTAAAATATGTAGCAAAGGATACTGCAAATATTACCAATCCCCTAATTTGTACACTACCTGACTTATTCTATAAATGAAACTGTTTTTTTGTCAGCCATTTCACTATAGGATAAACAAGTGATTCTAATCTGGAAAAGGTGCTGAAGTATAATGAATATAAGTACAGCTCTTACCAATTTTTAAAATACTACATTAAGTAACCATGATATACCATATCATGACAGCATAAACTAAGTAAATACAAGCAAAGGATATGAAAGGAAAGCCAAATTCTAATTTTCCAGTTAGTACAGTTGTTTTGGAATTCTGTATGCAAGAACACTTGCTATTTTTCTGATTTGGAAAGAAAAAACAACCAGGATCTCAAAAACACATTAAAGGTAGATTTCCAAATGTTGATCATGTCCAGTGGTAAGTCTACAAATCCTATTAGAAATAGAAGTTTGGTCAAAATTAAAATAAATGTAAATAAATTTCCAGTAGTTTTTCAGTACAAAAGCTTGAGATAAATAACATTATAGCAGGCAAGGTAGCTACCACTAGACTATCAAAAAAAAAGGAGATTAAAGTATTCATGAGACCTTCAAATGGGTGTCCTGCTTCACAAGTATAGTTTGAATTTCAAATAACATGGACTAAGTAGATGCTACAGATCACTGCACTTGCCTGTCAGTGTTACATGTGATGCTTAGCAAATAGTTTTAAGTCTTAAATTTGCAGGAAGAGATAATTATGTACAAAAAAACCTTAGGAATCCTAATTTGACATTGATGGTATGAGTGAAATGAATGAGTGAAAATCAAGTTTTGTCTTCCTTCCTTCCTTCCTTCCTTCCTTCCTTCCTTCCTTCCTTCCTTCCTTCCTTCCTTCCTTCCTTCCTTCCTTCCTTCCTTCCTTCCTTCCTTCCTTTTTCTACTTCTCTCCCTTTCCCTCCCTTCTTTCCAAGGCAGGATGCTTTTTAGGCTTTTAGGGTAAGGCAACTGGAAAGCAAAATTAAACACTTCTGATGCCATATGTTTGCAACAATATATCAGCTTTATACAGCCTTTAATAAATTCACTTGCTAATTTTAAAATATACTTTGTGTCTTGGAATTAGGTACCTCACATACTCATTCGGGCCAAAACTGGGTTGAAATGAGTTGTGCAATGGTTTTTTTAATGTTATATAATTATTCATATATAATGAATGATGTATATTTTCAAAACAATTATCTAGCTCACTACTGACACAAAAATTACAGATGGCCTGTGTTAAATATGCTTTTTTAAAAATTGTGCATGAGGCTTATCCAAAAATCTTGAGCACTGTCAGAATTAGACTCAAACAAAACTTTGTAGTTTTAGAATAGCCTCTCGCTGCAGATGATACATTCTGTTTCCTAGTTTAGACATGGGATACTAAGGTAAAGATAAAATGGTTTTGTTATTTGGTTGGCTGTTGTAAAGAAATTGGGAAAAAATAATTGAAACTGCAGTTGCAAGCTACACAACCACATTATTATGTTATTCCCAGGGTCAGGAATTAACATTTCCTTGGTTCCGTTATACTTCCACCAGTGTCCTCTAGCCATCAAATCCTGACTCTGTAACTCCAGATTTTGGGGTTTTATTGTTGTTGTTGTTGTTTGGGTTTTTTTTTTTTTTTTACAATGCTTTGGACATCAGAAATACCAAAGTATACTTTGATTTTCAGTGCTAAGATTTTGGAGGAGGAAGTTCATGTTCCATGAAATTGCACCAATGCCTTTATTAATTACCTCTTGTTTACACATCAAGGTCACATTGGAGACTGATTTCCTTTACTTAAAAAAGTGTAACATAGGCAGTGCTGATTGTTCAGATGTTATTGGCTTCTAAGTTCAATTTCAGATGTATTCTTACATGACTGAGCACAGTACTCCAAGCCTCTGCTCTTGTCATGGTGAGTTTATGAACATTTTGCAGTGAGATTTCTGTTAACCCTGAGGCTGTCAAACAGTATTTAAGATAAAACAGCACCTGATCACCACTGAACATTTGCCTACTTACAAAGAACAAAAGAGGAAACAACAACAACAACAACAACAAAATAATTAACAACTATTTTGTTCCCACACAACAAAAAACTAGATGTCAGCTGATCAGTTCTTTATGCTTGCATATGCTTTTAAAATATATTTTTTCCAACAGCTATCCGCATCAGAACATGTTCTACAGTTGTAAATCAGTGCCAGTGAATTAAATTTTGCTCAGGGCATTGTGTACAATTGCAATATGGCTATTAATGCAGGGAAAATAAAGAAGGAACTATGCTTAACATGACACAAGATGTAACTTATTAACTGATTCAGTATAAGTGAATGTCAAGTAACTGACAGCCCCAGGATCCATCCAACACAAAGTTGTTTGAAAAAGCATTTTGACAGTGGCTCAGAACATGTTACTCTTTCATTCAGTTGCCAGTGCTTCCAAGGGAGGTAAACATAGCTTCAGCCAAAAAAAAAAAAAAAGAAAAAGAAAAAAAAAATAAAAAGAAACACACCACTTCAAGTAAAATATTCCATAGAACAGAATTTCTATTTCAAAGGGTCAGGCTAAAGGCAGTGATTAACAGAAGAGAATGTCTGATTGAAGGAAAGGAAGACTTCTTTCTAAAAAAGCGATTGCTGAAGACGAGAAGCATGAAAAGCCCATTGCATGGTGCTGGATGTGTTGTTGTTTCTTTTTGACCTCACCTTGTCCAGTCAAGATGACTAAAAGCCTTACTTTGTTATTTACTAGCTTTTAAGCACATGGTTTTTGACAGTCTTCATTATTCTTTAATAAGTTTCTTTTGTAGTGGAGCTCACCCTTTAGAAACTCAGTTAAGGAATTGAATTGAATGTTTCATCTAGAGCAGGTTCATTTTAATTTATTTAAATATGTAAAGACATTCTGTTTTGTTTTGTGGGTTTTTTAAAATACCCGTGGGCTTGCAGGCAGAGAGGTATATAACCTTATCTCTGAGTGAAAATTCAGCTCTCAGTTCCCTGCAAACTTTTCCTTGTTCAAATTAGGGCATCTCAATTCAAGAGCTTGTTAAAGTTTCATGTTTTAAGGGATGGGTTTGCCTTGGCAGATTAATTTAACAGCAGGAAAATCTACTTCTGTTTTTCTTAATGCCAAGTTTTAAAGCCTGCTTACTTTGTGGGTGGTGTGATTCAAGAGGAAGCAGGGTAGCCACAGGCATGGGATCAGAGCTTCGTCCTTATGCACGAGTGGGTGTGTGGGTGTGAGAGAAAAGAAGCTATGAGGTTTCTATCCTTCCTCCTTGCACTTAAATCACTCCCTGGGCATCCTGGGGTACTGTGCACGTTTGTGACCAAACACACTGGGCCAGTGGGCTTCCCCTCTATTTCTACTGGGCTGGGAAGCCTGAAAAACTTGCAAACAGGCTTCTGAGTTTGAACCAAGAGGAGACAGAGGAAGCCATGTGAGCAGGCAGGAGCCTTACTGTCCTGAGGAGGCTGCACAAAGCCCAGAGCAAATTCCAGTGTGCCACACCATGGCTGCAGGATGGGACATGGGGCTCCCACCACAGCCAGGCCAGCACTTGCAGGGGAACAGCTGCACAGAAGCCCACAGGACACACCATTTCCCAAAGGGGCAGTATCACAGCTGACCCCACACAGTGCAGCCCTTTTCCCATGCACACCTATTTGGAAAGAGCTGTCAAATTAAAATGAGCCCTTTTGTATGTGCTCAGGCTAATGGTTAATGTAATAAAAACTCAGCAGCATTTACAATGTGAGCTGTGTGGAACCACGGAGCAAGAGTTTGTGGGCTTCTCCCCACTTGGTTTTCATATAGGTGTAATGATCAAAAGAGGCAAGTTAATAATGGGCTAGGTAGTGACACAAACAAACAAACTCCATACACACCAAAATGAACCACAGCACCTTGCCCAGCACAGACAAAATCAGCTTTCCTTTGGGCCTGGATGTTGCAGTTTTAACTACTGGTGTGGGCTTACTCCAGGTGTATACTCGGGCAATACTTTAAAATTGCTGCAGGTCTCCAGCTGACATATCTGGATGAAATTTTAAGTCAGCTGTAGTATTTTACAGATCAGAATCTACTCAGGGTCATCCCTGTGCTGCTGTTACTGCAGGTGCTGTGCTAGCTGCCCCCAGCCTGGCTAGTCCAATGGCACCTGGCATGCATCAAGTCATGTTGCAGCATGGAAACTCTCAGATATTCCTTTAAACCATAAAAAATTGCTTCTACTTATCCTAAGACTACCAGAAGCAAATATTAAGTAGAGTGTCTAGTCTGACAGTTTAATGACACCCATTTGCCAATTCTGACCACTAACGAATTTGAAATAATGAACCTGCACATTGATATTTTTACCCATGGCACTCAGGAAGAGGACAGAGATTCTTTTCTAGCTCTAAACACTCAGAGAAAGCAAGAAATACAGCCCAGTGACCTTCAATATCTAGTAGCCTGTTTACTGTAAGGAGAAGCTGTAGGACTCCATGTACAGCTTTGGTAAGAGAAAAAGTCAGAGTCAGAATATATCCTTCACTGTTCAGCTTAGGTCACAATTTTCTGTTGTTTGCCAAAGCAGGATGAGATTGGAACATCTGAGAGTCAAACTCGTCTTCTAGTTGCCTTTCCACAGCTGTAACCGCATAGATATCTTACTTTAACACTCCTTTCTAATTTGTTTTCCCAAGAAGCAGTCTCTTTCTAAAAATATTGATACAGGAGTATAGGCAGGACAGAAGAGAACCCATTCAGTGCCAGCTTCTCCATTAGCCTGCACTGTAAGCTGTTTTGCTACTCACAAGCTGATGTTCTTCTCACCTTTTCCATCTTCTTTTACTTAGTCTAACTCCAGCCCCTGCACCTGCTACTGCAGGATATTGCCATCTATAGCTTTCCAACACTTCATATGCTGATGAATAGCTGGCTTCTGCTCTCTTCAGCAAAAGTCCCCAGCTGCTGCTGAATTCACTCCCCAAGTCCAGAGCAGAAGGGACCTTTATTTACCTTCATGGGCTCTGAGGATTAACGCTGCAGACAGTCAGGTGCCTGGTCTCCCCATACTGATTTCTGCCCTTGGTTTCATGACCTCTGGTTGGCAAAGAATTTCTGCTCAAGGTGCTTGGATCTGTAAAGCATGATGTTCTTGGATAACTGCAATACTAGGAAATTCCATAGGAAAATAAACTGTCCTGTCTCTTACATAGATATCACTTAAAATAAATCTCTCAATAAAATCCCATAGTGACAGAGTAAAATGGACAGAATTTAGAGTAACAGAGCCTTGCAAAGCAAAAGGCTTAGAAATTCATCTGAAATAAATAAAAAATAAATTAATTAATTTTTAAATCCACCAAAAAACCACTATCTTTTGGAAACACAGTCCACAGCTTAATTACTGTTAAGTCCTTCTTTTTTCCATTTGTAGTGAATTTACAGGCTGCTGTGCTAATACTACACAGCATTCCTTTAAGGCTTAAGTGCATACATTTAAGAGCTGATAACATTTTTTTCCATTAGAAGACCTTAAGTTCTTTTATTATATGTTCAGGTATCAAGTTTCACAAATTCAGTATTCAAGCCAACTAAAGTCACATGTCCTAGTACCACAAAGCTTAAAGAGTGAACTGTTGCCTCACTAAGGTCTGGAAGATAAGAAGAGATGAATACTTTAAAATAAAGGCAAACATTTGTTTCAGCATGTAAATGTATTTGTTCAGACTGTAAATTAAATTCAATTAAGTTCACAGAGTAGTATCTTAAGCATTTTGCTAATTATAGTTGTGAGTTTCAACTCATTAAACTCAGATAGTACATTTAAGAAAAGAGAATCTGCCAGGAAACTGCCCATTACACAGCCTGTTTATCTCATTTCTATTAAAGCACCACTAAAACTTTGAGATGTGCCTTCAAGACATTCCACAGGAGAAGGAGAAAAAGAAGAAAGAACCAAGGGTCTTTTTGCCACCTATAGCAAAACAAGATGAGCTGCAGAAAGGAATTTGTATTTTCTGAGTGTACAAAATCTATAGCTGCACATCCAAGAATGCCCTCATTCAGCATCCCTTTGACTGCTGTCCCCAGGAGTCAGTCTGTGGTGCTGCCCACCTTGACAAACCCCTGGGACTGGCTGATATCTCTCTAGTTAGAATCACACCTCTGCTTAAAAGAGAAAACTCATTTGAAAAACTAGGGCCAAATAAATGCTCTCTTCTGTGATAAGTGCTAGCTTGGCCAGAACTTCAAAGCTTGATTTAGGTATCATTTTACCTAAAACATGAACAAAATTATGTCAACAAGCAAAAAAATAAGAAGGGGAACTGGGGTCAAACTGAAACTCTGATATGGTGTAGGAAAGGGCATGCAAACTGTAACTAGGGCAAATGTAACCAAAACTGCATGAAGAGATGGGAGAGTTCAGAGGAATGTATTGGGACCCTACAAGTTCCCTAGTCAAGAGAGAAGACAGCATAAAGTGGAAGGAAATGGAATTTTTTCAAGTCCCTGGAATAAAGAAGCAAGAAGTAGGCATTGAAGGGAACTGGAGAAGTAAAAATCAACAGGAGGTTGACACGTCAGGAGAGAGACAGGGAGGATTGCAGCCTCTGGAGATTAAGCCAAGAACATGGCTTACAGAAGCTGCAAAATGTGCAACCAAGTGTTTTCATAGAGGGACTAGCTCGTGTTGGCACAAGACAGCAAGTGTTAGCACTGGAAGACAGAAGAAGTGCTCAGTGTGTGACAGTGATGAAGTCCCACGCAGCCCTGTGAAAGTATGTCTGAGATGCATAAAACTGCGAGCTCGCTTTGAGCTAGTTAGCCAAGCCTCAGAAGCAGTCTGTGCATGTTAACATTGCTTTAATTAATTTAACTGGGCTAATACCCCTAATTTGTTGGAGGTATCTGTAAACTGCACTTTGCAGGGCTAGGCAGACACGGTGTACCTTTGTTAGAAAGAGTCACTCCAGAGACAGCAAAACAGGTCAGACCTTTACAAACCCATTCAAACCCTTAATTTCCCTACTGCATGTCCTTGGTCAGTGATTAGACTGAGCAGAGACTCTCAACAAGCTCAGTCTGCTGAATACTGACCTCTCTTAACTGCTGCCAAAGCTAACAGCCACGGCTGTGTTCGCACCAGGTGGTCTCCCTTTGAGAAAATGGTCTTTCACTTTTTTCTTATTTTCTTAAGAAAACATTTTATTGTATGAGAGAGAAAACTTACCCAGTGCATGGTATTTGCAGCAGACAAAAAGTGCTGCTTACATGATTTTTGTGTGTTGTGTTTTCATACTGCACTAAACTTTTTGACTGGGCTTGAACTCCTGCCAGCATTTTAGCATAGCAACTTGCTTTCTTCATGACATTCAGCAAGTGGTTTTGCCTCCTCAAAGACTTGGGCTGCAACCCAGGGAGAATTTTACATTATGAAAGAATGAAAAGTTGGTTAGAGCAGGAGCAGCAAAAGCCACACACCTCCTTCCCTCTGACCGCAGACTAACCCAGCACTCTGTCTCTATGGTCTGGGTACGTGATATTATGACTGTGATCATGTGGGTCCTAACTCTTCCAGCAGACAGGGGAACATAACTTTTTTTCTGCGGAGCAGAGGCTATTCAAAGGGCTACTGTGTGCTTGCTGCTACATGCATGGTTTTAATATGCTCCTGCTTACGTGTCTGACTTTGCATGCATTGCAGAGTACAATAACACAGGTAGGAACCACACATCCTGAAAAAGTGGGAAGCTAGTCAGGCACATCTTCCTCTGTAGACACCCAGCCTATGGCTCCTGGCTGCCCTCTTCCCAAATCATGGGAATCACATGAAGGGGAGGGAACGTTTTCCCAGGGGAAAGGGAGGTTTGGGCAGGCCATGACTTAGATAAATTATCCTAGCAGCCTGCTAGGGTAATTTGCAGAGTGTAGGTTAAACAATTCCAATACGCACAAGCACTGTGAGAGCCAAACCCCACTGAAACCAACAGAAAGCTTACTATTTTCTTTGGTGAGCATTGGATCAAACATTATAGATAGGCCAAAGTGAAAATAAGGTACCTCTGTGTGTTATCGGCACAGTCACTATAAATACCATTGGAAGAGAAAAAACCACAAGATACCTTGAGACTGCATGAGTGTTGCTGTCCAGTAATTGGCTTTTATTTGTTCCCTACCTCAGTGGAGCTATTCTACACCACTGGGTAAACCTGCCCCATACTCTTTGCTCAGGAAAATTTCAGTCTAGTTGCTTTTATCATTGGGCACAGAGTGCTCACCCTGTAGATTATACCAGGTAACAGGAGCAAAGTAACTTTAGGTAATTGTGCCAGCATGGGGAACAAAGGAAAGGATTCTCATAACACTGATAGGCAGGACAAACTCAAAACTATTATTCATGAGCCAGAAATACAGATTCCTCTTCCAGTTGTTGGTTTCCTGTTGGCTAGACTCAATGAGATACCATTTGCAGGAAGGAACAGAGTCCTTCAGTCCAAGTTGTGCATATGACTCTTGATGCTGCATTGCTATAGGCAGATTATTATTCAGTCCCTTCTTTTAATCATTAGCTAGTGACAAGTTAGTGGTGATTTTATTATCATCACTTGTTGGGAATGGTGCCTTAATTTATGGGGATTTTTAAACCTATACCTTTTAAAAATAAAGCCACCTGATGCTAGGCAGTGGATTTTGTAAATTAATTTAAAAAGTAATAAGAAATGGAATAATAATAACAAAGACAAAATGCTGTCTTAAAAAAATAACAGTGCTGTACATCAGCAATAGAGATGAAGAATTAAGAGAGACACCTTCTCCTTACAGATATTTGCAGGTGAGAAAACATTATCACAGCTGGGAAACTTGTCCTAGAAGCATCAAACCTTGCACATGTGAACACATTAGCTTAATGAAATCCCTAAAACCAGTGCAACTTGGAAAATTTACCTTGGAGGGATGAAGTCTACATTTGCAACAAAACAAGACATCTTTCACAAGACTCATTTCAGTCATCTGCCTCCTCCTTTTTTTGTGCTTTCAAATACACAGCCAGGTCACAGACAGAGTGGGACTTACTTCAGGTTTATGCCTTGAGTCTTATTTTTCCAACCAGGCAGTCACAACTTCAGGCAGGCCTGTGAAAGTCTGAACTTTCAGTCTTGAACTTGAAAGACCATTTTCAAGCCCCACCTTACACTGGGAATAAGAGGATAGAGTCTAAGCTTCTACTTCCTTTGGAGTATCTATTTCCACCAAATTCCCAAGACTCTCTTTCCCCCACTTCTTTGTCTACATAAAAAGCTAACAATAACCTGGTTTAAATAAGTACAATAAAAAAGCCATCCATCTTAATAGTCTACTCCTTCTCTTACATTCACTGTGTAAGAGCAAAATTTCAAGCTTCACCCAAGACTTATGAGGATAGATGTCAAGAAGGGCAGGACTTTCCATTTTGAATAGCAAGATAGCTTTAATTTTAAAAACAAGAAATCAATATATTATTTTCAACCACTGGAATTTTGTGCCAATTGCAAAATTAATCCTTTTCTTATTAAAGTACTTACTTTCCCAGTAAAATACTTTGTGATATAGAATCTCCATTAAGGTAGAGCTGGACCATGCTTCTAGGAAACCAGCAGCTTTTACTGCAATCACAGATTTTGCATAGTAAATAGGAGGCTGAGTTTTAACTCCTGGAATTCCTTTTGAAGGAGCAGTGGGCCTGCAGTTTGGGTTGCCTTCAGGAACACTGCAAGTGTGGGCAGTTGTGTACAGAGAAAATTGGACCTAGGACATGTAATTAAGAGCTTCCCAGACCATAACAAAAAGTCACTTAATGCCTCTTGGCAAAGTCTGACATAAAAAAGATACAAGATTCTGCAGAGGGAAAGGGACAATCTGACCAGATCTACTGTGGTCAGGCCTGCATAGCGATGAAAAAGAAAGGTAGGGAGTGAAACAAAATGTCAGGAATTGGGTTTGCACCAGAGTTTTGGTTTGTTCTTATCTCTACTGAAAGTGTCTTCTCTATTTAGTTTTTGAATAACTGCTCTGCAAGAGGGAATAAATTTTCTTCCCTCCCTTGGTTTGATATTGCAGCAGAGACTATATTATACAGTGGCATAACACATGCCTTTTAGAAAAAACTCTGACAACATGAAATTCCCCTAGGTGTTATACTCACAAAAAAATTATCATAATGATGTTAGGGAGAGTTCTTATAGAAACTGTTTATATCTTTTAAGGTCTTACATTTAGGTTGTTGCAAACACTACAGAAATGAGAAACTAAACTGACACAATAAAATTCTTTTAGCAAGTGAGCAAAAAAGTTTGAAATTGAGAAATTAAATGTTTTCCACAAGTATAGTTGTATTTTTACTATGGCATTGCACAACTAAAGAAAGAATCAGAAAATAGATATGGAAATTATAGGCTGGTGCCATATTACTATGAGAGACTTTAAGGCCTGATTCAAATCCTTCTGAAGCCAGTGTTATGTGTATCAAGTCAAATAGTAATAATAACAACAGTAATAATGGTTGTTCTTAATAATTAAGGCTGATTATGAGGCACTTAGGATAATGCTACTATTTACTTTCACCACCCATGCATTTGCTTATTTGGGAATAGATTCAACTGTGATGAACAGCTATGGTTGTGCATGTTCAGTTTTGATGACTGGAGAGCGCTAATTGATTCTCCTTGAGCTTTTTTCCTTGAGGCTGTTTTGACCTCCATCTTGTTCAGGATTTTGGCTTACAGACTGTTTTATCGTCATACATCAGGTACTTGACCTAAAGGACTTTTCCCCCATTTATTGAAAAAATATTCTGCGAGCTTTAAGGGGTGAATTCTCATGCAATCCAACTGGATTTTAGCTGTCCTTTTGCAGAAAGAAAGAAAGAACGGTCCCCTCCAGGGTTGAAGAGCATCCGTGCTGTTTGCCCACCTCTGCACTGACTGAGATCTTACTAAGAGAGTTACAACAAGCATGGGTGCCTGTTTAGAGGGTCTCCAATCTAGCCATGCCTGGAACCCAGTGAAGGCAGAACCATCCTGTTCTCAAATACATCTGTGCACACACAGAGCCCATCAAGTGTTGCAGACACTATGACAGGCTGAAAAAAGACAGTAAATGTACTAAGGAGGTGTCACAAGCTAAACACAAGATCTAGAGGACACAGAGGGCTGTCATCTGCCAAGAGCAAAGGACCAGGATAAAGGCTTTTTAAAAGGAGTGATTACTTTTTCTCCCTTCAGGCAAATGACATTGCCATGCTTCCAGTAGACTGGCAGGAGTCTTAGTGTTTATAATGAAAGTGGCCACTGAAGGAACAGGACTGAGAAGAGGAAGATTAATTGACCACTTGCAGATTAGTGTTATGAAGCTCTTTTAAGATGTTGAACCACTGTTAACCACAGAGAGAGGTATTCTTGTCTGAAATGTATGTCACTCCCAGAGTAGCTGGGGAAAGGATAGGAACATTCTTCTACAGTCAGTGTTCCAGACATGCATCCCCATGAATTCCCTGTTGGATTTACCAGAGAAAAGTCATAACATTTACAAGAAAGGTTTTCTCTGGCTCAAACTCTCATGGAAAATTTTGATCCCATGGTTTATTCATTGGGGGTTTCCCACAGTTCCCAGGGAAACCAAGAGGCAAGGCTCTAAGGGAGCAGGTTCATTTGCTTTCATCTTTCCCACAGATCAGCCAGTTCTACGTCTTCCTATAAGCTGCTGCTCATAGAGAGATTTGGGCTTGAGGGACTATGAAAAAAATTTTTGTTTTGTAGATGAGACTCTAATTAACTCATGATGTGAAGAATGAAACTAAAGGTGAAAGAAAAAAAACCTTTCCTCTGCTGGACTTTTCTTGATGAGTTTCATGAGTACATAGGTTCTACTACTGGGAAGGAAGGCCCTGAAAAAAGGTGCCTGGAAGTATGGAAGCCTTGGTCCAGGCAAAAGTGCTGCAATGTCATGAGCCTCTATTCTTACGCCTTTTATCCCTAGATCCCTTAAAAAACTTTGACAAAGAAAGCCTCTATAAAGTAACTTGATACCTTAATCCAAAGCATATTATATTCATAAACAATTTCCAGCATTCTCTCTTCTTCTGCTTTTTGAGACAGAATAATGTACTATTAAAATAGGATTTCTGCTTTCCTGTTGAGAACATTAGAGCAAGAAAATAAATAGTTCTCTTCATTACCAAAGTCTCAGAGGAATGCAGAGAAGAAGGAGCAAACATAAAACCTATTTCCAAGGTGTTCAGGAGTAATGTATCAGCCTCTGATCTTCAGATACACATCAGTAAATCCAGACTTTGATCTACAAAGCACTAGAGTACTTGCATAACTTGGAGCATACGAGTAGCCTCTTCACTTGAGATTAGCATGTGGTTAGGTGCTTTTCTGGACTGTGGCTTTTCAAAGGAGTGTATGGCTTAGTTATAAATTTTGAAGTGTGGAAAGGAAGGGAGGAAGGGAGGAAGTGAGGAAGGGAGGAAGGGAGGAAGGGAGGAAGGGAGGAAGGAAGGAAGGAAGGAAGGAAGGAAGGAAGGAAGGAAGGAAGGAAGGAAGGAAGGAAGGAAGGAAGGAAGGAAGGAAGGAAGGAAGGAAGGAAGGAAGGAAGGAAGGAGGGAACTTGGCTTTGGTTAGAAAACAACAAACCAAACTGGATTTCCCAGCAGAGGATAAGACTGCTGATTTAGGAAAAAAAAAAAAACAGATAGGATGTGTAATACATTGTAAAACAATTCAGAGCCTCTTGGGCTTATATTTAAATCACAACACTGAAACATCCAGGAAAATTAAACTTTCATGAGAGAAAAAGGATGCTCAGTGAGCACTTGGAGCTTCAGGACTATGTGGGATCAGTTTTATTTACATGTCTTTCTTGGTTTGCCCTGCTCCCTTAGCCATTTTACCAGAAATCCTGTCCTTTATAGCCTTCAGATGAGATGATTATATGGCATGCAGAAGCTCTGTTTTGGTCTAAACAATTTGAATGCCTTTAAATTGAAGGTCTGAGCTTGCTCTTTTTAAAATTGAACAGGTTAGGGAGACTTAGGTCATATGCTCAGCTTATGGATAATGCCCAACTCATATGAGCAGATGAACTGCACACTAGAAGCAGAGATGGCCATGTGAAAACTGCCCTTAGATAAGGATAAAGGAGTTTCATGTCATGCAGTTAATTAGGCAGGGCCAGGGGACATTCCCAGGCACTGGAGCTTGATTATTTATATTATGAAATTGTTAGGATGATGTCTGGCGTGTTTTTGGCAAAGGTACAAATACCCCATCTAACAGAATGCCAAGCAATTCCCAGGAACAGCATGGAGAAGGAATCCTTCACCATAGGCAGCCTGCATTCAGCCACCCTGTTCCGGAGGGTAAGTTAATTCAATAGTACAAATTCAGGAATCAGTTTGCCTCAGTGCCAGCAAATGTTCCTGGGCATGCTTAATTTACTCATAAAGACATAGCCATAGGTCCTATTCATGGACACAGTGCTGATTCAGTTGACTTCCCAGTCTATTAAAATCAAGATAGAGTTTGATTCATTGCAAGCAAGATAAATATTTGGAAATGCAGTAGAGGTGAAACCAGCAGGAGCCTGGGAAAAAAGTCCAGCTGCAGGAGGATCTGCTTTGAGAATAAACAGTAATAAAAATACACTGGCTACAGATGTAAGTTCATCTAAGGAAACAAAATGAGAATGTGTTGAGCTGGCACAAGAAAACAATTATGTTGGTGAGCCATAGAATTAATGAAGTCTGATTTGCTATGATTTGTTTCTCAGTTGGTTGACATTGTACAGCAGGAAAACTGTGACATAGTTGCCATCACAGAAATATGGTGGGATGACTCACACAACTGAGTGCTGCAAGGATTGGCTATGTACTCTTCAGAAGGGACAGACAAGGAAAAAGACATGGTGGGATAGCTCTGGTATAACATGGTATATGTTAGAGACAGTTTTGATTGCCTAGAACTAAATTATAGTGGACCTAGAGTTGAGTGTTTATGAATAAGAGTCATGGGGAAGGCCAACAGTGAATATCCTGGTGGGAACCTGTTACAAACCACCCAACCAGGATGAAGATGCAGACAAAATATTCTTTGGGCAGTTAGAAGACTCACAATCACTGGTCCTTGGTCTCATGGGAGGCTTCAGCTTACCACATCTCTGTTGGAATTGCAATGCAGCAAAGATGAAAGAAACAGTCTAGGAAGTTCCTGGAGTGTGTAGAAGATAACTTTCTGACACAGCTGGTGAGTGAGCCTCAGGAAGGCACCTGCTGGACCTGCTGCTTGTGAACAGAGAAGGACTGGTGGGTGATGTGGTGGTCTTGGACATAGGAGACATAAGGAGGGCAAGTAAGCATAACTGCTATGTGGACTTCCCGAGGATAGACTGTTAAGGAACCTGGTTCACAGAGTTCACAGAGTCTCTAGGGAGACAGTCCGGGAGGACAAAGACAAACCAGCAAGGAAGAAAGAAGGCCTGACTGAACAAAAAGCCTAACCGGAATTCAGGGGGAAAAAAAGGAGAGATTATGATCTTTGGAAGAAGACTCGTGTCACTCAAGAGGGCTACAGTGATGGCATGAGGTTATGCACAGACAAAATTAGAAGGACCAAAGTCAATCTAGAACATAAATCTGCTTACTGCCATTAAAGACAATAAAAATATTTCTATAAATAAATCAGCCACAAAAGAAGGGCTAAGGAGGGCTAAGGTCAGTCTGGCATTGAAACAGGCTGCCCAGGGTGGATTCACTGTCCTTGGAGATATTTCAGAAATGTGTAGGTGTGACACTTCAAAAGATGGTTTAGTGACAGACTTCGTAGTGCTGGTTTAACAGCTGCACTCA
Source organism: Cinclus cinclus (assembly GCF_963662255.1). Taxonomy (NCBI): domain Eukaryota; kingdom Metazoa; phylum Chordata; class Aves; order Passeriformes; family Cinclidae; genus Cinclus; species Cinclus cinclus. The sequence goes on along the minus strand of NC_085046.1, from coordinate 13,573,551 downwards.
ATGATCTAAGAGGTCTTTTACAACCTAAACAATTCTATGTTTCTATTACTTTGCTTTTTAAGATTTGCATAAAGGTCTCATGTATCTTTTTATGGTCTCTCTTCTGCTTGGATTCTCTGAAGTTTGGCCACATGCTTATGTAATGTTCCTTTTCTTCTGTCAAGTTCCTTAGAAGACCTTCTGTGTATGTAGTGACTTGTTTTATTAAAGTTTGTAAGAACTTTGTTATCTTTGAGACATCTACCTCTCTGTCAAAATCAGTCAACATCTTCAAAATTTAGAGGAGTACAAGCCTGAGAACTGACTGCAGAATCCTTGTTTCCATACGAAATGGGACTGCAGAACCGTGGTGCATCAGGACACAGCTCGTGCTCTTAGCATAGAAAAAAAGAGACAGCATTAAAACTCAGGTGGGGAATATGTCAAAACAAATACATGGCAATTTGGTTAGCAGCATTCACTAATACATGAATTTTTAAAATTTCTAACCACTATTTAATTCATTAACTCCTAGAAGGAGGACCCATACTGCTCAAAACATCTTTCCAAATATACTGCCAAGCTCTTGGAAAGATTTATTTTCACCAACACCAGAAAAAAAAATCTGGAAGAATAATAAAAAAGGGATTAAAGAGAGTAGAAATAATTTATCAAGTGCAGACATACAGAAAAAGAAGAAGATGAATACAAAAGACTCCTCCAAAAAAAAAAAAAATCAAGGAAAGAATGGGAATTAAGTACAACTATTTTACATTAACAATACATCTGTGTATGTTTGTTATTGTCACTGACAAGTTGCCTCCATGCTTGTTGGCACGACAAGATATGACATGATATACAGAGTATAAAGCAATGACTGCTTCATTGGAAACATGTAAGGTTTTTTTCAGGTCAGATATCTAGCAGGGTTGGCTTCTTCTCATTTACACTGCATGAAACAGGAATAGCTCTATCTAATTTCAGTATTTCAAAACCTGAAGAAATAGGAAGAAAACGTGCTACCTTTTTACTTAAAACTTGTGTTTCTAGGCAGGAAATATATAGGACAACAGACCTGAAAAATGTCCCTGGGACAGATGTACATTTGACATCTAGCCTCTCTTATGCCACTCTGTATGTTTCCCAAAACTAGTCCCTTATTACTCCATTTCAATTTTTATCAACCCTGTTTTTTTATTTCCAAATGCTAGGTTTCCAGTTTGTGCAGGAATAAGAATGATGTGTCTGTCAGAGTACCAGTGTCCATTATTGTTTTACATTAGAGAAGTAAATTGCTTATCTGAGGCTATTCAGTGAAAGTTATTGGAAGAGCTTGAAGTCAAACTTGATTTTTATACTTCTGCCATTGGACCTTGTGGACTTTAATAGAATTTCTCCCAACTAAGGAGTTAAAATGCTTGTTCTTGACAAATAGTGGAGAGACAGGCTTATCTCAGACTGCTCCCTTTGTAGGCACATATCACTTAGCCTCTGTCTCAGCTTGTTCTGCTTTAGGGCTGAATTATAATGCAATTAACATGGATATTTATGTTTATGTGTCTTTTTGATGAGACAAAGCACAAAATTATTCTCAACAACCTTCAGATGAAAATGGGGGAACCTCTCTTCATTCTTCCAGACAAAGGCCTTGATTTCTATAATGCTCTTGGGCTTGTATTCAGCCTGGTTTAACATACCTGTGAGAATAAGCAGGAGCAACCTTATTCTCCCATGGGAAGGTACGCTTGGCAGCAGCAATGTATTGGCCCTGTGTTTACAAGATCACAGTATTTCCCAGACTATGGAATATATCCCACACAGTGAAACAGATTTGGTCAAGCTTGACATGATGTAGGCTCAGTGGTTCCCTCAAATCCATTTCTTTTTCTCACTTTACCTACTCCCCTCTCATCTGTACACCCACTGTTTTCTCTACAATATGATCCTGCCACTATGGACTGAAGATATAGAGGGCAAGAAATCCAAACCTCCTTCTCCTTCTCCAGCAGCATCCTATGTCAGACTGCCAGTTTAACTGACAGAACCACAGGGAAACATTAACTTTTTTCTGCTGTGTTGGTTTCACACCACTTTCAAGTTTCTTCCAGCTTATCTTGGGTCAAAAGAACACAAGAAGAACCATAGGGGAAGGATGCTGGGATGCTGGATGCTGGGAGCCTGGAGGAGAAGAGTAAGACTAGCCCTTGGGTGGTAGCACATTAAGAGGCAGAAGCAGCTGCCTCAGGGGATGAGGGAATCACTCTCTCAGGTCTCCTCACCAGGGAGAGCCAGTCTGGTGTCACCCAGAATGTGATGAAATTAAACTGGTGATAGCAGCAGAAAGGAAGATAAAAGAAGGAGGAAGTCTCACCAAGACAAAAATAAGGAAGATTAACTGGAAGGAAGAAGGAAGCCAAGAGGAAACAGATTGAGAGTTGCAGGAGTTCAGTGCCAGCAGATGTTCAAAATCGGATGGGCTGAGGGAGCTCTACAGGGAAATGAGGGTTGGAAGGGAAATGCATAGGAGAACGGCAGGAACCCAGAGGGAATTGCTGCCAGGTTAGAAAAGGGAGCAGGTTGTGCTGACAGGCTTCTCTTAAGATGCTTTTCTCCCACTCTGTCAGTCTGATTTATTTATTTTGCCCCAGAATTTTTCAAGTCGTTTTACTGTAAGGTTTAAAGCAGAAAGAAGGAATAAGCTTCTAGCAGACCCGTGTGTGTTTGACCCACAGTTCAGGATATATGCAGCTAAAAGCTGATGCATCTATCACTGTACAGGTATTTCATTATTTCTGAGTAGAAAGCCTGTATATAATTTGGAAAATACCAGCAAGCCCTTAACCCCAGTAAAACCGTGGCAGAACAACCAAACCAGACAGACCCCTCAGTAACCCCTGAGTGTGCAAGGCAAAGTAAATGGCAGCTGCATAGCAGCCTGAAGCCACTCTGTACAGCAGTAAAGGAATTTAATTTGTTTCTGAAACCTCAAGTCTGGTGCAATGCATATTTATAGATGGTAAATGTACTTCCTTGCCTTGGTTGCACTGACAAACATGCAGATTGTGCAAGGTGGATGCTCTCTGATTGTTCTTTCTCAAACATTGGAAGGACTGGAAGCTAACTCAGCCTGGAGCTTTGCCTTCTATAAAACTCCATCTGGTTTTGTGTAGTGGTAAGTTTGAATAGCCCTTTTCCCATGCTCAGACCATGGATATCTAAGTGAAGATAGCTGTGGAGTGCAGAGATGATGCAGCAATTTTTTTTCCTGTTTTCAAATACAAATTTGTAACCTTTATTATAAACTTATTATAAACTAAAATTAACCATCTAGAACAATTTATCACTCCTTCAGTGAATCATTCATATGTAGCTCAGTTGTTGCAACATTGTTATAACTTTAACTTCACCTTTAAACACTATTCCAATTGAAGGAGACGGATGTCTTCTTTGATTCTTTCTTCTGGACTCATCTTTACTCTTGGGTCTTAAAATAAAAAAAAACATTTCCCATTCCGAGTACCTGGTGCAACTTGGATTGCAATATCATGTCATGTTATTAAAGAGCTGTAGGTGGAGGACTTCCCAGATTAGTTGTTAACTACATTTTACAGGCTGAGAAAATTGAGACAGGAGAGGTCATTTTAAATGGTATGACAGTCAGGAAAGAAAATTTAAAATATTATTTTAAAAAAGAAAAATATCAATTAGTGTGGTAATGTGACATCTAAATAAAATGAGTAACATGGAATTTGTTTCCCTTCTATGATGATTCTGAGGGCAGGCACTCTTGTCCCAGATAATGTGGAATTATGTTCAGATCAGGCATGAAAATCAGAAACACTGAGAAAGACCTAGGATCAAAGCAAGTTATGCTATTCAGACCCCCTAAATTCACACATTCTTAAAAGCAAGGCCAAAGCTGATATTTCTCTTGAGCTCTTTTTATTTACAGTGTAGATATTACTCAGTACTAATTTTCACAGAACTACAAGGAAATCATGATCAACTACATCTTCCATGAGGAGTTTCTCGAATGAATTAGTCACAAACACATTTGTATTCCACAGGACTCTGTGCCTCTTGTGCCCATTACATGAACCTCAAATTCCACCGCTTTTGTATTTTTAAACAAATGCTCAAATGGTTAATCACATTCTGGAAAAAAAATCAGTAACAAATGAACCAACTCTACTGCATCCCAGTTTTAAATAAAACTCTGATTAACTCTGGAAGTCTAAAGATAAGGCATCCTTTTTTTCTGATTTTATTTCTGAACAAAAATTAAATCAAGAGTGCTGTTCAATCAAAAGAAAAATACTGGTCAAGAATAAGGTTGTTCTTGTGGATAAGACAATTAAGAGGTCTGCCACAAATTCTTTAAATGACCTTGAAAAAGGCAACAAAATTCTTAACCTTTCTGGCCTATTTTTAAATATAAATAACCAAGAAGTAGGAACTGCCTTACAGAATCAAAGACATCAAATGAAATGCCTTCCCTCTGGCAGTGACTAAGAGTAGATCTTCATAAGACAGTAGAAGATACTCCAGGGAAAGAAGTGGAAGCATAATCTATCCTTTTGAAAGATTCACTTTAATCCCTAGAAATTAAAGATTGACCTAAAACATGAAGCATTAAGTTTTCTGTCAGAACAAGTTTATTTTAGGTGTTACAAGATGCTCTTCTATTCATATTCATACCAAATTGTCTTCTAAATTCTGCTAAATAACGTGGGAATGCATGCAGCTGAATTATCCTCAATGTCTGTCTGAATTACATCTATGCTATGGAATGGCTGGGACTTTAGGTTTTTCACAAAAATATAAATACTGGTAGGGAAGCAGTCAGGGGAGGGAATGGAGAGAGAGTTCTTTCATATAGTTTTATACTTCCTTTTCTTTGTATGCTGGCAAGTATTTAGTTATTAAAGAAAATGTTGAGTTGTGCATTTTGCAATTGAGTTCTTTGCTAAACTATATTTAAAAAACCCGAGCTGATTATTTTGTATCCTCTTTCTAATTTGAGATGACTCTGAGACAGCTTTGCTTTAGGAAGAACAGGAAGTCTGGGGATTCCTTTCCTCCAAAGTTTATTCTTTTTGATTTCTAAAGCAATCAGGATGAAGGATAAAACACCACTATCACCCTGTGTGATTTTGTTCTGCATTCACTTTGTCTGTGCAAGCACCTGTGGTAAGTTCCAGGACCCCTAATTACTTGCCCCATGTCTGGGACTGCAACCTGGGCATCTTTGTGGGTACAAATCCTGAGTAAGAAGAGCAGGTCGAATCTTTTCTCTCCCTCAAATGGTGTAAAGTGAGTCAAAGCCTGTTTCAATTCAAGAATTGAGCCTCTTCAAAAGCCTGCTGATGTGTGTAAAGTCTGCTTGTTTTTGTTGCTTCCTGCCCCCTGGAAGGAGGCAGGAGCAGGTTTAGGTGCTGACAGAGCCTGTGGCAGCAGTGGCTCAGTACTGGGACGTAGCCCCAGGCTCAGCACAGGGAGGGGACCACACTCCCCGCTGCAACGCACCGAGATGAGGAAAAGCAATTTCAATCCACAGCATAAGGCTTACAAAATAAATTGCTCTGCACCGCCCCAGATAATTTGCAGGGTATTAAATGGAATCCTTTTAACAGGAAATGCTCACATCCAAGAAAAGAGCAGCAAAGTGAGGCTGCAGGACTGGGGGAATTGCCAGCCTTGCTTACTGGTACCGCAGGACAAAGATAAACTTCAAATGGATTCAGCAATTGAAATGAGGGTCAGGCAAAAGCTGCTGAGAGAAGGAGGGTATCTTTTACCTTTCTCCTATTGAGCATTCATTCAGGTCTCAATTTATTCCTCGTCACACTCTCTGGAAAAGGATTGTGAATGAGCAGCAGCCGCCTACTGTTGGCCATCTCTAGCTGTTCCCCACTTGCCCCAGCCCTGTCTCTGGCATGGGCAGGATGGCAGACTGGGAAATGGCTTTTACTCAGCACATCACCAGGACAAGGTGGAGAGGTGCCACCCTCAAGGGAGGCAGGGGGAGAAAACAAGTCTGTCAGGGCTCTTTGCTGCAAGCCACGGGCAGTAAAGAGTGGAGACAAGGGGGAATTGCCCTGTGAAGGGCAGATGGAAATGTTACATGGTTATATTGGATTAATATTCTTAGTGAAATTAGGCGAAGCAGTTAAATATTCAAAGAGCCAGGGGAAAAGAGAACAGGCATAATGCAGCATCACAGACTTGGCTAAAGTGGGAAGGCACCTTTGAAGGTCAAGAGCAGATTACTCAGGAACACATCCAGCCAGGTACTTACCCAGCCCAATGACACCACAATCTCTGCTGCAGTGCCCAGAGTCCTTACACTGCCTGTCCTGGCTAATATTGCAGCCTGCTGAGTGAATACTCTGGATAATAATCTTCCAGGAGTTGGCTCTCCCATGCTTATACACACCTCAGTGACTGCTGCATAGAAACACCCTGGAGGATCTTTGGTCTTTTATGGACAGACCAGGGTCATTGCTTCTATCAGGAGCCTGAGCAGGTTATAGGCCAAGTGGGGTAATAATGAAAGACCTTTCCAAAATGATATTTCAGAAATAGCCTTTTGATGTGGCTTGGCCTATTGCAAAACATTGACAATTGTTATGGTTTGTTCAAAACCCTGGACATAATCACTATTACAGAGACTCATTTTTATTTTGTTTCTGCAAATGTTTCAATCCGCAGTCCAAACATGCAAAAAGAAAAGCAGTATAAAAAACAAGACATTGAAACATTTTACATTTTTTTTATGTTGCTTTTAATGAAACTGGCTTACTTCTTTAACAGGTGAAGATTTGACTAAAAATACTTCTGATTAAAACTACTTTCAGTAAACCGTAGCTCTGTTTTTGTCATGAGTGGGAAAACTCTCTGTCAAAGGACAGGGTTGCATTTCCATTAAAATCTTAAAGTCCAATTTATGTGCTATGGTTGGTTTAAATGCATCCATGTTTCATTCGGATTTCTTCCTGAGTGAAAGGTGTGAAATCTATGTTCAGCTTGGATTTTTGAAGAGTTAACAAAAACATAAGCACAGATGAGTATAGCAGCTCTCTCTCCCATGAGAAAAAAAGAAGAAATAAAGTGTCTAGTAAATATCTTTCCCATGTGAATTAAAAGGAAGATATATGTAAAACTGCTTTTAGTATGCAAACTCATAAATTCAAAAGGAAATTGTTAAGGATCTGAGCAGCTTTCACACATACTGATTTCAATAAAAATTGAAAAGACTCAGGGGAAAACACCATCATGCTCTTAAATTCACTGTTTTAAAACCTCTTGAGATTATATTCTGAGCACAGCTCAGAGCATTTTATCCACACAAAAAGATGTGTCTGCTGCTAGCCTCCTGCTGCTGGGACTGGCCAGGACAGCTAAACAACATCATGCAAAGATACCCTGGTATACCTCCGGTGTTCACTTTTTTGGGGGAAAAAAGCTGTGAAGTTTCCACTCTGATATAATTCCAATATTTTTTGCAGCTATTCAGAGAGTAGTTTCATTCACAGTGACAGACTTCAGCAATATTAGACTAATGCCTATGTAAAGGGTACAAGAAACCACATCTCTTAATGTACGTTATTGCAAGCTTTCTCTGCAGTTTACATGCAACAACAACAGGTTAATGATCCTTAGAGAAAATATCTTTGTCATCTAGATACTTTTCTAAGAGATAAAGTTACTGAGATAAATAGGATCATCCCAACAACACAACATTAAGGTTACGATTCCTAATGGCCTTAGCAAAGTTAAGCAAATCCTTTTCACAATTCTGACACCATAAATGAAGTGCTTGAGATGGTATCTCCAGCATTTGAAAGAGCAACTCTGACACATACTTTGATTAGGGAAGCTGACATTTCTGTTAAAGTTCAGCAAGTCACAGAATCCTCTTAACATATGGCCAAATATTGCAATGTTCTCTTCTGAAAAAGGTGAGTGTGATTGCAGATCTCATAAGTTTCGAAGGCAAAAACAAAACTTATTGCATCTGATTCACTTTTTCATTCTCAGCAAAACAAAGAAAGATGGGGAGACAGATAAAATACCAAAGCAGAATAATGATAATAATAAATTGCACAAATGCTTTGAAGACTTAGCAAAGACAAGAAAGCAATGTAAATTTTTGCTATTATACAAATATTATGGTACTGAAATTGCTGAGATAGAAGTTGAAGTATGTTTAGCATGATATTATCACTCTTCTGGTTTGATGACAAACGAGCCTCAAACCTAGAGATGGGACTCAAGCCATGGTGGGAGATTTGCCAGCCAATTTTGCCCATAGCTCAGATTACCTCTGTCCATATCTCAAGATCTGGATGTCCAAAATATTTCTGCAAATTCAGAACATACAGAGTGGAAACTGATAGAAATCCTACCACCACAGAGCCTCCTGAAATGCTGAAGTATTGCTGGGTTGTGACTAGATAGCTGTACAAACAGATTGCTCATCACAGGACTCGATTCAGTGAGAAAGTAGAATGTAAACTCTTTTATGTAAAAGGACTCAATTTTTTTTTTTCCTGTTCAAGGTCTGGCTAATGGATCTGGTCAGTTCACAATTATTAAAAGCAATTTATCTAGTTCTCTGTTATGTTCTTCATCTGTCCAAAAACATAAAAAGAGGGTGTCTGCAGGAAATAAAGAGGCATTGAAATGTAGTATAAAGAGTATTTACACAGAGCTTACAAACAGGGTATCTTGAGGAGGAGGATGCTCCATTTACACCATCTACTAGCAGCTGATGCAAGCTGTCTATATAACTGCACATACTAAATCATGAGAATAAGGACCAACCTTCAGAATTGTTTAAAAGGTTTATAGATGCTCTTATTGAAATAAATGTACTGGAAATAACAGAATCAAGGAAACAGTCCAAAGACTACAAAGTTTGCATGAAGAAACCATTATGAAGGTGTGCCAAATATTAGATATTGTATTACCAGTGCATCTTTTTTGTTGCTGTTTTTGCTATTGGATTTTGTTGTTTTAAGATTCATTTTATCCAATGGATTTTCCGTTTAAAGAACAAAATGCAAGAACTATTTCTTGAGATGCAAAGTGGGAATTTTCAAAAGAAATATGAAAATCTAATCAAGATTAGGCATCAATCTCAGATATGGTTGGATTTTTTAAATTGGAATTTACCTTCACTCTTTGCCATCTCAGCTGTACTACCAGGCTTGCCTCTCATGAAATTTTCATTTTAGATATCATTTGGAACCTGGAAATAGAGCCAACATAAAAAAACAGAACAAATGATTCTGTACATTGAAAATTTCTGATGATTCCAGAGTAAGGAAAAGGGTTTGGCCTATTTTATGAGTAATCATAAAAGTGTCTATCAGGATGTCAGTCTTGGAGGAGGACTGCCCTGGTTATAGAGTAATGGATTGCACAAACACTTTAAAAATATTTGCTGTTTTCTGGGGAACTCAGAGCTTTGTCACCCTAAGTCCTTGGGATATTACATCCAAATTTCTTGAGTGGATGCTGTAAATACTAATCAGAAAGGCAGCTGGTATTTTTGCCTCTTTCCATTTCCCAGTGTTGCTCTCAGTGTCGGTATTCATATTGGAGAATCTGAGGATGATCCTAGACAAGGTAAAAAGTGGAGGCAGAAAGGCAAAAAGCCTCTTTTCCTTTCCTTTGTGCACTCACCCACAAACCACCCTTTTACAAGATGAAGTTTTAGCATTCAAGGGGGGAAAAAAGCTGCCTGTAACTTACTGAGAGTAACAACTAACTGTCTGCAAACATGTGAAACAGAATGATAACATCTTTTGATCATTACACTACAAAACATAAAGTACCTTGTACTCTCTGTAATTTATTACCTTTGGATTTTTTTTTGGAAACAAATGTTATGCGAAAGATCCTAGACTGGCAGGCCTTCAAAGAAACTTCTCAAGAGGGGAGTCATGGCTCACTCCCTTGTCTCCTCTCCCATGCCCTGACAACAGTCACCCCAGTGGCCTTGCTGATGAAACTGCTTGCAAAGAAGGGGCAAAGTGGACAATTAACACAGCCTCAGCATGGGCCCTTATGATGCTTCTGGTGAGGGCCATGACTTGTTCCTTAGGTAAAAAAAGTCATGTCATTCAAAATACGTGGGCTTATCTTTTTAAAGTTCTTCACAGAACAGGACATATGTTAAGAAGATTATATTAAGTAATCTTTTACTGCCTCTGAAGATCAGGGCTAATGATATCACATAAAATTCTTTGCTAGAATGTTTGGTGCCGTATTGATTTTGATTTTCAAACTATTTTTATAAATTCAGTTGTTGATCAATTTCTGCAAGACAAGGTCAGAGTCACAGTTAGGAGGGCTCTGAAGGGCCAGCAGCTGAAGGCTGGGGTACCAGCTCTGCCCAGGTGTGCCCTGGGGAATTCTAGGCAGCAAGTGAGACTACCAGCTGGTCCTCATTCTTCAGTATCTCAGAGGAACACTTTGAGAGGATTAACGATGCAGCCAAAGAGGATTCTTAGAGTAAAGAGGTAATGCAAACATGGGATATGGTTGGGGATCAACCAGGGATCACTGCATAAAACATTCAGCTTCCTTTAATCAGCATTTAGCCTCAGTTCAAAATGACATTTTGCCTTCATAGTAATCTCCTGATTCCAAAGCATATTTCATGAGATGCAATGCAGGTAACCACATGGTCTGATGGCTTTGGCTTTAACCTTTTTCTTGCATCCAAGATCTGTGGGATGTTCTTGGCAAGAGCTATTTGGCTCATGCTGCGAGCAGGACGAATGTCTTTCTCAAGTTCTCTATTGCAAATGAACTGTAATCCCTCGATTTCTAGATTTTGGGACTAAGTCTGTGATAAAACCACTTCTTCCAGTCCTCAGATGCTATTTCAGACTAACACCCACAGGAAGCTCAACTTCCTCCATTAGGTTTGTACATGCAGAGGAATGTGAGCAGGAAAATCTACTAGAAATGGAAATATTGTTTCCAAGAACCAGGCAAAAGGGCCTGACAGCATGTCCTCTGCTCACAGAAGTGTGGTCACTATCAAGTCAGCACTGAATTTCAGGGTGCCTTAAGAAGAAGGGAATTTTCAAGGGCAGTGGAAAGGTGGCCAAAGTAACAAGCCAAAGTCTTACTCAGAGGAAACTCCCCCTAAGCTCAATGGGAGTTTCCCTTGAGAAAGGGCAGCGAGGTTTAGTTCATAAACCCTGCATATGGATTTAGCAAAAAAAGGATTTGTCTGTTCAGATTGGAGGAAAAAAGTTTATTCTCTTATGAACAAACTGTACATATGGACTTTGTTAATTACTGGGAGTTCCATAGGATTTATCTGTTCGCCAGCATATTTATTTCTCCTAACATCTAATGTACCTTTGACCTTTAATATAGTATCAATATTAAAAAAATAAACCAATAAAATATCATGGTTACCAGAACTTATGAGTTTCTATTGTATTGTCAAAATACTCTCTTTGCAGTCTCACTCATTTCCTGTCAGGAGAGTTTGGCTCCAGTCTCCAGTACATAAACAAGCCCAGGAGCTGGCCCAAGCCAGACATTTTGCACAACTAACTACAGAAGATGCTTTAGAATAAAGAAAATATAATTGTCCCCAAAGGACCTGATCTCTTTTTGGGTGTCCTATATCCCTTTGCCTGGCTTTTTAAACATCCCACTCTCTCCTTCTGGTTAACAGCCAAACAAAAGCAATGAGAAGGCTTATTTTTTTCTGCATTTCTAAAGATTTTTTCAATTGACTCTACAGACAGTTTCCTGATATGCATGTGATTGTTCCTGATGCAAATTAGGCACTGGAATTGTCTCTCTTCTGCAGCTAGTGAAAGGAGGCTGGGGTGTAGCTCCTTGGGAGGATATATGCATTAGTTCAGGTAATGAGGAAAGCCCATCTCCAAATTAATATTTGCCATTAGCAGAGCTTTGAGTCTATACTGACACACTGGGAATTTGGGGTAGGTTGTGGAGGGAGAATCAGCCTTTGCTCCACAGCACACTATTTTCTCCTATGGACATACCCATGCCAATGTCTAAGCCTGAGTTAGAAAAAAAAAATGCTCCAATAGCTTTTTCTCTTGAGCTCTCACCACAAATTAATCCTTTCCTCCCCATAAACTTTTATCTTTAATTGTTTTTTTGTGACTCTTTTCTGTCTATTTTTTATTCTTTGTGTGAATAAGTCTGCCTTTCTCTTCTGTGTTGCACCTCCGTCCTATTTACCTTGTTTTCTGGGTTAGTCTTTAAGTAATATGAGTTTTAATGCTGATACTGCATTAGTGATCGATCAAACTTATGCCAAGAGCACACACTAAATAAATAAATAAATACCCCCTCCGGTATATTTTGATGTGCCTTTGAAAGGAGGAAAATTCCTTTCACATGGCCTCTTGTCCCTAGAAATCTCCAAGTTTCTTTGTCTTGGCAAATAGCCAAGCAGCACCGTGATGTACCATTTTTCTTGGCCAGTGTTTTTAGGTCTTTTGAAACCAGACCAAGTGTTCACATGGTATTTCTTCATTTAACAGCTGCAAGACAGTGACCACAGCTGCATGTGCAGCTTCCATCTATAGCAAGGGACACTGTGGGTTTTTTCTGAGATAGCTGACTAAACGAATTCAAACCCAGGACTGATACAGGCAGTGCTGCGGCTTCCTACGAAGCCATTTTACTCTACCTACAAACTTCAGGGTTTCAGAAAGCAGAGCCAGAGAGAGGCCTTTGCAACGATTGTGTATACACCTGCTAATTTTCTGCATGCATACAACCAGATTAGCATCTCTCAAGGTGAGCACCATAAAAGTGGACTGAATCTGAACATCTGTGGTCCACCTGGCAGCAGTCTTGGGGAGCCCACACTGCTTGGTGCCTTCCCTCAACCCAATCCAAGTCCCTCAAGTTCACAGACTTGGCTGTCTGTTTAAATTGACCCTGCTTGGAGTGGTCCCTTACATAATTTAATTTCATGAGCTATAAACGAAACTATTTGTGAGATTGGCCTAAGTTGCTTGCTGACAAATGCAATGATGCTTGTAAAAAAAGGGGGGAAAAGAGAAGGGGAAAAAGCCCGTCAAAACACAGTTCTGTAAGGCAAAGTCAGGCAGGAAATGTTTATGACGGATCCTGAAAGATCAGACATTCTGGAAGTGGAAAGGAAGAACAAATGTTTCCCTGAATGCTTGTTAAGGGTTTCTGTGGTGTTCCAGTGAAGAGTGGTGAGGTTTATGTGGGGTTAAGATATCTGAAACTAAGCCTGGCAGGATGGAAAGATTCTGCTTATGTTTAAAAACAGATTGTGCATTTGTGCACTAAAATGTGCTGGTTTAAGACCATAATAATAATATTATTAACCAGTTGTTGGTGGTTTGAACATGAACTGAGAATGTAACAAACCCATTTTAAAAGCCACAATACAAATAGTACCTCAAAACATCTCAGGAAAAGGTCCTAAGTAGTTTAATGTTTTTCCAGGACTAGAGGATCAGGGTACTAGTCAGTTAGGTGGATGTGGCTTCTTGATAGATTTATTTACATACAAGAATGTGTGCTACTTTTTTATCCATTTGTTTAGGAATTGCAATGACCACATTGTGAAAGCAGAATTCCTGCCCAAGAGGTCATTTAATCTACACACAATAAGTAATAGGTAGATGGGACAAACTGACAAAGACTGCATGAGATAACAGCTAAGGTCAGCAAAGCAATCACACTTTTACTTTTGTCCAATTTACTTTCTGTTTTCGTTCTTGTAGAGCAGCAGTGGCTCAAGGCTTGCAGGCATTGGGAGTGTGGCTCCCCTACTGTGGTCCAGCCAGGGAGAAGCTGAGCAGTGGCACAGGCAGGTCTGTGATGGAGCAGCACTGCTGTGAGAGCCAGAGCCCTGGCAGTCACAGGCAAGGAGGCTGAAACTGCCACTGGAGGGGGGCACTGGGGAAGGGAGCAGAGCGGTCACTGCAGACCACCCTGGCTGGGCTGTGACAGCGGGGCCCTGGGGAGCAGTTAGTGTTTCCTGCCTCTGAAACTCTCCTGGAGGTCCCTTTCCTTTCGGGTCTCTGAGGTGTGTGCCTCACGGCTCTCAGCCACAGAAAGATTTGGGCACACGGCTCGTAGGGTCAAAAGGAATGGCCACCCTTGTAGCAAAAATGAAGCTCATCTGTGTTTGTTGAATTCTTTTGGCAGGTTTCTTTTAGTGAGGAGAAGCCTTCACATGCTGTTGGGTGTCCCAGTGCAGGACACGGCACAGTTGCTCAGGTCCTCCTGCAAACACTCAGTACCAACACTCTTGGCTGTTTTTGCACTTATGGTTTTGCAAACTTGTCTTATAATGTGCTGCTATTTTAATGTTTAAAAGCAAAGGATGGACAAAAGTGAAAGAAAAAAGGATTACATATTCGACTAAGGATCTAGTTACAAAACACGTTCAAATGTTTGCTAAAAATTCCAAAGTTGTTTCAGGGTGTAAGCAGTCCAATGGGTCAACAGGTTGTTTTTATCCCTCCCTAATATGAGCACCTTATATTGGCATGTTTACATCCAGCTGCAGCATAGTCCCTTGTGTCTATTATGTATTCAGACATTATTAATAATTTATTAACCCCTAACAAACCACTTAGACATGGAGTCTCTCTCTAAAGTGGAAACAGGAGCTGATCAGAGAGGTGCTTGTCAAAGAGGCTATTAGACAACATCCTTCCTGCCTGGAAAAAACCCCACACTAATAAACTAACACATGAATTCAGGTAAATTCTGTTCCATTTTTATCTGGAGTTTCCTTCTGTGAATTCAATTCCTTCTTTGGCTCTTTCTCTGTTTAGTCAAAAAGAGATTTCAAGTACTCTAGGGGATTTGGGCTGTATTTTCTGTGAAAACATCTTCTGCCTATGTAATTTATTAATTCACCAATCCTATATGGTCTTCTTTCCTCATGACACACCAGGAATTATGCACATGCACTCAGGGGTGAGTGGGCTGCAATGATTTCCCCATGTAAGGCTGCCAATATGTTTGTTGTTGAAATGTGCTACTATACAAAAAACCCTGAGGGGAAAACATGCGTGTAAGTTGGATGAGTGGCTTTGTTTGAAGTTCTGTAACCATAAATGAGTGGAATATATTTATGGGTTTATAGAATCATAGAATAGTTTGGGTTGGAAGGGACTTTCAAAGATAATTTAGCTCCAACGCCACTACTCCACCTCCCTCCATGGACAGGGATGCCTTTTACACTAGCAGATTGCTCAGTGTTCCATCCACACTGACTTTGAATATCCCTATCCATATCCATATCCATATCCATATCCATATCCATATCCATATCCATATCCATATCCAATCTTCTCTGGGCAACCCATTCCAGTGCCTCCCCAACCTCATGGCAAAGAATTTCTCCCTTTTGCCTAAACTGAATCTATCCTCTTTTGCTTTAGAATTTTACACCTTGTCCTTTCACTTCAAGCCCCAGTAAAAAGCCTTTCTCCACTTTTTTTTAAATGAGCTCCTGTAAATATTGAAAGGCAGAAATAAGGTGTCTCCAGAGCCTTCTCTTCTCCAGGCTGAAAACCACCAATTGTCTCAGCCTGTCTTAATGGGCAAGGTCCTATACTTCTGATCATTTTTGAGCTCCTCCTCTGAATCCACACTAGAAGGTCTATATCCTTCCAGAGACCACAGAAGTCACAAATGTGTCTCCAGTGGCCAGGGCTTTGGTTTCATCATCCACACTGAACCTAGGGAGGTTACAATTCTTCCCACCTCTCCTCATAGGCTCCAATGAAAGGATCTCTCTTGCCCTCTCCCAGGCAATGTGCCATAGCCTGCTGTTACAATCCACTCTGAAACAGGGTAACAGATTTCTTCTAATAAATCCCTCGGGTGAATTAGAATGAAATGACACTAAATGACCAATATACATATGAGGCAAATTTATTTTAAAACAATTTGAATGCAGTGCAAAAGAAGTATGTGGCAATCTTGTTTCTTTTTGATAAAAACTTAAAAATATAAAAAAGAAAATACTCAAGGAAAAGAAAGAGAAGGAAAGAAAGAATAAGAGTAGATATTGGAGAGGAAAGATACTGCTATTCATGGATGCAGCAACAAAGCCTGATTGTTTCTATTTCACTGCAGTAATGGTCACAGTCTTGATCCATTGGGGGGGTGGCCCACCAAACCAAGAGTTTGTCAGGTTACACACGTTCAAGATGGCATGGGAAAGCCCAGACCCCTCTTCAGGGAGGAAATTCTTTGTTTCTGATGCAACGCTATGGGCCATGTGTAATTTTCTTACAGAGAGTTCCCAGAAAGAGTCTGGGGGTGCTTTGGGGTCCTTGATGGCCCAAAGACCCCTCTAGGGATAGGGCTATTGTTTGACCCTGCTTCTTGCAACTGTGCAGCTGTGTCTAATGAAAAAGGGGAAGTTGGCACCAAAAAAGCATTGCCCCACCTCCACAGGATCTGCTTCTTACTGGCCATTCCCCTTGGCTTAAAACAGCTTCCTGAAGACTCCACGTTCCCAGCTGCTCTGGATGCAGTCAACCAAGAAGAGACAGTGGCTAAGTTGCCACATTGCAGTGGCAGAGAAGGGATAAACATACATGATTTGCACTAACTTCTCATGGAATACAGCTGATGGCTTAAAGGGTTTCTGTATAATAATACTAATTTCTACTGACTCATTACCAAGCCTTTTTTTCCAGTTAAGAAGAACCAACATGTGAACCAGGCAGCACTGAAGTGACTTAGTTTGACAACAGAGTCTGAGTTCCACAATTGAAAAGTATTGCTGACAGCACACTCAGGGGATTCACTGTGGAGTTTCATAAATTTAAAAGAAAGAACCTGCTTCTATGTTGATTCCTCTATTTTTGTACTGCTGAATGATCCTTTGAAACCAAAGGTATTGATATTCTATGCTTCAGGGGAATCAATAGAAACTTTAATCACAAAATTAAATAAACCCAAATCTACTGGCATTACATGATAACACTTTTGGAAACAGCAACATGACGTTTTATAGTCCTCCTGCAATTTGGATATTATTTGCAAAAAAAAAAAATAAAAAAAATCAATAGCTTCTTTGGAGCTATTGTGATAGAGAAAAAGGACCTTCCCAACATTTTAAGGTGACATCTCAGTGTGCTGTAGTGAAGTTTCAGAGGAATAGCAAAACATGTTCTTCCATGATGCAAATATTTTTGACAGAAGAAATCTGTTACCTCTTAGATCTTCATCACCACCTCTGAATTTCCCTAAAAGTTCTGTGCCACCCTCCTATCCCATTCATCCTTTATACACTTCCAAGGTCCACCTGTGAAAAAGCAGAGACATGAAGGTAGGGACTTGTCTGTGAAGCAGCAAGGTACTCTGTAGGGGCCCACCTGAATCACACATACAAGGATATTGTACACCTGAAGTTCCTACACTGTATGAAGCAAAATAAATCTAGAAACTAGCTTTGGCAATTGTCAAGTAGAATTATGCAGAATGATAGTAAACATAAAACTTAAAAATCCTTATTTATAAAAACCTAAAAATTCTTGTTTGTGTAAAAAGTTTAAAGCTAAGAATTTCTTCAGAAATGGTACCTGTTTCAAAACTAATCTGTTTCACTGAAAAAGTGTTACAAAAGTGAAGAATGAAGTCCTTTTGCTAATTAAGTCCTTTTCTGAAAAGAATTATATATATATATATATATATATATATATATATATATATATATATATATATATAGGGAGCTTCCCAAGTGGAAAGGCATAAAAACTTGTCATTTTAGGTCAAAATTAAGATTCTACATCCATATTCTTCCTAGAAATTCATAGAAAAATTCCACTTTGGGATTTTCTCTTTCCAGGGCAAATGTTTCAAAATGTGAAATATTTCTTTATAGAATTAAAAAGAAAAAACAAAACAAAAAGCAAACAATAACTACAAAATAAAAGCAAAAACCCCTCCACAAAAACTAAGAAAAAAAAAGCAAAAAACCCAAACAAATGAAAAAAAAAAACCAGATAAAAGATCTATTTGTAAACAATTCTACTAGAGCCATCAGAGAGTTTTCATTTCAAATGTTGCAAGAAGCCAATGACTTTATGTATAAACAGAAAGATTTTTCATTTATAATCCTCAGATTTCTTGCTATTATGACTGTTATTTGTGATAGAAGGAAGAAATATTGATTAATCTGAAAATGTTTAGAAGTTTTACACAACAAATAAATACATAATTTATGATAACAGAAGCATATAACTACTGTTCTGTGAATCTATATTAGTTCATCCCACTTCTGAATTTATGAAGACTTGTGGAATAGGGATAAAAGAATTTTTATCTATAACCCAGGCAGAAGCAGGGCTTTCCCCCCGTTTTTTCCTCTCTTAAACGAGCTGACACATTCAGTTTTTGTGGCATGTTAACTTTGGCTGGCTGCTGGGTGCTCACCAAGCTGCACTGTCACCCCCTTCTCATAGGACAGCAGGAAATTATGAGGAAAAGCTCATGGGTTGATATTGGACCAAGACAAGGACAGGCAGATTTATCAATTACCATCATGAGTAAAACAGACTCAGCTTAGGGGAAATCAGTTTAAGTTATAGAGAATTAAACAGAATAGGATAATGAGAAATATGAAGAAATTGTAAACCATCTTCTCAACTTCCCCCCCCCACCCCATCATCCCAGGCTGAATTTTCTTCCTATCTCTTTCAACTCCTCCCTCCTAAGCAGAGCAGGATGATGGAGAATGGAAGGGGTTGTGAGTCCTTTATGTTTCATCTCTGCTCTTCTTTGCTCCTCATGCTCTCCCCTGGTCCAGAGTGGGAAGCTCCCACAGAATACAACCCTTCTCAAACTGCTCCAGGGAGTGTCCTTCCATGGGCTGCAATTCTTCAAAAATTGCCCCAGCATGATTCCTGTCCATAGAGAGTAGTCCTTCAGGAGCCAAGAGCTCCAATGTGGGTTCCCTGCAGGGAACAGACTTCAGAACACCAAACTTCTTTTAAAATCCATTTTGGATTTATTCTGGAATTATGGACAGTCCCATAGCTTTTTGCAAGGATGGAATCTTTAACAAGTTCCGCTCTTGATCAAAGTCAAGAAGGAGACTAGTGCAACTTTTCTAGATAAGCTTGCTTAATGCCCCATTCACACCCACTTTATCTGAACATATCCAGAGATACTGTTCCCTTTTCCAAATTATCACAATATTCTGCAAAGAGTTTCTCTGCAGGACTAACTTTGAATTCAGGAAAAAAGAAGAGGCATTACCTGTTGAAAGATGTGTCCACGGAGTCATTTCCAGCATAGAGACCTGCTTCTTGAATGTTGTTTTTCATGGAAGTAACCTTAAGGGCAGAATGTATATAAGAATCCATTACGGACAGACACAATTGGATCTATTGTAGAATTTAATGACTTTCTGAGTCACATGTCACTTTGCTTTGCATCTTGCAGGCAACTTGTGAATGGCAGTTGGTGAGACAAGATCTGCTATGTATCTTTCCAGTAGAATATTGAACATGACACAATAAAGTCTGATTTTAATCTCAGGATAAATAATAAAAATAACATAGAAAATCTGTTAGCAAATACTGCAAAAGGAAGTGCTTGAGGGTGTTTTCTGACAGTGTAGTTATTCATAAACGTCTCCTTCTTACATGCAAAAAGACTCATTAAGTATGGGGATTCTGGACAAGAGTAATAGACTGCAATGTGCAATGGGTGGCATGCAGTAAATACTCAAAAGGCATTGGAGAGTCCTTGTTCAGGGACCAAGCTCGGGAAGTGATGTAAACTCTTCACAGAACACTTAATTTGATTCTCTCCGAGATTTATTTCAGCATGTGATTGATGGAAACTGACTAAGTGGTAGTGTGGCAAAAGTACAAAAGCTATTGAACTATTAATGTTATTTATAAGGACAGGACTAACCATGATAAGCAAGGACCAATATGAAATGTTTGTTTACTTATTTGGTGTGAAAACCATTCCTTTGTGAGGAGCCAGCAGGACTGAACAGGCTGAACAGAAGGCAAAGACAAGTGCTGGCCTCCCAGAGCCATCATAGGCTCAGCTCTGCTTACAATGGTGTGGGAAGCAGGTTAGGGCTGAGAGCTTTTACAACAGATTTTGGAAGTACTTTGTGCAAAATAAAGTATAAACACAAAGGCCCTGAACTTCCTTGGATTCATAAAATGTTGTTCTTCATCTCTGACCGGTCAGCTGCACCGGGCTTTGCCATTTCATCTCTCTTGTTAAGGACATCACAAATGGGTAAGCAAAGTGGAGTAGCAATCAGTATTCTTTGTATTTGACAACCATTTCACCTCCCAAAGAAATCACCCCTTTCTTGGGTCCACATTTCCTGAGTGCTTGGAAATCACCACAACATAAATATACGCCAATCAAGTGGTTAACATAACAGTATATTGTGAAATTATATGTAAACATCAAACTACATTGATTGGGCAATTTCCTATCCAGTTATTCTTGAATTACCCCTTCCCTGAATATGTCTTTCAGGAATGTCTCAGCTAAAAAGCTGTCTGCAGTGTTTTATTCTCTTTAGACCTAGTTTATTCAAAATATTCCAACTCCCACACACTGGCCAATATATTGCAGGCCCCTGGGCCAGCAATAACAACAAAAATGGGTAAATTATTGGCCAGGTACCGAATGGATGGAGGAATATGGGTAATTGACCTGTAAATATTTGTCTGAAATAATTCAATAACCTCTTGCTCGTCATTTGCTGCATAAGCTCAATCTCTAACCCATTTCATAACATTATCCCAAACTCAAGCAGAGGGATCAGACATACCAACATTCCAGTACAGGAATCCCTGTGGTACCATTTAACTTGGAGGAAGAAGGACGGGTTGGAGTTGCAGGTGGCCTTGCAATTCTTGAGAAACTTCACATGAAGGTTTCCTCAGTAACTATGCAAAGCCAACCAATGTGTCAATCAAATCAGAGTGAGCAGTCAGTCCAAACATCTGCCTTTTTTGTCTGGTTTCCCTGGGTGTTCTGCCTGGATTTTGTAGCATAGAAATACTTGACATGAAAACATTTACTCAGTTCACAGAGAAAGGCACAGCAGCTTCTTGGACTCCTGTCTTATTTGCTTTAGCCAACCAGTCATCTGCATGACAGAGGACTGTTTTAATTTGATGCTGGTGCACTGATTAACAGTGCAGGTCCCTTAGACTTGCCAATCAGAAAGATTAGACAGTGAGCTTGTAAAAATTTCCTTATGAAAAGTGACATCCTCATATCAGTTCATGCTGGCATCTATCTTCTAAAAGAAAAATAAAACCAAATATTTTGTGTCATACAAATCAAAGTAGGAAAGAATGGGAGGAACATGAGGCACTTTTTCCCCAGCACATCAGGCAGTTGTTTCCCAGATAATAATTAGATATCTTTCATTTATTGGCATTTTAGGCAGGATTTATGAAAAAAAATAAACTTTTGAAGTAATATGATATTTAAGATCTGCTTTCAAGTTTATTCCAAATTCATAAATGCCAAGGAGAGTTTTGTCTTAGCAGAGCTTTGAATCAGGAGTTGCTTTGCTCCAAGAAGGCGCCACGATTCAGTTATCTGCAAGATATGTGATTTTTTTTTTTTTTTTCCTGTGAGAACAGGCCTTCTGAAAGATCTTGTGGGTCACCAGGTCTAAATAGCATCTGAATATCTCTCAGCTGTCTAGGTTCTAATTCTGACCAGAATCAGGATGTATAGAAATTTCATTTTCACACAAATTTTGCCGATGTGTTTTTCAGAAGCATGCACACAAAAAGTGCTGGGCTTTTAGTTTAGGCCAAACATCATCTCATCTGTCCTTGCAATCATTTACCCTTCAGGGGTCTCTAGAAGTTAGGGAGAATGCTTATGATAGATGATAGAATTATGATAGAATTATAAACAGAAGTTCAGGTGAACCTCAAATTAGTACTGCCCCCCCTTAGTTCATATGTCTAAATGCCAAGTGCCAGCTGGGACACTGCAATCTTTGGCTGTGCCTGCTCTATCAGAAGTATGAAACATTAACAAAGCAGTAAGACCATGCTCTTTCCTCCCTGATTCTTGGCTTTACCTGGATTATCAGCTGGCCTCAGTGGGGCTGCACAGTGCCTGAGGAGAGTTCAGATCCCATGCTTTTGGGCTGCACTGGATGTGCCCAGCCCTGCTCAAGCCAACATATCCAGCATGTGAACAGGAGTGTGAGCTCTGCACGTCCCCAGACCTGCCTGGGCTGACCAGTCCGGCCCCAGCAGCTCAGCAGAACACACTGAGAGGAGGTTCAGTGGGGCCTGGGACTGTGACATCCATGTGACAGTGGGGACATTTGTCTGTGTCTATACTAAGCAGTTAAGAGCCATGGGCACAGGACTGGGGCATGGGCCATGACTGACCCCTCTGCTCACCTCTGCAGACTCCCAGGTGATGCTCAGACTTGTACAACAGCTGGAAAGGGCCAGGCACTGGTACACCCCAGATGTCTCACCTGCAGGTGGGTGGGGGAGGACACCTGACTTTGGGAAAAAGCATTCTCCCTTGTTTTGTATCTGCTCAAGACATCCCCCGTTGGTGTTTATGTACACGTATACAGCAAAACTTTATTGCATGATGTCTGAAATATTGGTTTGATGCTGGTATTTCTTGTCTGGTCCATACATTAATTTGACCGGGCGTATTTTACCCCTCTCAATCAGACAATCTTGAGTCTCTGTTGCAGTGATAAAATGTCTCGTGACCTGCCAGAAACTGTCAAATTCCCATTGTTTATTGATTCCAGGCAAGCTGAGTCATAGTGGCACTACAGAAAAAAAAAAAAAAACAGAAAAAAAAAAACAAAACAAAACAAAAAAACCCTTGAAATGCAAGTTAGAATAGGAGATAAAGATGATAGGGCTGTCTTCGGACTCCTAGTACATTAAGATAGCTATAATTTATCTTTTAATGAAAAACATACATTTTTTTTCTTCAGGTCTGTGGATTCTATGTTGTTTGTTGAATGTTGCAGCTACTGCCTTCTGTCTTGACTTTTTAATTTTTCTAATTGGTGAGGCTATAACACAGGGAAAATGGAATGTGCTGTGCAAGTGCAAAGCAAAATCCAGGCTCATTGATTTTGATGGAAATTAAGGCCTACATCTATATTTTATGCTTCTATAGCACATTCCATCTTCCACACTTTTCCATTTATGGGATAATGTCACTAGAGAGAATACTTCACATTCACTTCTGTATTATTTAGCCATGTAGTGTGATAGTGATAAGATCAAGATGTTTGGCACTAAAATCCCAACTGTTTCAGCAAGCGCTTCATGGTTAGTTGGGGTGTCATATCTGTTAACAAGCTTATTCATCATCTTTTCTTTTTCCTTGTGGAACAGGTAATGAGTGGTAACTTGTGTATCTCTTTTTCTAGTCATCCACTTCCCTGTTACAGAAACAGTTGTCTCTCATTGGATAACAATAAGCCTTTCCTTATATTTGGATTTGACTTTTTTTTTTTGTTTTGTTTTGGTTTTTTTTGGTTGGTTTGTTGTTGTGGTGGTTGTTGTTGTTTTGGGGGTTTTTTCTTCATGTTCAAGGTAATGACTAATTCACATAAGAGATTTTTTGCAGAACTTCAAAACCTGAAATTAAGAACTGTCTGGTGCTTAAATGAAGGACTGGATGGAATGCCCAGTCTGGCACAGACTTTTATAATAATGCACCACTACTTTACCAGTCTCTTTTTTCTAAAAATTTATCCTCCTTATGTAGTGGTAGTGTTTCATGACTTAGGAAATGTTTATAGTACAACACTGTTATTAGCACAGCATTGTTTGCTTCTGCAAATGTTGATTAAAGACACTAAAATTATCTGGATGATAAGAGCAAGATACAAAAGGAAATGAAAATGAGGCTTTAATCACTCTCAGTGTATAAAGGAACACAGATAAGACCATTCCCAAACACAAACTATAAATAGGAAATGACCCACTGAGCACAATTTTGTCACATGTTTTCTCTCTGGGGATTGCATGTCACCAGAATGGTGTCTTTGTTACCTGCTGCCACAGGCTGCTAGATTGGAACCAAGATCTCAAACATGGTGAAAGGATAAAGACAATTAATGGCCACAACAGCTCACATGGGTCTCACTTCCACAGATCTGGTCACCTTGAGAAGGTATGCTTTTAATGGCATGCTGTGGCTTCAGTTAATGGTTGCTGCCATGTTACTGTTTTGCCTTCTGACATTAAGATATTGCCAAGATAAATATTGCCTCCTGAAGGTTTGCACTGAGCCAACTTCATGTATGAAGCTAAGAGTGATGAATATTTCTTCTGGATTAGACAAGTTGACATTGCTCTTGGTAACTCAGGCAATGGGAGAATCCTTTGTGATTCACTTACAAGAAATGTTACTTTAGTCTAAAAGTCTGCAAGCCTTCCACTACTCAGGAGGCACAGCTTCAGCTCTCTGCGTCTCCTAATTTGGTTGCTCTCTACCTCAGTTTGCTATGATGCTTGCACATCCACCCATGTGCATCTTTTCCTTGCTGACAAACTCTGGTGCCAACTACATAAGCAACCGAATTCCAGCCACTGCACCCATTTTCATTCTTTTATTGACAAATTCAAAAATTATCACAAAAGTCAAGAAATCATGGTGAAATCAATATGGAAAATTGCAGCACAGTGTCCATGATGCCTGTATGAGCCTTGAAAAATTGTATATTTACTTCACTAGTATTTTAAAACTTCACAGTTCATCACTGTTTCTTTCACAAATTGGGTTTTTCCTCACATTTCCTTCTTGTTAGGTTTTTGACTTTGGGTGTCTTGCATGTGCACACCAGCTGTGTGCACATAACATACACTTTATGCAGAGCAGATGAGAAAGCAGCTCTAAGTGAGTACCAAGTATCTCATTCAGAGTCTGCCCTTATCAACTTTCCCTATTGGAGCACAGGTGGAGCAGAGGAAAGAAAGATTTATTGTGGGTTCCCCATTACTTTCCTACTCAAATTTTCAGTTACTACTCTAGCTCTCTGCCAAAATTATTGTTTGTGTCCTTGATGATAAATTCATGATGACCATAATCTATCATAGGATTAACAGTCTCTAGCTCCATTAAATATAAACCACTCATCGACCCAGACTTCAGCAGCACATCTACTGGAGCTGGTAGTTGAGTTTGCCTTTCCTTCCCATACCCTATAATCCTTTCTGGGACCCCATAGTTACCACCTTGCCAGTAAACTTTGTAAGGTCAGGGTGTGTTCCAAGAACTGCCACAGAGCTGCCCAAATTATAAAGCCATAAAAAAGGTACATGACATGTCTTTGGACCAGAAAATCCAGTACTCTTCCAGACAAGTAGTGGACACAGCTCAGGAATCAGCATGGACTAGAATTCACAGCTTAGGTATAGTTACCCTATCTGGGAATTAGAGAAAAGTTATATATTAACTATGCTGTATCAACTGGCTACAAATGCATCCACAGCACAGTCTTAATTTAGATCAGTCATATGTAGTAAAAGCTTGTTTCCTAATTGGTTGCCAGTTCCCCACAATCCTATCTGGAACAGAAAAAAGTTAGAATATCCTGTCACCTGGGGCAGTACTTCACCATGAAATAAAATTGTTGCAAGTATGCTACCCTGCCATAGCTTTGTACCTTTGTAACATAGCTTTTGAAGCTTTGAACATTAGATGTAACTTTATTAACCACATTGGTTAATGACTAGAATAGGACACCAGGTATTCCTTTTCCTTTGTGTTCCTGTAACACCACTATCCTATGTAAGACAGTCTAGTTTATCTAGTTTATCCAGGGTCTACCTAAAGACTCCCAGCTCAAAGCACCAAATCTTTGTGCCCAAAAGACATTGAGATTTATTCACAAGCAAAAGCTGTCCTTGGTTAGTTCTGCAAAAGGTGCAGCAAGACCAGCATGAAACATCATGTAATATATGGACCATAATTCTTTCTTGGCCACAAACATCAGGCAGTATTTAAGTGCAAGTTTCCAATGATTTCATGGTCCTATATGTTATTACAGCCTTTCTTCTAGTCGGGTAATTGTGGGATCTTCTGCTTAAAGGAAGATGTTGAAGGAGAATTGGAAAATGTGATGTTCTTTTCAGTTGTTATTTCCAACTTGCCCAGTTATATGAAGTCCCAGAGAACGTCTGTTAGATTGTCAGATTTTTTCATTGAAATGCGGCCCCTGTACTTTGAAAAATAGACAACAATAGCCTAAAGTTCAAATTGAAAAAGGAAGCCTTTTTAGAGGAGGACTAGAGGAGTCCTCTAAAGATATCTACCAAAATCTTTGGTTAATTTTAAGGACACGTGATTTTGTATGCACAGCATGGGTAAAAAATTCATTCAAGGGCCTATCTCGGGAGGGTCACTGTAGAACTTTGCAGGATGATCTGGACTGGCATTAAGATCAACAAGACTGTGCTCAGTGCTTTTTATCAAATAATGCCCATCTTCCACATTTCTACAGTTCTTATTTTGCCATTCCTCATGTGCCATCACAAAGGGAAGCAAACAGGCAAGTGGGAATATGGAAACAAGTGCTAGAAGATAAGAGAGATTTAATCCAACAGATGTAGAAAAAGATTGCCTTGAACATGTTTGCAAAACAAGTTATTGTTTTATATCATGCAAGGATTAGATATCTTGGGATAATTATTTGAGGAATTACCACTTTGCTCCAGCCCTGGATCACATGTACATGAGGCTGTGAAAAATCCTTTTCTGGCTGTTCCTCTGCCCAGCAGATGGACATGATAGACATGGAATAATTTTTTTATATTTAATTTTTTCCCTTTTTGTCTCTTTTCCTAAGTCCAGTTGGCAGATCTTGTAATTTGCTGTGTTGACCCTTCCAGGGGCTTGATATTGAACCTGCCATCTGGCTAATAACAAGGCCAGCTGGACGCTAAGACCAAGATTCAGTCCCAGACTCACATCTTCTTCATCTGGCCTCTTTTTTATCAGTTTGTTCTTGTTATGTATGGACCCAATTGACATCATGTTGAGCAAAGTCACACAAAGTTCTCAGCCAACGTTTTAGTTTCTGGGTACACTCAGTGATGGCAGGGGTGTTATTTTTCTGTCCCCTTAGGCAACATTTTATTGCTGTATGTGGACCATGTAGGGTGACAAAAAGAGAAAAACCTGATAAAACTGCTCTCACTGTTAATAATCAGTGAAGTTTTCTGGGTGCAGCAGTAGGTTCAGATAAATCACTGGATCATTTCCCTCAGAGCTTAATTGAACCAATGCTCTTACTCACCAGTTTGATTGATGTGACAGTGTATACAGATTTGTGATTCATATGAAGTAAATATTTTTCTGTTGTTAAATTAGAGATCCTCCTCTAGGACATTCAGAACAATTGAATTTGACAAAGACTCTAGGTACCTTGGATGTTACTGGGTCCACCTTAGTGGGACTGGCTGTCACAGACTCATATTTGTAAACTACATAAGTTTGATTTTGGACCCCACCATGTCTGCTTCTGTCATGTGATTGCTGGCAGTGAAATGACAGTTAGAGGACCTAGGTGTCTTTGCTGGACACCAACAACTGATCATACAGACAAAAGGGTCTCTCCTTACACTGCTGTGTAAGGAAAGGTGAGACAGGAGATGAGACAGCAGCAAAGTGGCCAGGGCACAGCTCTCACCAGCACAGCCCCTTAGCATCCCAGCAACATGAACAGAGCAGCTCCAGGGATAGCAGCTATCTTCAGCCTAAGCCAAGACTGGCAGACAAGTCTGTCATGATGAGGCAGGTCTGAAGTCAAGCCAAGAGGCCAAGTTTGCCTGTCAGGGTCAGAACTCACATCAGTGGGGTATATGGACAGGCATAGCTGAAAAATTGCTGTGACAAGGACTAAGGCTTTTGTGCAACATGCTTAATATTTCCTGTCAAAGCACACAGGGTGAGAAGAATCAGATCTATTATATTTTGTGAGTTTAATTTTGGTAAGGTAGCATAACAGACATCTCACTTTCAAATAAAAGAGTATGAAGTAGATATTCTTTCATGGATATACTGAAAGGCATACTCTTTATTACTTCACTGACAAGTGTTTCTATTTATTAACATGAATTTGCAGACACTTTATCCATGAGGGACTGAAAAGTCAATGCGCATGCTGTGATATCATTGCTTCTATCCAGTAACATGCCAGTGCTATATCTTCATGTAAGAAAGAGATCATTCTTCCCCAAGGGAAGAATCTTGTTCAACATCTGCTCTATATCTTCTTCAGCTCCTGCTGTTGCCTCTTACACAGATAGGGCCACTCTCAAGTGTAAAGACCCATTTTGAAAATGATCAGTTTCTTGCCAGCTGTTAAATGAAGAGCAGAGCAAGAACAATCCTTCACATGACCATAAGTTAATGGTACTATGACAATGAGGTGTGTGTTGTCCCCATTTAGCAAGTCTTGCAAGGCATATGCCAAGGTTTGGTCTCCCTGAATCCTCTGAAGCTTGTAGTAGCAGATCATTGATTTATGCTGTTGTTGCCTTAGAAAGCACAGAAGGGTTCATGTTGCCAGGGATGTGGGATCAATCCTGTAATTACAATCCATTAGCAGGGAAGCCTCTGTTAGGGCTCTCTTGCATTAGAAATAGACCATCATTTCTAAAACTGTCTAAAACAATGAGGTCTATGAAAATAGCTCCCAGTTGTGAGGAAGAGGATTGTACAATCAGCTGAAGAGGTAATTGCATTGGAGCACAGGTCAGCACAGAAGAGAGATGGTCCTTACCTCAGTGCATTAAAGGCAGTCCACTATGGTTTCAGAGCGATTTTCAAGGCCACATTTGAAATCAATCTGCCTCCAGGTGGTTTACTCCAGAAAGATTTCCCATTAGATTTCTACTTAGTATTTTGCACCCTGCCTTCTGCTTCATCTGGGAAAACTCTAAGGAATTGCTTTCAGATCCACCATTTAGTTTCTTGTAGAACTCTTGTAGAGACACTTCCAGGACTCTGCCTTACTGGTCTACATCTGTGACTTGAGTTTTGAACAAGTGCACAGCCACTTTTCTCTCCTCCTATCCAAAACCCTGTTGATGAACTCACTGTTTGAATTTACCTCTATTTAATACCAAAAGCTGAAGTACAGCTGTAGCTGAATGTGGTACTATTCATGGTCACATTGTCAAGAGCCAGTTGATGTTCCACAGTGTAATATACTACATCACTTCTTTTACTTTTGTGAGAGCAGGTGCCAGCCATATGACACAGGGTGCTGGGTGCTTGCAAGTTCAGACGGGTTATTAAAACCTTTTTAAAAGAAAAAGCTGTCTCTCAGTTATAAAAATGGCTGACACAGGCTGCCCAGCATCACCTGACATTCAGAATGCTAAGGAGAAAATATGACTGTTGGTAAATTATATAGCTCTAATTATATAAATTCTAATATCTACTGTTGACAGCAACCAAGATGTCTTTATTCTGCTTATACCCACCAGAGAAATAACAGATTAGGGACCTTCTTCTCTTACTTATTTCCAAGGCTCCAAACCAGGGCCTGCAGTTAGATCACATCTTGCATTTGCTGAATTTGATATTCTTTACATCACCTCCTATCCTGTGCATTGACTGAAATGCAGTGCTAATTCTCTGAATGTGAGTTCAATATTGCTTTCACCACCTCCTTTTCTCTCTTCACCAAAGAAAAGGAGAAAGTCTCAGAGAGAGAAATATAAAGATTACTAATAATACCTTTTTACCTAGATCTCCTCTTACCCTACATAATAATTTAGTCATGACTCTACTTATCCAATAAGATCAATCCATCTTTTCTTCTGTCACTTCCCTGTCCAAGTGTCAGCAGTCTGAGGCACAGTGATGCTCAAGTCCCCAGGCCAGGCGGGCTCTAGCAATATATCCTCTGTTATTGGAATAGTTTATGCCAATACAGCTCCCTGGATTTGAGCCCAAGTGCTGCACATGAAAGAACTGAAATCAGCACTCCCTAGTCTCTAATTCCTACCTTAGTCTCTACACACTTGTTGTAATCTTCCTGGGCAGTTCTAAAGGAAGGGCAATCTCACTCACTGACCTACAGCTTTTTTCCTCTTTCAGCCAGGTCAGCAAGCAGCCTTAGCCAAGAAAGTGTTTAACCCATTAGCAGCAAGATTGGCACTGAGTGACATTTTCCTGGCTCTTCTAGAGGAACTATGTCAATGATCATTAAGATCATCATTAATGATAATTTGTTTAAAAACTCAATAATGTGAATTTCTTGGCATAGAAATGTGGCTCAGACCTTTTAGAAATTCAGATCCACTTACATAGCTTCATCCTTGCAATCTCCCAGTAATGTTGAGATTTGTAGCCACAAATAGATTTAGGAGAGTTTAGAATTCGTTGAAGGTTTTGATCCAAGTTTCACAACCTCAGCCTGCATTGGATCATACCTAAGAAGTTCCTGAGAGGCACTATCTCCTTGAAGTGCTGTATGGTAATTACAGGAGATGCCCTCTTTGTCCAATAAGTTGCACTTAGTAGTTCAAGAGGAATTTTTTTGCCTGGTTGTGGTACAAAATAATATTAAAACTCCAGCCAAGAGCTAAGAAGCTGTTCAGACGAGGTAACAACTCTTTCTCATTTTCTTGCTTCTATCACCCTCTATGTAAAAAAACCTGCTCAGTTACACTGTAAGTAATTGTATTTTGTTCCTGTTCCGTACTTTTTTTCTTGCCCCAAGTGATCTGTTCAATTCTTGCTGTAGTTTTTTTTTGAAAAAGCAATGTCTACAGAAGGTATCAGCAACAGTCAATATTTAAGGGACATATTCAAATATTGCAAACTGCTGTATGTAGCTTTAGGAGCTCTCTCTTACCACCTGTCTGAGCAGCAGGTAGCAGAGGTAGTGCTGCTGTGCTGTTTTGCAGAAGAGAACTGAGTAACAGTAGGTTCATAAATCCAGGGGAAAGATGTGCTGAGTTACTGCTGAGACTGGGACTCAGAGGAGTGCCCTCCAGGGACTCATTCCCCAGCTGGACCAGCAGCTGCCTTTCCCATCAGACGGCTGCACAGGACAGACTTTTCTTCCCATGGTCATGGTGTATCTGCTGTCCTGGTGCCAGAGAAGGAGAGGGCTGATGTGGGTGCAGACCCTGAGCCAGTAGTAGAACTGCTGTCAGGGCAGAGCAGGGTGGTGCTGTGGGACATCTAGCAGCCAGCTGGGTCTGAGAGGACATCAGGGTGCTGAATCCACCTTCCTGCAAAAATCAGGGTGCTGAGTCCACCTTTCTGCAGACATCAGGGTGTGGAATCCACCTTCCTGCAGACAAAGCTGGTGCATATCCAGAGAAACCTTCCTCCACTCTGCACCCTTCACAAGAGTATGGACACAAAGGGAACAGGACTTACTCATTCTTCAGGCACAGAACAAACCTGAGCATTTTGGCCTCTCTTCCCCATGCTCTCTTGGCACAAGATGTACTCTGTGAGTGATTGGGACAACACAAGCTTACCTGTAGGATCTGTGCACACTTACCTGACACAATGAATTAGGAGCAGGGAGTCTGAAACTTTGGCATGACAAGTTTATACCACAGAGCTTTGGCCACCTGTGCTGTGCAGGATAAGAGGAGCTACAGCCATTGGTCTGAGTAGGTGCTGTCATAATATCCCTTCAGGTCTGGAGCCTTTTCAGTCAGCTCTGATGCAGTATGTGTAAAGAGTAATGCGGTGTTGCAGTTAAATACCTCCTTTCAATCAAGGAAGAACCAATTCTGAATCCCTCAGACACAGGCAGAAATTTTTAGAAGTGACCTATGGCAATCACTGGAGCATCTTTAGTACTATTCTTCTTCACTGGCTGCTGCACAAGCACGGAAACAGATTCATCATAAAATGCTTCCTTTCCAAGGGAAAAGACAATAAGCAGGTATAGAGAGCTATCTAGAAATTACAAGGAAACAGCTAGAAAATTGGTCAGCACGACAAACACTAGTTTCAGCATAGCAGCAGCCTGCCAGTTGTCACATCTTTTGCAGCCATCAAAGCAAGGGAGATTTTTTTTTAAATGGATTAGAAGGAGGGACAGAAAACACAGAGGTGCTCGTTTGAAAATTGAGAAAGGGAAGGTAGTAAAAAGCACCACAAATAATAATTGAAGTCCAGAATGACATTGAGTGGTCTTGGCTTTTGTTCCTGAGACTGAGGTATTTTGAGTTGCTGGGAGGTGGAGGGGGCATGGGGCGGGAGAGAGAATCTTTTCCAGTATGTGAAAACACACATGCACACAGACACATACAAAACATTTCCCTCTTAACATGCTTTCATTGCCTACCTCTCAGAGTCTTTGTTACGGTTACATTTGGTTCTCATTTAATCTGTGCTGCCCCCCTGGTGCCTGTGTCTCGCATCCCTCTATTGTTTAGCTGAGGCTCCTTTCAAGCTTCTCTCCTCACAGTACCACCGAGGGCTCATGCCAGTCTTTCTTCTCTTTCCCTCTCAGCATTGTTTCTCTCTACCTCTCCAGCATTCCCAGCATTCACTCTTATTTTAAGCCTTCATTTTTTCTATTACTGTTTTTTTCCACTATTATTTCTTCCTGTCATTCTCCCTCTGTCTCTTTTTCTGACATTTTCTTCTCCCCTGAATTAAACATGCCCTTTACCTTTATTTATTCTCTAGATCAATTCCAGTCTGTGGTTTTGTTTTATTTTTTTTCCTTTCCTCCCTTCTGGTTGTTTCACTCCCCTTCTCTCTTTCTGATCCTCTTCTTCATGTTCTTTTCCCCAGAGAGTTGGTTGGTATTTAAGTAGCTCTTCAGTGTGTAATTTTTGTTTATTGCCAGACTGAGATTTAAAGTCCACCTTGACAAAGAAGATATCTCCACTGACTTTGGCGGGTCTACCTGAGCATTGTAACTTACAGTATTTGTTTTCTTACAGAAATTGAGTTCCCGAAGGCTCTTGTTACAAACTGAACTGTCTGCATATGAAATGTGTTTGTGGCCAGAATTTGAACTCAGTGTAGCATACAGGTGTCGCCTAAGTTACATCTTCTCTGTTACTTATTTATTTCTTACTAAAAACATATTAAATTGTGTCAGAAAAAAAATATGGTTCCCTTTCTGTTTCAAAGGAAAGATTTTCCTGATGGAAGTGACGCTACAACAACTCTGTCATTGTGAATCAGTAGCTGCTCTCAATGTGAAAAAATCCCTAACATTTTGATGTTAGCTTTTGGGATATTCCAAACTCTGTCTGCTATGATGCTCTGACTTTATCTCCATTGAGTGAAAACACTGGGACATCTGAGTTTTATTCCATCAAAAAGAAATAATCTAAATCACATCTAAAGACACTATTTTACTACTTTCATGTCTTCTGCAGTTTAAATGGTTTCTCTCTCTCCCTTTTTTTTTTTACCCATTTCTGTTCGGGGCTTTTTTTTACTGTTGAAGAGAAGTACAGATCCAAAGGAAGACAGATGGGCTGAATATGGGGTAAGCAGTCAGAGTGATCTTAATGTGGAAGGTCAGAAATCCTCTTTATAATCCATATGAGTTTTATGGGTTGTAAAAGGAACCATCAAATTCAAGTCAGGTTCCTTGAATTGCAGGAACTATGCAGTTTCCCCATCCTGGATGGTTAAACAAAATGAAAAACAGGAAAAGAATTACAGGTGTAAGACAGTCAGAGGAGTTACCCAGTTTAATATGTTTTTAATTAAATCTTAGCACTTAATGTGATTTTCCATCCTTTATGAAGAGTTGCATCAGGAAACCTTTTAGTACTATCACATTCTGGTTAAATTCTTGCCTATTTCTGATCAGTGGTTTATTTCCCAGTTAAAAAATGTTCATCATAACTTCTCCCTCGCGACTTTCACAATGTTATGTCTTTTCAACATCTTTTCTTTTTCAGTCACAACCAGACAAATTCCTCTCACAGCTACCTAAGTGTTCCACTCTTCTACTTTCATCTCTTGTGTTGCAGGAACCATTTCCTCTTCCGTTGCCATTATCTTGAATGGGCTTCTCCATATCAGTGACTCTTTCATCTCATTTCAAACATCAAGAACATCATTCAATCTGTCCTTTGGATAGCCTGCTTAGGCCTCCTGCCACTTTTACATTGAAATTATAGTTTAAAATGTAGCCTCATTGTTTAAGCATTTAGAGGCTATCATTTGCACAGATGACTACAATAAGGAAGACTGGTTCCATCTTATAAAGCAGCTGAAATGCACAGCTTGAAGACTTGCTTAGCCCATATCTCAGATTGTTTAAAAAAAAATACTTGGAAGAGGGCTCAGAAAGGTGAATCAATGACCTGCCACCTGTGGAAGGGTGCTGCCAGTGTAGATCCTTGCTTTTAATATCTCAAATCATCTCACTGTTTGAAGGATTCCTAGTCCATCTCCATAGCTAAAACAGAAATCAAGGCACCAGATCTGAGGTGACAGATAATCTCTGAAGTTCCCTTCACCAATGATATGGCTGAGGACAGCCCATGTAAAATCTCAGGTGCCTAAAAAGGAGATGAATCTGGAGCCCAGCTCCTTGGTTAAGGTGTTGATTATTTAGAAAAGGTCAAGAAAATACCTGCTGGATTTCCTTCTCCACATAGATCTGTTCAAAAAACACAGTGGCAGCTTTGGTATGAGGACATCCACGTGATCTGCAGATTATCTGTATGAACACTGAATGAGCTGGGCCTTTTCACCTGCCCTTTGGAGTTCACCTAGACATGGCTTCAGCCTGATGCGTTTTCTTCAGAACTCTTTGGGTGTTGTGCTCGTGTCTGAGCTCTGCAGCAGCAATGCCACAAGCCACAACATTCCTGTGCTCTGCAAACCTCTGGCACAGCAGTGCCTTTCTTGCCTGAGTCTTCCTCTGAGCTCTGTTATGGCTCTTTACAGGCAGAAGTCAGCCCAGAGCATAATTGTGTGAAATTGCAAGAACAGGTAAAAACACATCTTATATACCCATAAGACAGACTTGAAATTAAAATCTGATATAAGAGACAACTATTCTCAGATCTAGCTGCAAACGGTAAATAAATCCAGCTTGTAACTTAATGATCCTTGTGTTTGCAACCAGCAGTGAAAACTGCCTGGGGAACAAAAGCTGGAACTGTGCATGGAAGACAGAATGAAGTAATTGGCAATCATATACAGAAAGCACCTGGATTTTATCATTCCAACCTGGAGATACAGTCATGTTAGTTCTGGCCAGAAATCACCCCGTTAGTGAGGGCTGCACTTCAGGATCAGTCTCCTGGATGTTAGATCCGTGCTGCTGCTCATTTCACGTTCATACCCCACATTAGACACCCTGCACTGCACAGAGCCTTGGTTACATTATCCCCCCAGTCCCTCCAGCTCCCTCCTCCCACAGCTTGGACCACAATCATCTGCCTTTCTTGGAATTCATTTCAAAACAGATTCATGTGGCACCTGCTATTCCCCAACAAACAAAAACCAAATAAATTAGCTGCTGTGATATGGAAATTTGCATGATTCACTGTACTTAAAAACTGTTAGCTGTGAACTTATTAATTGAAAACCGCAGGACAATAATAAGTGTGTCCTTCAGTCTGAACGCGAGTCCCTTGTTATAATGAATTTGTAAAGCAATAAGAATATGTTTTTCAAGGAAAATGCTACTGCCTCAGGACAACTGAGTCTTGGTCATGCCTCTCAGAAGACAGATGTGCTGTCATGGAGGGTAGCACAGGGGTCCCTGACAAACCTGTGGCACCCCAAGTGCAGGGCATGGGCAAGACACAGGGGACCTCAGGGACGGCTCTGCCAGCTTTGCCTCTCCTGCCCCTCTCCAGCAATCCTACCTTCACCTTTGAGATGCTTTCCCCCACCCTTACCCCACAGCAGGAGTGTGGGGAGGTGGCTTTCACCTCCCTCTTGCACAGCTGCCCCAGGGGCTGTCTGTGCTCCTCCCTCCTCTGTTATCCCTACATATTGGTGGGGAGAAATGATTTAGCCCTGGTGTAATGTCACCTTTCAGCTGACTCTACTTTCCTTGCAGAATACCATGCCTATTGATCTATTTGCTGTGTCTGGGTCACAGGCACTCACACGAGCTTCCTTGTGCCTTGTACTTATTGCAGACAAAATGTTTCTCCCACCTTTTCCTGGAAATAATCATAGGCAAACTGTACTTATTTTGCAAATAAATGTTGTAAACTCTAAAAATTGGCAAGCCAATGTTTTCCTTAGTGTGTAATGCAAGAAAACTCCTATATATAACAAGGTCCCCACATGCATTTGCATATCTAATCCACAGTGTCTGTGACCACTTCCACCCTGAGTCATGATCTGCAATCCCAGTGAAGCCAATACTGATTGCTGGTCTGACTAGAATATTGTACCATATATTTTTGTACACACTGCAAGTTTCAAACAGGGAAGCAACGGTTCAATCAGCATTGACAAAGCATGGCAATATTTGGTATGAATCCTGGCAAAGTCATTCATTGTTTTGTTTTCTGTATTTTTCCATCTTTGTTTTCCTTCATTTATTCAGGAGGAAAGAAAGAGACTGCCTCTAGTGCTTGAATTTTAATTCTTTGATGCACTGTCCTTGGGCAGAACTGAGTGTTTCAAAGAGGTTAACATCCATGCAAAAGCATGGATGTACTGCCAGTGGTTCTAATGCCAGGATTTTTCATTGCTTTCCTTAACAACTATTATAGATTATTTTTGAAATATGTTGCAAATACTGATAGTTAATCTAACTTGTAAATTTCAATCCTCAGAAACACACAGAAGCAGCTGTCAAATAATCATCGTATTTGTGGGATTTAATTCAAACACAGTTTTATATATCTGTTGTTTTTGATGACAATAGTAAACTACTACTTGCATTGCAAAGCCAGGGATTGATATTTTCAGAAAAATGTAGCAACCATATGAACCTCATGCCAATATTGGCTCAAAAAGCAGCCCATATGCATTGCAGAAGATACTGTCTTGTGAAAGATCCATCTCATAGGGTAGGACTAGGTCATAAAGCAAGGAACTAATAATTTCATAGTCAGAAATAACTGGAAAAAATACAACTCAATTTAGAAAGAAAGTTTTCCTTTATCTGCCCTATAAAACAAAATTGTTCTTGCCCTACTTCAGGCTTTTCCCATTTACCTGGTGTTTCTCAATCTAAAATGTTGTACTAGTCTGATTTTTGACCTAGTGTTAACATAAACATATGACTGCAGTGGCTTAGCCAGCAAACCTAGGTCTGTGGGGGGGTTGAGCAGCTGTGCATGATCCTGGGATCCTTCTTCAAAGAGGACTTCAGACCACTCAATTCTTGCTATTGTCTGCAGAGTCACACCCATCACTATTACTTATTTTCAGCAAAGTAAAATGAAATCAGACTAACATCTCAGGCTAATTAAAACATTCTTTTCCAGCTTACTGTTAATTTTATATCCCTTAGCCATTTTGCATCTTGTGTCAAAATGACAAGCTTGGTATTTGAAAGCTCACTCACTCTCACTAATCTTTCACACAGGGAAATGATGATATTTTTTTGCTCTGAAATGTAGAACAGAGTATCTGCAACAGATCTAACCACTGGGTAAAAACACTAGAGCTCAAAACCTGATGCAGGAACAATTGATTTCAACTTGTAGTCCATCAGCTTAATCATAAGAACATTACAAAAAGCAAGCTCAGTGTCATCTCTATCAGCATCCTCACTCAAAAAAAAAAATAAAAATCCAACTCAAAAGAAGTCAGGAGTATAGCAATCAAATGTATGAAATAACAAAAATAGTCCGTCTGTAAAATTCTGGTTCTTGTTAACAGAGACTTTGTCTAAAGGACACCTTTTAAAAAGGCATCATTTAAACAGAAAGGCAGGAAAATTATTTGAGTTCAATAAATGAATGGACATGACTAAAATATGAAAAAATCAAGGTTGATAGTCAAGATGCATCTGAAGTTAAAGGACAAGAAAATCTAATAAATCAGAATATTTTTTAATTATAAAAGCACAAAAATTTCTTCCATGTCTTTCAGTCACAGAAGCAGGGCTTATGTTATGTTTTTCTATTTATTTTAAACTCAGTGATATCTCGCAGCTATAGAGTTCAGAGAAAATTGTCAATGCAAGACTTATGGGCAAGAACATGTACTGCCCAACTTCTCTTTATTAGATGATCCTTAATGCCTGATTCTGGTTACTTAATACAAATTTAAGAATGTCTTAATGAAGTGGGAAGGCAAGTCATGCAGTGAATAGATAAAAGTGGAATCCGGAGAGATGCAATCCTAGATTCAGGTCAAAACCACAAATATTAAAATAATGTCTCTCTTTGAAGCATTTTACCTCATTGGCATTATCCTGTTTTATCTTTCCAAATGGCCTATCTGGCAATGCATTAATATATCACTATCATTAAGAAGTTGAGAGGAAAAAAATCACCAGGAAAAAACAGAATTTAAAAAAAAGGGTCAAAATCTGGCCCTTACATATCTTGCTCTTCGGCAAGCTGCAAGGTATTAATAGGTTTTTTTAAATACAAAAAGATGGAAAATAGTTTTTGCATAAATTAAAAACACGGACATTGGTTTCTGCATCTATAAAAACAATTTTCTCACACTACCAACTACAGTATTGCTAGAAAGTTTATTTTAATTATACTTCTTCTTAAGACTTTCTGAAGTGGTATAAGGAAAACAACTAACAAAATAGAAAGGAGTCAAACGTAATGAAAAAAAAAAACTACACAAAACTCCTCAGATATTTAACATATCAGAAATAAATGGCTACAACATGACCAGGGTCCTCCTGGATTATATAAGCAGGGCTTCAACGTTCAGTTTATGAACCAAATTTTGAAGCTGAAATTTAAACCTTGATAGGATCTAAATGGTAACATTTTGGTCTCAGGAATGTCAAGAAAGTGCCCTTTGGTCCTGTCCTGTCAAAGGCTGGAACTGGACCGGTCAGAGGGGAGATGGGTGTGAGCATCACATGTTCTTCACTACTGGGCAGAAAGTAAATGGACTCATCATCCCACTTGGACAGACTGTCCCTGTCAACTCTTTTAGGTAAGCACAGTCCCCTCAGTCTGAAGGACTGCTGTGCTGCAGCTGCAGATAATCCCCATTTCCTTGCCTTGGGCGTGCAGTCCATGGGCCACACTGAGCTGGGCCAAAGGCAGCTGTGGGGACAGAGCTCCCCGATAACACAGATGTCTCCTTGCAGTGGGGCTAAGGCACTAAGGCTGATTTGTCACTTCACAGCTATTTGCTCAGTCCTAAGCCGCCGGATAAAAACTAAGCAAATTTTTGTGTGTGTGTGTGTGTGTGTGTGTGTGTGTGTGTGTGTGTGTGAGAGAGAGAGTCCAGCTAATCAGAAACTGACCTTTCAGAGAAGACTTGTGCCACTGTCCTCTCACTGTACTCTGCTGCTAACACACTACCTTAATAGCAAGACATCTCCTTGGAATTATGAGTCATGTACTCTTTGAGACTCGTGGGCTTCCTTTCTTCTGAATCACAGCAAGTTTATCCTGGGATAGGGCACACTCCTCCCTACAGGGACCAAAGAGTGGTGAAGGGAGGAATGAAATGGCTTAGATTGAGAGAACAAATCTCTGAAAACAGATGATGTAGTCAATGACCTTTGTTCCCTTTTTCTATCCTCTCAAAATTTAAGAAACCGAGTGAAGCCATTTCAGTGTTCACACTAAAGAGAGTTTACAAACTGTACCCCACATCTACACAGAGGGCATTGTACTTTTGGAAACAGAAAACAATCTTCCAGTTCTCTCTCAGATCAGCTCGGTGCATCCTCATAACCTGCTATTTAATGTCCAATAATAAGTAGCATTAGGAGAACAACAAGAGGCAAGAAGCTCTGCTTTGTTTACCCTGAGAATTGCTATATGCTTATCCAAACCTCATCTACATCCTCCTACAAATATGTGAACCTCTGGGTATGAGAAATATTTAGACACCTGCTAATGAAATTAATGGGAGCTGCAAGCACAGAGTTCCCAGGACAATCAGATATCTTAAGTCTACAAAATTAGGTTGAAAACCTCCCAGGAACAATTTTTCTCTCTCATCATATTTACTACTTCTTGCCAGGAAGGACATATTTGAAGTACAGGCTCATATGTAGTATGCTGGTAATCCTGATTTACTTTTTTTTTTATGGGAAGCAACCAGGAGACAGGGCATTATAACAACAGAAAGAAGAAACAGACAAAAAGAATGGAAAAAGGTTTTAAAGTAACTGAAAGGATTCAGTGTCTGAAAATGGGATTGTCTCAAGATTCCTAGTGGCTTTTCAGTGGGTTATAATTTTCATCCCAGCAGATTAAGTTTTCTGTGATAAAAGGGAGGTTTCTCTGAAAAGTGCAAGGGAAATGGCTTCTTAGGCCCCCTCTTACAATGCAAAACACATGGGTGTGCTGCTAAGCTCATACACTGCCTTTTTGAATTCAATGGTCCCTTTGCAGATGCAAGAGTTTTGGGAAAGAATGAGGACTGCAGCTTCCAGCCTAGTAGGATCAGGATAGCATTTTACACACTCTAAATCATGAGAAGAGGGTTCTTTTCCATTTAAGTACTCCCTTCAGGAAAAATGGCTTTAGGATGGCTTCTGCAGTTTCTAAAGCTTAAAATGATCCCCTGGAGAAAAAGGATATGGTTATGAGGAAGAATAGGTACTGTAAAACAGCTTGCTGCAAAGGTCCATAGCAGATGAGAGGAGCTGGCTGGTTTACTTGTAATTCTTTATGCCTTGTTCAGCTTTATGGCTTTGGTCACAATTTAAAAATAAAGCCAAATTCGTGGTTTGATTGGTTGTTTTCAACACTGAACAAGTACTGCAAGATAAAAAAGGGCACACACATTTTAGTGGAATTAAAATATACCTAATCCCACCGAATACCTTCTTTGTAGTCATCCTCCACAAGTATTCATGAGAAGTATTATTTTCTTTTCCCTGCCCCACAGAAAAAAAAACAACAAAACCCGCAACACATCGATAGCAGTCAGGTCTCTCACAGCTGATGACAGATCTGAGTGCACATGGACCACACAGTTCATAGTTGTGATGATAGACCTGTGTTCCCCCACAGCAGGGCTGCTATATTACAGTTCTTACAAGTCTGTGGGTTGCTGGACATTCTGTGAGACACCACCATGTGATCCAGGCAATGTCCATTGTTGTCACGGTGTGTGGAGCTCCAGAGCTGGAGTGAGCTCTTTCCTCTTCTGATCCTCTCCATTAGCTGAATATGGTGCCAAATGTAACATCTTGTACACGCAGATATGGGCAATTCAAAAGGTGGTCCAACATATTATAAGACTGGGGGTGCATCTTGAACATCATTTGTTTTGAAACAGAAAGCTAAGATGAGTTTGGGTTCATCTTTCAGAAAAACTTGGGCACTGACATATCAGCTAAAATTCAAATTTTGGAAGTTGTGGCTGTGGGAATGAATCACAATCTTTCCAAATGCCACTAGTGCATTGCCTTGGGGATAAAGTAGCATTTCCTGTCCCAGTCTCTGCAGGGGCTGTGTGGGCTAGAAGTGATTTTGGGGAAATGAGTTACTTGCTTCTGTAGTCACAACAATCACAAACAGGCATGTTTCTGTGGTGCTAACTACATTTGGAGACTCTGCAGGAGCAGCTGTCTCTCCCTTTTTGCCCTCCACACGCATCCACCAGAGCTATTTCAACTGAACCAGGTCTGAGTAGAGAATTTCAAACAAGCTTTTATGTGTCCCTACCTTCTGAGGCTTACAAAGTCCTGCCTAGGTAGTACTGGGAAAGAGAGGTGCCCAAAAGCAACTTCTGCTTTTGCATGACATGAATTTGTAGCACAGTTATCCATCTGCCATTGTAACCTGGCTGGTAATCTGCTGAGTGTCCCCATAATGTTCCCTTCTTTTAACTATTGGGGGTTTCATTTCTCAAAAACCCCTCTGCAGCAACAACAATGGCAATTAATTTCTCACCAATCCAGTCCCCCTAGAAAGGGTGTCTTCAGAATGAGTAGGGCTCTTTGCATTCTTCACATCTGCAGGAGATCAAGGGTCTGACTTTTAGTGTACATGCTAAGTGACTTGACAGTGCACCAGCACAGTGAGATGAGATCCTTCTTATAATCCATGGCCAAGATATGGAATGCAGAGTTGCAGGCTGTTGTGGGTGACAGGTATTTCTGGACTTAGAAAGGTTTTTCAAAAAGTGCTAACTGGACAACATCAATGCCTATCAAGAAGGGGAAAACAAATGGTTCAGGGCTGCCCTGAACTACAGATTACTGGAGAGTTGAAAAAATATACTAGGGAAGGGTCACTTTACCACAGAATCACAGACTCAGATTGGAAAAGACATCTCAGATCATTAAGTCCAACCTATGACCACCTTTTCAACCAGACCATGGCACTGATTGCCTGGTCCAGTATTTCCTTAAATATCTCCAGGGACAGTGACTCCACCACCTCCCTGCACAGCCCATTCCAATGTCCAATCACACTTCCTGTGAAGGAATGCTCACCCTTGTCTAACATTTTCATCTCTCCTGGCCATCAGCCATTGGCCACCCCTTGGTGAAATGCTAACTAGGCAAGGCAGATACTAGGCCTGACTCTTTGTAGACATTTTCACATTCTCTCATTTTTTGAATTGCTTTGTTTTGCTTTGCTTTGCTTTGCTGTTTCTGTGTGTGTGTGTGTGTGTGTGTATGTGTGTGTGTGTGTGGTTTTTTT
The DNA here is from genome assembly GCF_963662255.1 of Cinclus cinclus. Taxonomy (NCBI): domain Eukaryota; kingdom Metazoa; phylum Chordata; class Aves; order Passeriformes; family Cinclidae; genus Cinclus; species Cinclus cinclus. The sequence goes on along the minus strand of NC_085046.1, from coordinate 13,530,790 downwards.
CCCAGGCAGGGACTGGGGGTTGGGGAGGAAGGAGGGAAAGGTGGGGAACAAACAAAACATGTCAAGGAGTAGTAGGAATTCCTGCTATAAGCTGAACTCTTCTTAGATTTTCAGGTTTTATACAGAAGTAGGCACGAGTCAAAATCCCAGGTCTGAAGAGCCCAAAGCTGAGATTTGAGATTTCATGGGCTTATTATGCATGTAATCATTTTCTCATACTGCCTTCAGGATGGCTTGTTAGAGAGTAGGATTTTCATTTTCTTCCAGTAGGCTGCAAAAATGCATTTGGCAGTGCATAAATTAGCTGATGTTGCTATCCCTTCAGCTCCACTGACCACTACACTCACTTCACAGGCTAGAAGATTCCTGCTGAAGCTTCACCACATCTCATTGAACCAGATATGCTATGATAATGTATACATACACTGCCTATAATAAGCTCCAGTTTCCATGTGATAATAATTCTAGAGTGCTTGTAAGGACGCTTAATAATATATAAAACTACAAAAGAGTGAGAAGCAAATGCACACGGGGTAGATGGATGTAAGAAAGAAGATGTTTTTGGCTATCTTACACTATTAAATGTAAGATACATGGGAGATCTGAACAAATCTCTCTGACTTTCTGCCACATAAAGGTAGGCTCCTGTTTCCCATTTTAAAGATGAGTTTAATAATGTGAACGATGGAGCCAGATTAATTTTGTTTTCATCTGTAGGTATTATACCAGTGGGAAATGCCATCTGATAAAAGGTCTGATTCAGCTACCAACATTTCTTGAAAAGGCGTAACAGAATAAAAGCCATCTTCAAAGGACATTGATGTATTTATGTACTGAAATTAAAAAGTAGATGCTTCTGTCTTTGCTAATGTTGACCGAGTATATGCCACCTTTCTTCAGCAATCCAGCATCTCGGATTGGTGTGGATGCTGTTCTGTTTTGTGTCTCCTGATCAGTGACCCTGCCCATTATTCCTGGAACCTTTTTCTTTTTTACATGTAATAAGCTAACTATGTGAGTTTCCAGATTAGTTCTGCATAAGGAGAAGAGCATTTTTCCCAGGGACAGAAGAGACTGTTTTGAAGCTGAGTAAATTAAAGGCAGTGAAGTGTCTTTATTTTCATTGCAGTCTAGCAAAGCTCACTGCTGGCAAGCTCAAATCTAGGTGGAATATCTACCTTTGACAGTCTTGGGCTATCAGCAAAATTAAAACTCTGAGCACAGAGGGTTTTTCTTTTAATTGGGCTTACTGCCTTCACTAACAAATTGCAAACATACAGTGAGCATAGATGTAAACAAAAACCTGCATGTAGAACCCTTTTCAGTGTACAAATAGACATCAAAAACCTCCTCAGCATAAGTGTTCTTTCTGCACTACCCCCTGCATTCTTTCTACATATATACAAACATACAAACAGAACCACATATTTTCATTTGCTTTCTTTTAGCATTAGAAAGTATAGGCATTTATCCCCACCAGACTGTTTATAATGATGCTCTAGGTTTAGCCGCATTTCCCCTTTGGCTTTTCTCCTGAAGCAGAGAAGCATTTGCACAGAGCACACCAGGTGTTACTTTCATATCCTCAGACATACTGGAATATATTAACACAAACACTAAATCAAAACACAGCAAAATTAATGATCACTGCTAAGCTAGAGAAACCAAACTCCTTATTACCAAACAAGACTTGCGTGTATTGTTTCTGTTATCTTAGTTCCTGATTAATATAAAATCAGATACCAATAGCTAATTAGCTCTTCTAATTATTGGTTTGAGTTTGCATAAATTATGCTGAAATGCCCAACTTTCTCTTGCTTTAATCAATATAATATGTCAAAAAGTTGCTTGGGGTTGTAAGATAATGAGATAACTAAAACAGTATCCTGTACACTCCATTATTATAGGCTTCAGTCAAAAGAAATATCAGCATTTCCAAATTATCCCCACTTAAAGTATGCAGTCTGAAGCCTACTGCTCATCAAGCAACTGCTCATCAGCCCTGTTACTTTTGTAACTACTGCCTGACAATCACACTATCAAATAAAATGTAGACTGAATAATGTAAATGGTTGTATCTTTTCCAGAACCCACAATATCCTGAACAATACAAACTGCACCATTTCTCCAATGTGTGGATTTAATCTTTGCCTGGATTGGCCTCTTGAGAGTAACATGCAATCCTCTGAGTGAACAATTTTGGCAAAAATGAATTCTCATTCAGACATGACCCCACTGCAATCCAAGTTCACTTCCAGGGCACTGTGGCCTGCTCAGGCTTGTAATGCTAATCCTTTAATGCGGGGGTTGCTTCTATAAGCACCATGGTCATTTGCAAATGAAGTAAATTCTTTAATTTCCTAAAAAGCTGACTGCTATCTCTCACTTTCATCTGCTGCTTTAAAGCCCTTGATTATGAATAGATTCAAATGATTTTAGTAGAAAATAAAATTTTATGTATTAATTGCATAAGTGAAGGATAAGAAAAAAAGATATCACTGTGGTGAAAGTAGAAACAAGAACAGTGAAAGTGAGCTTTATGGCTCATATATTTTTACATTATAATCTTCATAGTGTTAGGCAACACTACTCTTCAGCTGTACAAACAAAACAACTATTCATCCCGAATCTTGCCAAATTACTTAAATATCTAAAAGGTGATTTCAGTTGAACTTGGGCATCTAAGTACAAAAAAGTAATTATGATAATGTTTATTAGAATTCGTGGCAATAAAGTTCCCTAAGAGACAAAGTTTTGCAGGTGTTCATAGTCCCTTCCACCTTGGCTATCACAAGCAGTCTGTCACTTAAGCCCTGCTTGAACTTGTTCGAAGTCTACCATAAGCATCCCCAACAAGATTCTAGAAGGGAGAGATCTCATTGCTATGTACTGATCATGGACTGGAAAAACCATGCTCTCCACATAATATATAGGCACTGGCGATTGATGTCATCTGTTAAGATTAAGACAGGATGAATTTAAGAGCCAGCTAGACCAGAAGAGGGGGAAAAAACCCTTTCTTTGGTGAGAGGAAGGTTCATTTAGTTGAGAAATCGGGGTCTTGTCTGCCACATAAGAGTGTCCTACAATCTTTCTTTTGCTCTTCCCATTGGCTCTGCCTGTTTTGAATTTCACTGAAGGGTTCCCACCCTTGACCCAGCAGCAACAGAAGTTCAACTTGATCTTTGGACTCCACACAAAGAACCAAGTACTTATGATGGCTGCGGTCACAGAAAACAACAAAAAACTGGTTAAACCCTGTATTCTGAATGATCCTTTGTCATCACAAGGGACCAAAGTCTAACTTACAAGTCCAGATCAAAAGTTCACACCTGCTGCATTATTTACTTAGGGGAAGAATTTCCTCATATGTTTCTCATGTTATTAAGCTATTAAAATGAGAAGAACATTGGAAGAAAGGTGGAGATAAGAATCCAGATATAAAATTTGATTCTTCTGGTAAAAAAAGCATTTACTTTTCAAAACAATTGTCATGTTTTTGTTTTTACAATTAATGGAAATTGAAGAATTCCTCCACACAGGAAGATCAAGGGATGGGATATAGTCCTGGTTGGCAGTGAAAATGAAAATAAGCTTATCAATTTAAGGAGTACAATGGAAATAGTTGCTGCATAACACCTTCAGATGTGACCTTGAAGAGCAATTCTTCTGGATTCAAAGAACATTCTTTCACAATGAAAAACCTGGAGACAGTTATGGTAAACTATGGAAGAGCACAAATATAAGAAGTATGATCAGTATGGGTGCTGTGGGAGAAAGCCTGGGTATTTTCTTCAAAGGAGGTGAGGATACCTTTGAAATAAACACAATAATTAGTGCTTTGTCATGGGGCTCATGGAGGCAGTTGGGTGGCAGATGTCAGAAACACAGGGACATCTCCCAAGTGAACAGCAAGAAATATTAAAAAAGAAAAACAATTGAGGGTCATAACCTGACAGGTAATCAAGAAATTGAAATGTCTGAAGAACGACAGAACTTTGAGACCAGATGGGATCCAGTTTGCTGGAAAAATATGATATTCAGAGACATAGGGGAAAGAGTAATCAATTTAGTGCCCTGCAGATTTATAATCTATATCCATAATGGTAGCACCTGTGTATGCAAGTACTGTAAAAATTAATTTCATCATTTATGACTTCTCAGTGCATAGCAAATTTACTTTGCTTTTACTTTTATTTCTAGACAAAAAACTTACATTATTTGGATTTTTTTAAAGTTGCCTTTCTTCCTCTGGCTCTTCATCATTTCAGTCTGAACTTTGTTGCCCTTGTCTTTTGTTCTGACCGCCACTTCACAATTGAACAGCAAATGAATCCACTTACAGCCTCTCTATTTCTTCATGGATACAGAAAGTGAACAAAACTAACACTTACCATTATCCTCCTCCTGAAGCCACAGCCCTCCATGGTAAATTGTTCCCATTCAGAATGTCTGAGATGATAGCCAGAGTAATTCTTTGTTCTGAAGCACCCAAACAATTCCTCAACCCATTTGTTTGATGAACAACACCTTCATGTGCTTCAGTAAAAAAATTGGTTTTCCTACAGCAGGCTTAAAATTGTGTCATTAAAATCAAAATGGAATAAAACAAAGGACACTTCTTGTGTACCGTACAGTGTATGCAGGGTTGAATGCGTCTGAGATATGAGATGAAGATATAAAGTTTGCAGATGCTTCCCTATTACAGGATCAGAATTATACACTGTGCTAGCAATGCTAATCTTTTGCCCATTTCTGAAAAATTCTCCCCTGGTTGTACATGTTGAAATTTTGAGTTTGAGAATCAAGACAGAATCCATGATTCTAAGAATAGAGCACTTTCAGGCATTGTCTGGAAAAGTCAAAATTTTACCTCAATTCAACCAGCCCATCTGCAAAATAGCATAATAATATTATGCATTGCTAATGAAGGAATCTATTTTTTTTCCTAGAGTTTTTTGGTGTGTGTGTGTGTGTTTCTTTTTTTTTTTCCCTCTTGTTTTTTGTTGTTGTTGTTTTTGGGGGGGAGTTTGGGTTTTTTTGTGTGTAGTAAGGAACTGGAGACAGGATGTCCTGCCAGAGGAATGCTAGCTGTGGAGTGCATGAGTGAATGTGATATAACAGCAGGCACAAGGTTTTTTGTTGTTTTTCTCTTTTCTCATTCTGCAGCCAGAGTCCTTTTTTTACCACAGTACTGTGCAGCTTTTTGAAAACCAACCAGGAAGGTAGTGAGGATCTCCAACTTGAAAGCAAAAGGCGTCATCCTCCTCCACAGGCTGGAGGGCAGGGAGCAGGAGCCATCACCAAAGGCTGTAGAAATGTACCCCAATAGAATGTGGTGCCCACCAGAAGCCCCCTGCTCAGCTCAGATGCTACAGACACAGGCATATCCCTGCAAAGACATTTTCAGTTTTAATGGAGCTACAGCAGTGCCTCTTCCCCATCCAGCTCTGTTTAAAAGTCTGGACTCACTACTACAGCCAGTCTGGTGATGTAAACTTGGGCCTGGTGCTTCGAAAGTATTTTTTAGGGTCTAATTCTTGTTGTAGCTAGACATCCACCACCTCTGAGGCATTACATCTTCAACCAAGATCATTTGCTAAAGAAATGCTATACTGTCATGAAAACAATGTAATAGTTAATAGTTTCATGCATCTCAGCACCTCACATTTATGTGTGCAGGCTTCCTGAATGATAGGAAATTATTGTCTCTGCTCAGAAACATGGTATTATGGCATGTAGCAGGTTAGGTCTGTTGCTTAAATTCACACAGTTAACCTGCATCTTAGGTAGGTTTACAATCAGGTCTCCCAAGGCCCAGCCCTGTGCACTAGACAAGCTATCTTCCTCCTCTGGAAAGGTGACTGGAAAGGCTCTGAAGCAAGAAACGTGCAGTGCTTGTCTAACTGCAGCAGTAGGAAAAAAATTTAAATACTACTCAAAGTCAGGCTTGAGGAAATTCTGATTTAATTATGAAAAGTCAGCATGAATTCATGAAAGCAAGCTTGTACTTACGACTCCAATGATTGGATTTTTTCTGAGTGGATAATAAAAATATCAGATAACAGGCATCCATACATTCTGTTTAACTAGATTTTTCTGTAGAAAAGTCAGGTTCTTTGTGTTAAATGTCTGACTTTGGGAAGCAAATGGATGCAAAAGAAATCCCCTTTTAACTTCTGTCTATGACAGCTTTCCATTAGAAACTACAAAGACTTCTCTCTCACATCACAGAGACAAGGATGAGGAGACAGCTTTAAACCTCTGGGAGCTTCAAAACCAAATCAAGAACATTCTAAAGAGGAAATAGCTCGTGGGGCCACTCACATTGGGACTCACCAAGTTGATGCAAGTCTGTCAGTCTCTGCTGGCAGCCCCAGAACACATCCTTCATCATCATCTTCACCTCACAGAGAGTTTGCTGAGGAGGTGCTTGCAGCCACAGGAGGTTGAGAAACCCCTGGCCAACTCCTGCTGCATGGGGGAAGACCAAGGGCTTTCAGATACACCCCTTTTCTTACTATTCTGTTTCTCTGAATTTGCAGTATCAGCCTTCTTGGGATATCTAATTTCAATAAGCTATAAACCAGCTCAAATATTTTTTCAAGGGGTAACCATGTATACTAACAGTTTAACATGTAAGGATGTGACTAAAAGAGAGTCACAAGGATTAGCGTGAGGATCAATTTTCTTCACTTTATATATGAATGACCTGGAAGAAAGAAGATGCAGTAAGTGGATTACACTTGCTGATGATATAAAGTCAAGGGGCAGATAAAACAAAGAAGGAGGAGCAACAAAATTCAGAATGGATATTTAAGGATCTGGAGACAGCTATGTAGCTTCTAAATTTCAAAGTAGGTAAGACAATGAGTCTGGAAATAAAGAAACAAAAGGAGAGAATATCCACTCAATACCCACACATTATAAAACAATGCAGAAGAGCAGTATATGGGGTTAGTAGCAGAGAAAGCTCTAACAGCAAAAGCAGAAGTGCCGAACAGCAGAAACTGAGAAAAAAATCTCAAAATTGTAAGATAGAGAAAGACAACTGTAAAGCAGGAAAAATATTCAAATGCTGTAAATGAGACTACTTTTTATGACAAAATATTGCATATTTCTAACTAGATATGAAAAATATGTTGTGGGAGAAAAAATGGTAGAACAGGCCTCTGCCAGAAGCTGACAGCTGTTGAAATATCTTGATTATCCAGGGACTGGAGACGAAATACAGGTTTGTGTGGCTGAGGATAGATTAAAGGAGTTCTTGGTGCAGTACCCACACTCCTAGAAGGAAAAGAGGAGAAAGGACAGGAGCTTCTGGGATCTGTGGCACTGCCTGGGGCAGGGTGGTATGGACATGAGGGCAGGGAGACATGGACATGAGGGCAGGGTGGTATGGACATGAGGGAAGGGTGGTATGGACATGAGGGCAGGGAGACATGGACCTGAGGGCAGGGTGGTATGGACATGAGGGCAGGGTGGGCGCCGGGCAGGACTCGTCTGCTCAAGGGCTGAATACACCTGACGGAGCAAGGGCTGCACAGGCGCTATGATGAGGCGCAGACAATTTAAGAAGACATTTGGGTAGTATTGTCCAGCCCCCAGGGATCGGTCACAGCCTGGCGCGGCTGCTCTGCCCCACGGGCGTCCCCGCCCTATGGGAAGCCCACAGAGAAGGACACGGATCTCAGTGAGGGACCTCAGCGAGGGATCTCAGCGAGGGCTGGATGGGAGCCCACGTGGAGAGCGGCCTTCCTGTCGCTCTGATCCTGCTTCCAGCAGCCCCAAGGAGCTCTCCGATTGTGCCCGCCGTGTCCCTGTTCCCGCCGTGTCCCTGTGCCCGCCGTGTCCCTATCCCGCTGTCCCTGTTCCCGCTGTGTCCCTGTGCCCGCCGTGTCCCTATCCCGCTGTCCCTATCCCGCCGTGTCCCTGTTCCCGCTGTCCCTGTTCCCGCTGTCCCTGTTCCCGCCGTGTCCCTGTTCCCGCTGTCCCTGTGCCCGCCGTGTCCCTGTTCCCGCTGTCCCTGTGCCCGCCGTGTCCCTATCCCGCTGTCCCTATCCCGCCGTGTCCCTATCCCGCCGTGTCCCTGTTCCCGCCGTGTCCCTGTTCCCGCTGTCCCTGTTCCCGCCGTGTCCCTATCCCGCTGTCCCTATCCCGCTGTCCCTGTTCCCGCTGTGTCCCTGTGCCCGCCGGGTCCCTGTTCCCGCTGTCCCTGTTCCCGCCGTGTCCCTATCCCGCTGTCCCTGTTCCCGCTGTGTCCCTGTGCCCGCCGGGTCCCTGTTCCCGCTGTGTCCCTGTGCCCGCCGGGTCCCTGTTCCCGCTGTCCCTGTTCCCGCCGTGTCCCTATCCCGCTGTCCCTATCCCGCCGTGTCCCTATCCCGCCGTGTCCCTGTTCCCGCCGTGTCCCTGTTCCCGCTGTCCCTGTTCCCGCCGTGTCCCTATCCCGCTGTCCCTATCCCGCCGTGTCCCCATCTCGCCGTGTGCGATGCCGGCTCTGGGGCGGTGCCCGCGGTGCTGTCGGAAGCTCGCCTTGCCCCGTCCGCCCCGGCCATCCTCTTCTCCTTTCCTCTCTGTGTGATGTTCGCTTGCTGCTCATTTGTCACATCCATGAAGTAGTGTCTCTCCTTCCTCCCCCTGCTGCCGGCATTGTCGCCCTGCCCAGGTCCCTCCGTATCCCTGCCTCCCCTCCTCTGCCGGTGCCCGAGCGCAGCCCGGAGCGAGCCGGCCCCGCATTGCTGCGCTCCCGTCCGCCGGCAACTCTCCGGGCTCACAGGCCCCTCTCGGCAGTTGCTGTCGCTGAACGAGACCTTCTGGGTCCCGTCTGACACAGGGCACTCCTGACATCTGTTGCCAGCTACGTGCAGAGTCGCTGCTCCCTCGGTGCTCCGCCGCTGGCCCAGGGCAAGGCAGGCAAGGAGGGTCAGTGCGTGCCCGCTGTCTCACCTGCTGCTGCTAAAGAAAAAGACCCCACTACACAGATTTCATTATTTTTTTGGTCCTAGACGAATTTCCTGAGCCCAGTGTCTGAAAGGGCTAGAAATTTCAGTAGTGTTTTCCTCAGCCTTGAAATAAATGTTAACTGAATTGTGATAAGCAAACTATTAACCCTGTTTGTCAGAACTGATTTGTGCCAACAATATTCAGCCTTGCACTATCCCATGTTTCTTCTTTGCTTCAAAAACATTTTGGATTCAAATCCTTTAGCTGATGCTCCATGATCAGTTTTGCTTTCCCAAGCCTTGATAATAATTCCAAGCTAGTAATTCCAGATCTATTGTGCAGTATGAATGCCCATCCACAGCCCTCACCACGACCAGCCCAATGAAACCAAGCCTTCACACAGCTTGCAGAAAGGACTCAGAAACCCTGCAGTGTCCTATGCAATGCAAAAAGAAGCAGATGGGAAGTCCTGGTCCTTTGCCCAGCTCAGGTACAGACCCAGCTTGCTCCCTTCCAGCATTTTCTGAGTCAGTCTGAATGCATCACAAACCATGGAGTCACAAACTGTATTTGATTAGTTATAACACTAAAATAAATGGAATAATTTGGGTTGTGTGACTTTCCCTATTGCAGATAAAGCCAGAAGCAACAAATTCCCTAGTGAGTATATATGATTAATGTATGATGAATTTATAATATTTTTGCTTTTGACAGATTTTCAGAAGAAATTGAGACCTGTTCTACTATCACACTTTCTAAATGAAACTGCACTTTTACTTTTTCTGTCAGAAAACTTGCTGATAAACCAAAAAAGATCAGAGAAATAGATGCATTTGGGAGAAGATTTTACATTATTATTGGGTCTTTGTTCCAAGCAATTTCTGCATCTTAGGGATCAAGGTGAGCCTCCCATAATGCACCTGCCAGTAAGCAGGTATTAAAAGGAAGTCCTTCTAGGCATTTATCTGTGAGACATCAGACTATAAGATGAAAAGATGACCTAGGGATTTGCTGACCATCACAGGCAATGTCTTGCTATGATTAAAGCCATGTATGTTACCTGGACAAAGCTACATCAAAGTGCTAATTAGGGAACATGTACTTCTAACTGGTACCCTCTGAGGCTAATATGCTTTCATTTGTGTTAAAAACCATGACTGATGCAGAGAATCAGTGTGAGCTAGAAAGATGTATCTATATAATGGGCAGTATTACTGTACTCTCATCTTTTCTGTGATATATTCTCTTTATGCAGTGAAAGAAAATTTGTGTTTATTTCACAGGGCTGAGAGATCCAATTAAAGAGCCTTGTCCTACAAAATCATCTTACTGAAAGTAAAAATGAAAGAAAATTGGTTTGATTCACTTATTCCTGATGATAAGTACTTAACTATCAGTTTTCAGGAAATTCTAATACTATAATATTCCCCAAAGGCTTGCTGTAATGGGGATAGACCACACTTACACAAAGAAGAAGGGAAAAAACATCACCCACACACTGTACATGAATATAGATGCTTTTTTAGAAACTAATTTACCAAGGCAAGCAATTGATAGCTAAAAGATGAAGCAGTTAATAGAAAAAATTTTATATATTGGTAGAGAAGCAGCCAGGACACAGTGTGTGTTTTGTGTGAGAGGTGCTGCCTGGTTTGCAGCACCTTGTGCTCTGAATGTCCCTCTGGTTGTGGCAGGTCTGTTGGAAAAGCAGCAGTGCCTCTGCCTCGGGGAGTTTTGCCTTCCTCTCCAGAACTGACACATAACAGACAGGGATACTAAAAATCGAGTCACACCAAAGTAGGGAGGGACATTATTCACCCTCGAGAAAAAAACCATCTAGCTGTTCTCCTACTGAGTCATAAAACTGCATACACTTAAATGTAAAAGAAACCAGACCTATATCTTCAAGTCAGACTGGTTTTGATACTCTTTTATCTAAGGAACAGCAGAACCCAATTGTTTCTTCGTTGGGCATAGACCATTTGGAGGCCATATGGACACCCAGGTTTTTATTGCACATGCAGAGGATATTTTACAGTAACAAGTCTATGCTCTCAGTGCTTCTGCACTGAAAAGCTGAGAAGGGAGGCTTTCAGTGAGGCTGCAGGGAGATCGAGTAAGTTTTTCTTTAAGGAAACACAACAGTAGGACTAAAGTGACTAAGTGCATTACATTTACTGTTCCACTTCATCTGGTATAGGAAAGGATAGAAAAGGTCTATTGAAATGACTGCAAAGGTGACAAGCCTTCAGAAACTCAGCTGCTTTCATTTATTACTTATTTGAAGAGTTATTAGGGTTCTCACTTCTTGACTAATGCCTCCTAATGGTCACTTTATTCTTGAAAATTTTACAGTACTTTGACAGCTGGAAGGTAAGGTAATTGAGTAAAAGTGTTTATCAGGAATGGCCCAATAAAAATATTTTCTTCCTGGCTAAAAAGGCCTATGCCTATCTTTTTCTGCAGAGAGGTGGAATGGAATAACTTGTGTCATAGTGTGCAGACAATAGAGGCAGGCAGTGAGAATACATAATGATAATTCAGCCCAAGTGCTATGAATGTGAAAGGTCATTCTGGCTAAACAATGCTCTGCTGATATGACTTCCTGATTTTTCTCTGGATGTTTCTCATGGACAGCAGAGTTTCTTTCATCCTTTACACAAAGTACTTTCAATTTGTATTTCATAAGACTAGAGGTAACACTCTTTGCTATTCACTTACCCGCACACTGCTTCCACTGCAGAGGTGTTAGTCAAAGATGTGGGTGCGTGAACAGCTCTGGAGTGCCCAGCCACAGCAGGGATGCACACAGATCTCCCAGAGATGTCAGAACTGGGAGGAGTGTGAGGAAGAAAACAGTTCTTTTGTCAGTAAAAGCTCAACTGGATTGAAGCAACACTGGCCTGTCTAGGAAAGGAATTATAGGTGAGGAAGTGTTTCAGTACTTGGTCCATCACATGTCTAACAGAAATTTTATTGGAATCTGAAATGCATCATTTCCAGTGCAGGCATATCAGAAATTTTTGGGTTGTCTATTATGGCTGATTCCCTACTTCCAGTGACAAACCAAATGCAGACTTTAAAGCCACAGGCTCCTGACTCGGCATCATCAATAACTGAGCTGTTAAAGCAGTTCCTTCTTGTTGAATGGCACTTTGTTCACAACCAGAGCCTGATGCATGAAGACCATTTTTCTTTTAAAAACTAGACTCTTCTATACTAAAATTCTGCCAATATAAACTTACTTTTCAAACCTCTTATTGGCTTTGTCAATGTGTAAAATCCCATTTTTTCCCACATATTCACAAAAATTCAAACTTAGATGTCAATCACTTTTTCATTCCCAGGAAACAATTTTGTACCATGGAATTCATTCCATTCCTGTCACGGCACAAAGTGAACTATTAGAAAAGGATAAATAATACTTAAGGAAATATATTTTTTGCTGCTTCTGCCATACTGTTTTTAAAATTCTATTTCCCATTGTATTTTCTCCAACAAGCTGGCTTTGTGATGTTGCTGTTTGCATGGAGAAGCTATTTAAGTGGAACGTTGCACCTCACTTGTTCAGAGCTTATAATGAAGAAAAATGTGCAAAAGCATTACTTCATAAAAAACAGATAAGTAGGCATACTGCCTGTCAAATTTTGTCACCCATGCTTGGCAGACAAAAAAAAAATAAACAACTGCATAAGCCTGGTACAAGAGTCTGCAACCCACAGGGCGTGAAATGTCTTGGGTACTAAGTTTGTATTCTGCATTTCTTAATATGTCTCACTAATTCTCTGCTCCTTTTTCTAGGCTGCAGAATCTGCAGTGTATTGCAAAGCAGTAGCTGCGAGGCCCCTTAAATGTACCTGAGATCAATCCTTTATGAGGTATTATCTCATTAAAACTGGCCCAAACCCCAGCCTGCTCAGTGATATTTAGATTTCTACAGCAAGCTGATAGAAGGAAAAGAAGCATTACACCAAGGCATTCAGCAGAGTATGCATTGCTTCATAACAAAAAAAAAAAAAAAAAAAAAAAAAAGGCTTTTTAGCTTATCTGCTTTCATAAACAGCCAGAGGTAAGAAAACTGCTATTAAAGCTATTAAGCTACTCTTCCCCAGTATCTGTCTCATGCTAGTTCTCTGTGTTACTCATGGCATCTGGCAGTGTTTTCACTTAAAACAGGGTTGCTGTTTGTTTTTCTTGCCAGCTCTGCAATCCAGATCTGCTTTCATTTGGGGAAAGTGAGACTATTTGGTGATGCTCCTGACAGAAAGACAATAAGCAGTTTGTATGCATCCCATGTACATGGGCTCACTGCTCTGCTGGGTGAAGACACTGCTGCAGGAGAGAAAGGCAGAACTGTGGCTGTGCCATGCATCACTCCTGAAAAGCTGAAGCCAGGATAGTGGGTGCCCTGTGCTCCAGGCTCAACCTCCAAAAGGGCAGCACACATATCTTTTCTACTATCCAAAAGTCACAGAGAGTAGTGGCTCCTCTGACTTTCCACTTTCCTGATGAGACATCCCCTGTGTCCAGATATGGAGAAAAGGTGTCTTAAAGCACAAAAGGGGAATTCTCAACCTAAAACCTCATTTCAAGGAGAAGCTAACTTGCAGTGTGGAAGTGAACAGCAGCACTATCCTGCTTTGGAGGGCTCAGAGGGGGAGCAGAGATGTGTGTGAGATGTTTCAAAAGGAAGCAATTTAGGCTCTTCTGTTAGCAGCCAATTTTTCTGAGTAGCAGAGCAAATCTTACGTACAATTCTTGAGTTCCCTCCCTACCTGGCCATGGAGGAATAGCAGTGTGAAGCTCATGAATCATGAAGATAAGTATGATGCAGAGCAACATATTTGACAAAATATTTCCTCAAATTCCATCTAAATACAATGATAAGTTCTCCCTTCCCATGGCTGTCTGAGCAAGAGATGTGACAGCCCCAGAGTGAGAAGAGATAACAGAAAGTGTCGAAAATAAATTAATCCTGTTCTAACCATATGAAAGTGCACAAAGCACAGAGCAGAGCTTGAAGAGGAGAGCATTTTGCTTTGTAAATTCAAATCAGAGGAGCAGATATTTTCTGCTTTCAAGAACACTGCAATACCCCTCATCTTCCACAGCAGGCTGAAAACCAGCATGAGGGGAGGAAATGAGGACCAAACTTAAAACAAAAACTTGTAGCATCCAGATGCTCAAGGGAGAGAAATTTATCTTTAATTGTGAAGTTGCTAGTATAAGTTTTGCAATAGAAATGCTGCTCCATTAAAAAAAAAGGCTAGGTTTCCATGCCAGTATTTTCCAGATTTGTCCTTCTGACATTAATTTAATTTCATGAAGAAACTGGAAGGTTTGGTTTTTCATTGATTATTTTTCATGTGCTCTGAACTTAGGATGTCCGTGATCAGAAATTAGACTAGATAATAGATGTCTCCTTTAAGGTATGTCTCTCCTTGTAGCAACTTTGCATATGTAAATACATAAATATGTGAAAACAGAAGTGTTCTCTTTTTTACTAGTCGAATTTTAGTTAACTAGTCTCAGGAAAAAAAATAGTCAAAAATAGTGTATATATAATATTTGGAGTTGTTCCTTTCTTCATGATCTTGAGAGAGGTTACTTGCAGGTGTAGAATGAATATTATAGCCTAACACCCTCTTATGCACTAGCATGCTGTAGCATGTAGAGCTGAATTACTTGTGAGGATATAAAATATTTTAAGGAAGGAAAAACAGGGTTCTGCCATTATGACTTTCTATTATATGCCTAAGGAAAAGAATGGGGAATATTAGTTGTACCAACTGGAACAGCTAGTTATCACCAATTTGCTGAAAAAAAAATAGTATTTCTCCAGTTATATGAAGTTCTTGAAAGATTTTCCTTTTGGGTTAACCTTACCCACTGCATGGTATGTGCCAGTATTGCTTTGCTGCTTATTTACAGGCAGTTTGTTGCAAATATTCACTAGTCAACATTTTTTTCCCTTTGCACTATTTGCTTAAAAGCAAACCTTAAGGGCTTAACAAAATTGTCTTCCAGGAAACTTATTTGTATATACCTTCCGAAAAATGAGCTCTGACACAAATGATGTTAATACACTCATAAAGGTGGATATTACTGTGAGTATCTGCATTTACAAATTATAGTAAAATACTAGAAATTTAAAATCCCAAGTTATTGAAAAATGTTTATACTTCTGCCTGCATCAGCAGGCAGGTCATCTTTCTGTATGTAACTTTTTCACCAGCAAAAGAGCTTTCCAATGCAGTAGGCTGAGTCCTGGGGAAATTTCCCTTTATTTCTTACAATTTTCTCCACAAGTGTATGAGTGAGATACCTTGACTTAATTATGTCATTTCAGTGCCAGGCTCTTCAGTGGCAATTACCAAAAGTGGAAAAAAGAAAGAAAGAAAGAAAGAAAAAAAAAAGAATTAATTCCCTGGGTGCTTTTGTTAGTTTTTCGTTATTTTCTCTTTGAAAATTATTCTTCCATACTTCATCTCAGGCTGCCTTTTCTCAAGCTGAATAACCCTATTGCTTCTGCTGAATACAAGGACATGACCACCCACACTTAGAAAAACCTTACCTCTTGCTGAGCTCCTCTGAAATGGTAGGCAGCAGGGCTCATGCAGCAATAAAACTTCATGATCACAGGGGAAGGAAGTAGTGCAAGGCTAGGAATCCTCCTGCTGTTTCCATATGATTTCCTAATTTCAAAATAAGCTGAGAAATAATAGGGGGGAAGTATATTGTGTGAGTTTCCTCTGTGCTCGTCTGCAATTTCCCACCTAGGCTGTCATAAGTGCAAGGAATTCTATTAAACTGCTCCCCAAAAATCAGCAGCTTGGAAGCCAGTCTAACAGGCAGGAAAACTTTATTCTTCAATTTTGTAAAAGGAAGTTTTCCTCTTGGACTAAGAAAGTGGAATCATAGAGTCTGGAATCACATTCTGACTTGTATTTTTTTTCTCTGCCTCCCGACAGGAATGAGATCTTGGTCTGGAACATGTGAAAGGTTATACCTGTTTATACTTAGCCCTCAGTTTGGTCCTACATTGAGGTGAGATCCAGCTGTGATGATTTTGAAACATGTCCACACAGAGGGTCAGAACAACCCTGGCAGTTTGAGGACTGGGACACAAACAGTGCTGGTTTATCACTAAGAACATCTACCAGATACCACCTTTCAAATGTATATGGAATAAGGCATTTCGTGGCTGCAGACATTCATTTTACTCTTTTGCTTCTTTTCTTCCCCATAAGCCTACTTCTGTAGAGTCAATCTGTCCATTGATGACTCAGCCCAAATGACCATGTTTTCAATTAGAGTTTCACAGAGAGTAATAATTTTAGGGATACAGACTGAAAGGTAGGTAGAGTTTGTTTCATACTACAAATACCACATTGGGGGCAAAGTTACTTAGAAAAATAAGATACAGTTTTCTTTAAAAATAGCTAAGACAGAAAGTTTTATAAAACATTCTAATTTCAAAAATCAGGGCAAGCCCAGATTTACTCCTCCACCCAGAGGACTGTCAGCTTTACAATGCATTATGAACAGCACAACAAAATCAGCCAAAAGCTATATTTTACGGGGTATGTCATATACATATTTGAAATATCTCCATTCCAAGGTACCATTTTCCTGTACATCTTGGTACAGTAAGCTCTCTCAAGTCATCCCATCAGCCACAAATCACTTTTTGGGTTGGCTTTTTTATTTATTTTCATTGGTTGGTTTGGTTTGGCTTGGCTTTTGTTTTTTTTTCACTTCCGAAAAGCTTATAACATTATTTGAACATGCATTTTTTGTGGTTTCCTTTTCCTTTCTCTGTCTCTAAATTGATTGTTTAAAGACTAAAGCTCTGAAGGAAGCAAATAAAAACTGACATCACATTGTGTCAGATGATTAAATATTTGAGAATTTTAATTTCAAAGTACAGTGGATTATTGTACTTCAGACAGTGGATTTCTACTGTGTTGCCACCTAATGAGAACACATGTGGTCTTCAGAAATGAAGTCACAGAGGGGCACTGCTTTTAAATCCCATGAATTTCCTGGTAGACTTGTTATTTGCTTTTCCCTTTCCTTCCCCAGAGTTTCAGCACCTTTGAAGACCTCAAAAGTGCTAATGCTTTACTTCACAGAAAATGTCCTAGATGCAAACCAGCCTGCTACAAGAGCAGCCAGAATACCACTGCACTCTGCTACTGGTCTTGCTTGCCTATTTATTTAAAGCCTGTTATGTGAGCAAGTTGCTCAAAAAAGGCCAGGAGAATGTGGGAAATATGTACTTGGGGGATCACAGGTGCTGGGAAGTGGAGCTCAGCCATGTCAGACCCCTCTGCTGCCTCTCCTGGTGCTCCAACCTCTCACTCTGGGTAGGTTGGGCCCTCCCACTGTACATTAGCACAGGCTGAATCCCATAGTGGGACTGTTGCTCAGCAACAGCGGCAAGAACAATTTGGTTTTGGACCATTCAGAAGATGATTACATTTGCAGCATGTTCCCCCCCAGCTCCCCTCCCTTTCCCAGTACCTATTCCTGGATATTGTAAATATTCATCTGAGTTTTGCATATACAGTAGTTTCCCCTCTAGGTAAAAACATAGCATCCAAATGAGCTTTTAAGAGTACTTTACTCTGATGCATACCTACATTTCCTCCCATTCAGTGGGTATAATGTTGCACATGAAATAGCATTGTTGGGCTTCTGGGGGGTTTATTTGTTTTGTCTATGTCAGACAATTTTCAGCTGGAGTGGGGCTGGGCTCTTTATGACAGTGCTGCTTCATTGCTTTGTTTGAGGCACGTAAAACAAGTGAAGTGTTTAAATAGTTGTGAACACCTGAATGACTTTAAAACATTTGAGTAACAGATAGGTTCAGATCTCCAGATTTCTAATTTCCTTCCTACTTGTTTCTTTATCTACACATCTTTCAGCATCCCATTAGAAAACCAGTCCCATGCTCTCAACTTAAAGAGTTTGTCTAGAGACTATAATGCAATATATAAATATTTGTCATACATTTCCCTGAGCTTTCACTCTCAGTAGTACTTTATTCTGATTCTTCCAGTCTTCTTTCCATTAGCACATACCTAACAGTTGCAAGGATAACTCTCCAGGTCAGCCATCCTGATCCACCCACCCTTTTGGCAAGACCTTCCACAGCAGACAGAACACTCCTGTCGTTTTGTCTTTAGTGCCTCCTTCATGCCCTGCAGAGCAGCATACAGTCACCCACCCATCAGTGCCATAATCACAGAACTTGGATATCCTATTTACAAACCTCACATGCAACCTTCCCCTTATTTCTTTCCCCAAGATATGATGGAAAATAGAAGTGGAAAGAGGAAAAGAAACTAATCCCGAAATCAATTTTTACCCACTAAGACCAATATGGATATGTGTGTGTATGTTTGTTTCCAGTAACACTGGGTCCCAGGCCACTGAATCACATCGACATGTTACTAATTTAAGTATATAAGATAAGCAATTCCATTACTGTGCTTTTAGTGAGATATGTGCTTGTGTACCTTACCAACTCAGTCAAGCATAGTTTGTTCTCTTCTAGTGTAGATTTATAACAGGAATCTGGTGTTTTTGCACAACCCCTTCTACACTTTCCTTCTCTCATCTTATTTCTGCCCTTGACAGTCCTCTGAGGCAGTGAAGTGACCCAGTGTGAGCTGCCAGCTTACAGGGAAGGGAGAAGGAAGAAGAGGGCAAATCTTGCATTTCTCTCACTTTTTCAAGAGCACCTTGTTATACCGTGGCTGTGTCCTGACACAGGGGCACAGAGGCTGGCAGGGACTGTGACATGGACCCACCTTGCCCACCAGCCCCAGACCCTGCAACACGGAGCCTGGAGCTAATCCCTTTCAACAGCACAGCTCCTCGCTCATGCAGCCTTGTCCTGAAATCTCTGATGGGGATCCACCCTGCACACAAGAAGCCTTTCATAGACTGCAGCCTGCTACACGTCCTTGCGGACAGTACTCACACACACACAAAGTCAAATGGCACTAGGATAAACCCTGCTTCAGACTCCCCTTCTTGCATGCCTAATAACAATAGACATTTTTCCTCCCTAATTAGCTGTATTAGAGCAAACACTAATGCAAGATTTACCTAAATACAAAATTGGGTGTTTTTTCACACTTTCCTCTGTGCAAGCTGTATTTATCATATAAGTGCACATTTTTTGGATTTTAAACATTTTGCTTTTTAAAATGCAAGTTAAATGTTAATCAGTGAAGTAATCTTCATAAAAATTACTAGGTATCAATGTTCAGTTCCAACCAGATATTTCCTCATTATATTGAAGGAGCAAATTACCAACTCCTGCTGCAATGAACTCCTTGATACAACATGCATTTATCCAGGCCCCATGGGGGTCAGTACAACGAGATTCACCTCTCTGTATGTGCATGTATATATTTAAAAATAACCCCTTCGAATCTCTCCTTTGGTCTTTCAGCAGGGAACATATCAAACAGCTACAGCAAATCTCATACGCACATCAATATCATGCTAACATTGTTGAGTTTCACTGAACCCTATGCCAAATTAACTTTTACAGGGCAATTACAAAATCTTATAATAATGCAAATTAGTAGCTAGCAGCTTACATCTTCCAATTAAATTACCACCTGCTATTCCAAGATCTAAGTTAGCCACAATAAACTTTTCCTTTTACTTTTTTAAAAAGAGACTCTTTATGTGGAGAGTTATCAATGTATGGATTAGCCTTCTCAAGGACAGAGGTCCAACTTGAAACAAACACAGGCAGGTTATTTCAGTAAAAGAATAAAACCCAAACCATAGTGTGAAGAGAAAAGAGCATTAACCCTGGAATTATTATCAAATTTGAGTGTCCAGGTGCACTCCTAAGTTCAGGGTCACATCCTATCTGCAGCATGGTCCTGTACCCAGACAAGATCTAGGCATCATCTACTCCTTTTCACATTCTTCCTCCCTCTCCCTCCCTGTGTGAAGAAGAAAAGCCATTACTACCTGGGCCAGGGTTGGCCTCTGACTCCTGGACATCAACACAGTGCTCCCCAGCACAGTGACCCTCTTTCTGCTTGGTCCACAAATAGACAAGTGACATTCTTCCTTACAGAATGAACACATGGCACATTTCAAATCTTTCTTCCAGCTCCCTGCAGGGTAGGAAACAGGATGAAGTCACCAGTGGATGTAATTTATTTTAACATAGGGCAAGATGAGGACATTTACTGGATTTACAGGGGCAAAAAAAAAAAGAGGGGGGCACTTTAAGGAGTCAAACTCCTGAGTTTAGCACAGCAGAACCAACATCTTTTTTTACTTATGAAGTACAGATCTTGTAGAAAAGAAGGTTGTGGATTTTTTTTTTTTTTTCTAAAAGCAGACAGAAGAGGAACATATTGCTTGGGTCCTAAAACAACAAAGGTGCCAGAGTGCACTGTGGCCTACAGAATTAACTGTGGTGATGAAAATCAAACACCTCAGAAGAAAAGTCAGGCACTAAACAGCAAACAATGAGAACCAGTGTCAGTTCTGGAATATGTTACAGAATTAAATAATTATTTCTTCTCTCCTTTACCTTGCTGCTCTTCAGAGGGCACCCACAAGGCTTGACTTGCACACTGGGGTAGGATCTATTCACACTTAAGGCAGTGCTGTCTTCATTTTCCAAGAGGTCAGTTGTAAACGGTTTGTTAACTGTCAGTGCTGTTCTTCAAAATCAGCGTAGCTGACATCTCTCCTGATGATATTCATATGGGTTGGACAGAAAGCTGGCCTGCTACAGAGGGCTGCAACTTCTCAAGTTTTTAAGGAATCATTAGTAACTTGCACCCAGCAGCACAGGTTCTTCTGTGGGGCAGCTTTTCAGGCCAGCTTGGTGGATCTCCCCAGATACTGAGCACTTCCACTGCCAGACTCCAGTGACATGTTGCTGTCATGGCAGTGTGAATTTGGTGGCTTGTTTGGAGTGACTTCTTACTTACTCAGCCCAGTTAGAATGGTTCTTTTCTGACTCATAAATTTATAAGTAAAAGGAATTGGGGTTTGGTTTTGTTATTTTAAGTGAAAACTAAACTTCTGAAGAGAAAAAATAAACAGCTACTGAGCCGTAAAAATGGAGTGTTATTGCTTCAGTCACCAGTCTCACTGCAGCTGTTCATAACCACAACCATATAGCCTAAGTCCAGCACAGAACATGAGCATGCCCCTAAAAAAAGGTAACAGAAACTGTAGATGTCTTCTTTCAGAGTATGCTCTCCACTATCTTCTCTCTTCCTAGATATGATAAATGCAGCATTATCAGAGGATATGTAGATTAGACTTTTTTGTCTTTGGAAACACCACTGTTTAAAAACTCTGAATATTTAAGAAGCATCTCATTCTCAAGGGTTTGGCAATGGAGTTTCAGCATGACTGAGATTTTGATTCATGGCTGAAAACAGCATTATCTTTTTTTGCTGCACAACTAGTTTAGAGTGAATATCAGAATGCCAAATGGCTATAGAAATTCCTCTCTTGCCTTATAGACCAGAATTTCTATGGATAAGACAATATATTTGCAATCAGTAGCAGTTGCAGTTTGTTTACAATCAGTGTATCAAAGCACCTTTTTCATACACAGAAACAGGGAGAGAAAAAAACCCATGGTTCTTGTGCCAGAGAGATGTGAAAGATTACACAGCTGCAGTGTCTTGAGGTTACAAAGCTGCCAGTTTAACAAGCGAGATAAGCAGCAATGCTGATGTATTTATAGCAGTTTAGACATTTATAATGCATTTTAAAAGAAATGTAATGAACCAATCCATAAATAGTGTGGGGATCATAGGTTTATTGCTGCCTTGGTGTAACAGAATCTCATGATACAAAAACATGTCAATAAGAAACTTCTGTGTTAATGGCATTGGCAGTAAGCTCTTTGGGGCAGGGATTGTCCTGCTGGTGTATGTATTTGGGCAGAGGGTAGCACAAGGCAGCACTCATCTGGGACCTCGAGCTGCCATTGTAATGTAAATATTAGAAAATAACAACGGGAGATCTGAAACAGAAGCTACAACAGCCTCTGACAGGAAACAGATCATTATCTTGAACAATACATTCAATTAAAATTCGTTTAATAGTTGGGACCTAATCTGGATATCTTGTATGGATGTCAATAGATTTTGGACCGTGTCCTTGGACATGGCATATTGCAAATGTGCTGGATGAAGCAGCTCAGGTATATAAGCTGTTTCACAGGAAAAGTAGAAAATCACAAGGACAAGAAAATCACAAAACAATCACCAGCTCATTAGTCTTTAAGGTAGTGAGATATTTTCTTTTTACTTTAAGAATGGGTATGTCAAGCAATAAAATATATTCCTGCTTCTCAATACGTACATCCAAAAAGCAATTTGCTCTGTCTGCTTTATTGATTGGCAAAACAAAAAAGACATAAAATTTACTCCTCTAAAGTCCTTTTACTGTCCCCAGTCATATGTAAATGGCAAACATTTTCATTTTGTAGTTCTGTCATATGTTACCAAGTGGGGCAACTTTTCCTGCATGTCAAAATGGCTTTGCACCATTTCTGTGATAAGCAGAGTGCTGAGACAACTCTGAGCTGTCATCACTGAATTCTCACCCATCTCCACGTCACACAGTGCTGTTCAAGGATAGATCTGTTGGCTTCTCCTCTTGACCAGCCTAGACCTTTATAGCATAAGTGAACAACATACCATGGGTTAAAAGCAATTTCCCTGCCAAAAACATTTTTCTGACTGGGGACTTCCTGTAAAAATTCTGGCTCCGAGAGGAAAGTAGAAGAGGGTATGCTAAATACTTTACTACTTAATTTTGAAAGTGATGACGCTCTCCAAAATAAATACTGGAGAGGTTCTTAAGCAATATATGCTTTAGACTGTAGCTGTAGGCTGGCACTCAGCCACAGTTAGGTGGTGTTTGGTTCTGGTTTCCCAGCCAACCTCTCATGAGTGAGTGTTAAAATGTGCGGTGAAAGAGTGATGAGGAAGAAGTGGTGAAAGAGAAGCTGAGATTACCTCTGTCACAAATTGCCCTGCTAAGGTCAATGTTATTAGCAGGGAAAGCTGATCAGAATTCAATACTAAATGTAACCCAGTGACATGAAGTTTCCTCTTTCAAACTTGCAAGCCTGCATGGAGATGAGTGACACACCTCCTAAAGTGCTCTCGTTTATAAATCCACTGCTCCTCAGACAACCCCTATTCATGATGGAAGCTCCTAGTTTTGAGTCCTCTGATATCCTACAAAGTTGCAGACATTTCCCTACAGCTACTGCCTGGTACCTCTGGCACAACTATGTGAGACTCTCACTCAGCATTGCTGCCTCTCTGTCACATCCCTCTCTGAACACAAGCCTGGGATCCCCGAGATGCCACTGCTATTACATCTGCATGGGACTTTCAGATTGCCGTACATCAGTGCACATGTGTTTGTTTTCAAAGTCAACAACAAATGTAACATTAAACACCCTTGACTGCTCCAGTGAACAGCCTTGTCTGCTTCATGTTGCAAAACAGACCTAATTCTTATTGTAGCTGGTTTGTGATTGAACTAATGGTGCATGCAGAATCATAATTCAGCAAAGTGAATTAAATTATCAGAGAGTCTTTTACACTCAACACTTATCACTGTCTATCCAAAAAACAAAGCAGTGTACTTGTGGGAGGGCAAATTTTTACAGAGAGCTTTTCAGAGGGAAGTGGATGGCCAGCTGTTGGCAAAGAGGAGGCAGAGACACAATTCACAGAAGCATCGAGGGGCTGCAAATATGCAAATGACAAATCTAAGCAAATCAGCAATCCTCCAAAGGAGAAACATCAGTGGATTACGGGTATAATTTCTTCTTACAGATCCCATTTGCAAGGCCCTGACTGTCATTCATTTCCCCTACAGTTTAGCAAGGGACACATATTACTTGTTTAGGATTATTTTCCTCTTTTGAGAGGAGGATCCTCAGGTATTTGCACTTCCAGGGCAAGTCAAATTTGTCACTTAATTATTTTCCAAATAAGAACCTGACTAAAGGTCTCTGCATGGCAACATAATTTTTTCTTCAAATCTTAAGGAGGCAGATGTATTTTATGTCCCCAGTGTACTTCAAACCAGCTTGTACTATCATAGGGCTCAAATGCCTTCACGGCAATGTAGCTCCTGTTCACCTGACTTACCAGATCACACCCTCACCTGACCAAGGAGAACTGTTAACTTTCAGGACCACGCAGAAAGTTTATGTGGCCTTTTCTTTCTACCCTAAGGAATCTATTTGAAGACCGCAAAGTTGAAGTTGTTTTTTGTTTGTTTGTTTTTGGTTTTTTTTTTGCTTGTTTGTTTGACTGTGCTAATTTACTTCACTTTGTAGGGAATTCATTTTCCTAGAACACATACTAGAAGATGATGAGTTGACCAATTCCAAATAAGACTGAGACCAAGATAAGCACTAATCCACTACCAGTTTTGTATTCCAGAGGAGAGTTTTGGCTTAGCAGATAAGATACTTTTCTTACAGAAAGTCATCTCTGTAAAGTGTCTAGCCAATCTAATGATTTCTATAGGCTCAAATAATTAGAAAATTAGGTAGATTTTGGTTAAGTAGGGGAACAGGAGGTGTAAGATAGGAAGATGCCAGTTTTCCCTCCTACCTCTGCAGCAACAGAGGCTATCTCACAACTCTTCAAGAAATAACAGTGGCAGTTCCCACAAATCACAGTTTCTTTCTTCTTGGAAGATCAACCTCTTTTTAAAATTTTAATTCGTTTCCTATATTCTGTTTCTTTTCAACAGTTTTCAGGCTGGACTTGAGGAGCACTGGTGGGTTGCAGTTTCACTGAAGGAAAGCTGCTGTTCAGGAATGTTGTTGAGACCATGGCCATTTTACTCCAGCTTGGAAGGATCAGAAAGTTGAAGACTCCCAAAGCAAGATCAGTTCTAAATATGTCCTATCTGAAAGATGTTTGTTTCTCTAATTCTTACAAATCTGTGCAGCCATAAGTTCCACTGCCTTTGCACACTGTCTTTCCTGTCTGTACACTGGGGAGTTTTTCCAAATGTCCAGTTCCACTTTTCAGTGTAATAATTCTACCAATTTCTTCATGTCCAAAACACAAGACTATGTTAACTTCTCCCAGCACTAGCATTTCACATGCCTAAGTGACTATTACTGTGTTTTCCTCTCCATTATCCCTTGTTCACACTAGATATCATCTGTTCATTCAGCCAATCCAACCAGCTGGATTTTCTAAATCTCTGTTCATTCTCTTTTCCTTTATTCTGGACTCTCTCCCTTTGCTCACCATCCTTCTCAAAATGCCCCAAACTGGCAAATCTGTTGCTGATTCCAAACTAGGCTGCATGCAGCAGAAAATCAGTCTTGCTTGTCGTTCCAGCTGTGCTTGCTTGTAGATCCCTGCAAAGAAGAAGAACATGGGACAAGAGATTGAAATTATTGATTTAAATTACCATTCTGATTCATGTAATCTCCTGCTCTCCTGAGCTGTCCAGTGTAGGTGATGTATTTATGCAGATGATTAGCTCTGCCTAGGTGTTCTACCCTACCAGACTGGCTCCAGCTTGTCAAGATTATTTTGCATTCAAGGGCTGCCCTGCAGTAAGTCCTTTTTAGGTTTCTATCGTCTGTGTAATCTCTATTCCATCATCTGTTAATGAAAAAACAAGCTGAACCCAGTTTATGTGGAGCCCCATTTGATGTGTCCTTCCATTTTTAGCCAGCTCTTGGCATAGAGATCTGATCAGTATTTTGTTGATGCTTATGTCTGGGCAGGAGAGAACAATTTTACTGAAAATTCTGAAACAACCCCTATTCTTTTCTGCTTCTATTGTGTCCTATAACACAGCTAATAATAAGGCAATGAAATCATTGCCTCCAGCTGTTTCCCAACAGAATTTACCAAAAGGGTAGTGAAATGATCTCATTTAAATCTCATTCCACACAAAGCATTGAACTGTACCAGCCAACACCAACACTGGTTCCAGTGTGGTCATAGTGCAATTTCCTTGACAGTCCTGGACAGTTTCAGGGAGATTACAGATGGATGAGGCCTGTTTGGTTCCAGCTGGACTGAAGTGCAGATGGATCCCAAATGTCAGAAAATGGATCCTTACAGCTGAAATACTTGTGGATACTCAAATTCCCTTGGAAAGTGACAGTTCTGGAAATAACATTTTCAGTACCAGTAAATTAGTCCCAGAATGGCATTTCCTGGCATGTCCACAGTCTGGATGTGGTTAGCTTGAAAGAGACACCGAAAAAATGTTGAAGTGAAGATACTATTGTGCTCAGAGGTGCCCCATGGGAAAATATCTCGGCTTGTTCTCTCATATTTTAAAGTTCTTCCTTTTTATTTAAATAGTGTTAAGATTGATACAGGTAGTCAAACTCAGGAAGGCTGCTGGCCTGTTTGAAAAATAAGGCAGCTATTTGGATGTATGCAGGAAGCTCAGACAGACAGCTAACATAATCTACTGTGAATATTTTATTTCGTCGCTGTGGAAGGATAAGTCTATCTGGACAAAATTGTTCAGCTTCCAGCTCCAGTGGTGGAACATGGAGCCCTGCAAAGATGTAATAGTCCAGCTAAAGCCCTGTGATGGCTGACAGTGCTCAGGACTTTGCAGAATTGGACAACAGCTGGTGGTAAAAATATTTGAAAGTGTAGTGTTAAGATTTCAAGAACATAATCAAGTATGTTTTCCTGAAAACCAAACAGAGCTCAAATGCTCTGAAGGACCTGGAGCTTGCGTTGCTGCCAGGACAGGCAGCAACCACAGGCTGGGAAACCTGCTTTCCCTGGGATGCTCCTCAGCTCCTACCAAACCTCCCAGCAGATTCCAGCACTGACGAAAGCAGCCACAAGCACAGCAGGTTCAAGCATGCCAGGATCTTATCCATGCAGGTGGAGAAGAAAGGAAACTCTGCTGAAATTCCTGCTGATTTCAAAGGAGGATCCTCAGAGATATCTGCCAGTTAGCTCATTCTGTACTGCCCCTTTCTATAATGGAGCCAGGAACAGAGATACAGATCAAATATAGACCAGCTGCTCAGAAGTGCATGCAGATACCAACCCTTTAATTCCTTTTGTAGGTAATGCTTTTTGTTAATTCCCAGTAGGGACTGTAGGCTGGACTATAATTTTGAATTAAAGATCTCAAATTCAAGATTGGTTTTGAATATGTGTGGGAGAGAAAACAAAAGATATCTCCTTTATGTGCAGTCCAAATTATTTATATTTGGATTGAGTGATCTGCAGAACAGATGGCTAAGTGATCTCTAAGCTTCTCATAGGAAGCTGAGTCCTCTGTATTTGCAGGTATGCACATATAGATACTGTTTATCTCACTCTACCTTTGTGCTTGTTGTGAGGTGTTTCCACAGGTCTATAGGGTGCACACAGGTCATCTTTGCATCCTGGCTCCAGAAGATTTCCCTGGGCCTTCTGCATAATAAACCAACCAGTAAAATTGTTTACCACACAGAAAATCAAAATATTTCAGTCTAAAAACTGATGACCTGATACAATATGTGAACTGTGCTACTCCAAGATGTTCCGCATGCTTTGCTTTAAGTTCATACAAATGTCAGTGGATATTTAACAGATTTAACTTCTTCTTTTTTTTTCTCTTTAAACTGAATGAAGGGAATGCTTTCCTTCCTTCTCATTTTAAATATGAACATAGTGACATTTCCTCTAATTTGGAAATAAAATATGGCAGTAACATTACTCAATCTGTGCATGAGAAAATGGATGCCTTACTCCTGTTACAGAGATAAATGTGGCTGTTGGGCCATCCCAGTAATAAATTGTAGAGAATACAGCCCTCCTGAAGTAATCTGCTTACATCTTTCTGGTCTATCTCCCGTGACTACTGCTACAATACTGAAAAGTAATAAAACTGGTAGAAGTCACTGTTTTCTGTACTTGTCTTTAACTTTTTTTATTAGATTGTACAAAAATTGGGGATTTTTACAGCATCAGAACCATCTTGTTTATAAATGGATTATTTGTGACGTGATTAAGCTTTGGATTTCAGAATCTGGGAAATGCTGCACTAGATCCTACAGTCCTTTTTCAGCAGTAATTTGCCAAGAAGTACCCCATCCCAGTAGCCACTAAAGGCTAGCTGTGTTTTACAAGAGAAATTTCAGTATTTTACAGTCAAACTGCCTTATTGAAAGTGTATGTTGACTCAACATTTTTTTTTATTAATAACCTATGTATTTTTCTTGCTCCTAGAAGGGATTATTTGCAGATGTTAACATATTTATTTTTCCTCAAATCTTCAAAAAGCTAGCTTTAGGGTTGGTATTAATTTTTTTGAACCTGAAGTTCCATGGCTAATTCCATGAACATGATTGCTACAACATGTACTCCAGTTTTAGGTGCTTGTTTTCTTCTAACATTTTCATTAATAGAGCATCTCCATCTTATAGAAGTGAAGTGCCCTCCTTAGACTTTTTGTAACCTGAAATGTATGCCATCAGAGAGCACTTCTCCACACTTTTATGCCTCTAGGAACATGCAGTCCTTGTTATAAATATCAATAAAGCTGGAAGGACATAACATCAAAATCTCCAAGACAACACACAAAGATACAACAAATCAAAGGCAAAATAGTGATGGTTCAATTAGACTTTTAAATAGGATATTAAAATGAGGTTTGTGGTTAAATACAATGTCTCTGAATTTGGCAGGAAAATCATTAACCGAATGATGTTAAATTTGCACAGATTGTTGAATAAATGAGTAAGACTTGCTTTAGATGGCAGCAGACCAGCCAAGAAACATACATACAAAGACTTGCTGCTAGTCCACATGAACAAATACCTTACATGAGGATAAGAGTGTTTTTTTTAAGGATTAGTAACTGAATAGCTACTGTTATCATTAGCTAATAGATGGACTAACTCTCTTAGAGTCTGTACAGGTGGAGGACTTAGGGGGATACAGACACATATTCCAAGGTAACAATATGAGGTTTCTTGCTTGTTTGCAGAATGGGTGCTATTATCTCTATTGCTATTAATTCGAGTTTGTAGCTATATTCAAGACATCTAAAAGCTGTATAACTTTAAATACTCACCTTGTTATTTTGGTATATTTTTTGTGTGTGCTTCCTAGGATACATCCAGAGAAATCCAGGTAGCTGGAAGCACAGAGATAAACAATGCAAGGATTTTTCTGAAAAACTGGATCAGCAAAACAGAACATTTATAGCTCAGTTCATGATTTGGCTTTAGCTACTGCTAGCAATAAATTTCCAGATTATATTTATAAACTGTGCTGTGATTTCTTCCTCCTAATGATTTTTTTTTTTCTGAAATCGACCAACTCCTAGATAATCATCACCTGGAGTAATAGTTTAATACACAGTAAGTGTGCGTGAAAAAGCCAGAATAAACAACATCAAGGTATAACCTTTCTCCCAAAGGTGAAATGTAATTTTAATTAAGACTTAAAAGTAGGATTATTTGTTATCATGTTTTTATCAGTACTCATTTGATTAACATTGTACTGAGGGCAGGGAAAAAAAGGCAGTCCTTCATCAGCAGGTGCAGCCTACAACTGAAATGCAATCCTGGTTCTTATCTCAGCACATCTGGTTGTTACTTACAGAGCAGTCCCTGTCCAGGTAATCATTTCCCAGTCAGAACAGGGAAATTGTAACCAAACCCTCTAAATTTACAAATCAGCTACAGAATTTACAAATCCCCGCTACTGTGTCAGAAAGCTCAGGATAGCAAGGAGCATGTGACAGTTTGTGTGGACATGGCAAAATTCCATCTTCCTTGAAGTTGTTTGACACTTCTGCCCACTGGGAACCATCACTGGCCCACACTGTTATCCAAAACTTCACTTGCAAAAATGGGGGCTGGTGTGGCAAAAGCAACCTCTCAATTAAACAATATCAGCAACCATGGATGTACAATTCCCTGGTATAGGCATGGCTGAAACAGGCAGGAGTGGGAGTTGGTGATGACAGATGAGCATCAGTTCAAGTTCAGACCTGAAATAAGAGGCCTTGGTGGGTGGACTGATGAACATACTTGTAAACAGTGACCCATGGGGCAACAGTTTTCATTTGGGAAACAGAAATTCAAAAAAGAAGTGTCAGCTAAAGCTGAAGTTGGCTGACTGGAGGGGAAGGAGAACAGTCCAAGAAGCTGAAGGCCAGGCTTAGAGGTGGGTGGGATAAGCAGCACAGAACCACATTTAAAATAACAAGGTAATTCTCAGAAGCAATTTCCCCCAAGTATTTTGAGCAATGAAATAACCACACTGGTCAATGCCTATGGTGTGATCTCATCCCCAGAAGTAAAGTTCCAATTTCAAATACCCTCATAAAGTGATTACATCATAGAGATGCTTCCAATTTCACAATTGAAAAAGATTCAAAGTACAACCTCTCTACCAACATAGGCTAATGAAGCATATTAGGGAAAAGACCCTCCCTGCACATTAATAAAACTAACATAATGCCCCTAGAGGAATTAAAGGACTTTGGAGTTATAGTTAAATTTGTGCAATATTGAAAGGCATTGATATTTCCACTCCAAGGACTGCAGCACATCCACTTACAATACATAGGCTCACAAGGCAATTCAATAAAGCAGTTCAACTCCAGTGAGTTCAGTGGAGTTGTGCCAACCATGGATTCAGTGTCCTGATTGTAAAATACAGTCTGTGATGGTATGAACTATATGAAGTTTCATATCCAAGTAAATATCAGACAACAGCAACAATTTTCCATTTATTCCAGAGTTCACCTGGGGACTTTGCAAGAAGACTTCTTTTTATTTGAACAATACTGCGTTAATTGTAATATCTTAATATTGAAAAGGAAGGAGTCAAATAAATTGCTAAATTGTGTGTGAGAGAAAGACAAACCGTGCTAGAAGAATTATACAATGGGCCAAATTTATTGAACAATGCACAATAATATAAGAATCTGACATTTATTTTCAGTGTTGAATATGCAGGATACATTTAATATGCTCAAGATGCACTTATTCAATCTGCAGCAGCTGTCTTTGTACAGAACATTGCAGGAGAATCAAAAGGAGGAACATATAGTGAAACAACCACACCAGGCACCTTGCTCTGTCCCTGCTAGCTGTCACAACATTCCTTCCTTTTATTCAAATGCAACATATATAGCTGAGATTTTCCCAAAGAACAGTGTTAAGTGTTTCACAGGAAGGAAAAGACAAACAAAGGAGAGTAACCCATTTGTGTGAAATTATCTGTACCCACCAATATTTCCACAAGGAGAAACAACTATTTGTTGTTAAACTATCAGCTCAAAACTATGAAACATCAAAGATTCAATCCTAAGTGAATTGTTAGGTAAATTCCCCAATAAGATGGGTCCTTTTCAGAACTAGATCTGCACTGACACCCTGCTTCTGGAAAGCTTCATTATTCATTTATGTTTTGCCTTCCTGGAACAGGAATGAATGTAAGCCCGAGCTGCTGTGACTTAGAAGAATAAACTATTATCACACAGGCTATAACATGTAGAAAAAAGGGAAAAAATGCACAGTGCTATTGCTTCTAACAATTTGTCACTAAATCTGCCCTTGGTTGCAATCACTGCATCTGAGGAGAAGCAACATCCTTTCTAGTCCTTTATTTCATTTAGTGCTATCCCTGTCCACGTGACATCTTTACCATTTGTTCCATTTCTGCCTTACTTTTACTAGTTAGGCTCTGCCTCCTCTAGTGTCACTGGATGCATATACTCCTCCTTGCCTGTCCCATTTTAAAGTCAGGAAACATGAACCAGTGGTCAGACTA
Organism: Cinclus cinclus; assembly: GCF_963662255.1. NCBI lineage: Eukaryota > Metazoa > Chordata > Aves > Passeriformes > Cinclidae > Cinclus > Cinclus cinclus. The sequence continues at coordinate 13,499,018 of NC_085046.1, read as the reverse complement.
CGTCTCAGATTTTCCAGGTAGCTTTCTTCTGCTCCTGCCACCCTGCTGTTCTGTTTCGCTCTGTTATATTTTATGCTCATCACTGCTGAGACTGTTGTTAAACTGAAATGCAATGCTTGTTTACAGGGAGACATACAGGAAAATTATGTACAGATTAATCAAAGCAATGCTTGTTTACAGGGAGACGTGGGGGAAAATTAGACACAGATTGGCCAAAGCAACAGAGATAAACTTCTGGAGGCAGCCGTGCAGATGCAGCAGCTCCCAATGGCTCCCAGCTGGTGGTCAGAAATAATCATCTTGCCCAAGGAAAATGGGATGTGAAGTCTGTTTAACACATTTAAATGCAGATCAGATGGGTTGTCTCACCTTCAGAAAAAAACGCCATCTTTTCCAGAGCATCTGATCTAGGGTGCGCAAAACCAAGAGTTTCCAAACCTAACTCTAAACTGGAAGATGAAAGTTGAGGGGCCGGATGTGGAGCGAGCCTGGAGCCTGCCCAAAGACCTGGGTGTGCAGATAGGAGTTGGAGCTCTGAAAGGCAGCAGGTATTAAGCATCAGGTAATTGATGCATGTAGTTGAATCAGGCTACCACTGGACCATGGCTGGTGGGATGAATTTATTAACCCCTCCCTTGGTGACATGAGCTTACTGTGAAGACTTCTGTTCTCCATGGGAACCATGTGTTAATGCATGCCATGTTTGGGGTTTTTTTTCAGAGGGGAGTACAACAGAAGCCTCCTTGCTTCTTCTGCTCTGGGTTGGAAGGAACTTTGAAGAAGAGTAAGGCCCTGAAACAACAGAGCATAATGGGGTACAGGAAAAGGGATTTTTCTGGATGCAAGGTGAGCATGAGGGACTCAGCAGATGAAAAGAGAGCCTGGAGCACTGAGATAGACCTCTGAGAAGTGTGGAGAACATAGGTTCAACAGAGATCACAGAAAGAAAGAATTATGGTGGAGTAACCAAAACAAACTAAATTTTGTCACAACCCAGAACAAGCTTGAATTGCTGATATTCAGAGCAACCCTGACAGACTGTCCCTATCTTGCCAGGACACAGTGCAGGAGAAAGTCCATTTGCAAATTCTCAGTTTATTGTATTTCCTTCTAGACTTCCTCCATAATAAGTTTATTCCTTTAGCTATTACTCAAATAAAACCCAGTTTCCAAGATTTAAAAGTGTCTTCAGTATTTTGGGCTGCTTGCTGCAAGGTTGTGCAGGCTGCAAAGCTCTGGTGAACCTGCGATAGTTTCAACCCTGAGTGACTTTGGATTGAATTTAGAAGTGCACTCAAACATTTTGTCTGGCAGATGAAGAGCACCAAAGAGCTGAGGGAGTGTTCATCTTCTGTCAGACCTGCCTGCGATGTCTCTGTAACCTAAACTGCTTTCAACTTCTGTGTGGATTTCCTCATTCAGATTGCTGGCTTCCCACTATCCACATGGTCCAAGTCAATTAGATGAGTAATGTCACATCTGGTCTAATGTTGAATTTTTGTACCCATTCAGTAATTTAGTGTTTAGAATGTTAACTGATCCTCTGGATTTTTTTTTTTTTTGTTTTGGTTTTGCTGTGGGTTTTTTGTTTTGTTTTGGTTAGTTTCGGTTAATTACTTTGTAGTTTTGGTTATTGTGGGCAAAAGCAAAAACAAACAGAAGTTTGATTTCTTTTCATGTATCAATAGAAATATTTTAAAAGCAGCAATTTTGTTTTCAGCTCTTTCAGAACCAATATGAATTGCATGATTCTGCAGCATTTTCACTGGTTTCTAATGAATTTCATCTGGTGCATTTTTATACAGAACCACAGAAAATGCAACATCTCATTCTTCATTGGGAGGAAAAAATTGCCAAGCTAATTTAGATTTGCTAAAGCTCTGGCCTTTATGACACATAAATGACTGACACAGTAAAAGGTGACAGCACAAAGTTTCCCTGAGTTTTGACAGAAGGGCAGATTTATCCATGGGCATAACTAAGGAGAATTAAGAGGGCAGTCTGGTTTGGAGACTCCCAAGTGGATTTCTGCAATTTATGGTTTACAAATCCACCCAAATCCTTGTCCTTCCTATCTGTTATGGGCTACTAGCAGGCAATAAGTATCTGTCACATGGCCAAAGAACAGTTGTTTATCTCGTTTTAAGTGAGTATGGGAGCCCATTTGTTTGTTTTCACAGAAGGTATGATGGATGCAGTTACAGAGGCAATAATATGCATGGGTACAGTGTAACTGCTCTGCAGATCAGACACCAGCAAAACCATCCATCTTCCATGTATGCAATCATCACAGCTCTTACCTTCAGCTGAACGAGAGCTCTCCAAAATGTGCAGAAACTTTTCCAAAGTTGATGGTAAAAACAAATTAAATCATTCCTCCAAGTGCCTGTGGTATTAACATGGCAGGAAGAGAGACTAAATTTCTACATAACTGGGACATGATTTTTATCAGGGGAACTCTCTCAACTTCCCCATTGTCTCTGCTTGGACACAAGCATTATCAATACTGGGTCCTTGACTGAGTGAAGGCTGCTGCTCTCCTCCATCATGACAAGACTGAATATTTAAGCAATCACAGCTGGTCTTTCTGAATCAAGCAACAAACTGATTTTGATCTTATTTCTGCACACTCACTATATACACAGAAGATGAATTTCCCCCAGGTATCTTTCTCCCCTATAAGATGTATTCTACCGGGCACTCTTTCACTACAAGTGTGCAAATCCTAATTTGTCTTGTCTTCATTGATATATTCTCTCTCCCTGCACTTTTAGGGCTTGCAACCTTTTCTTCTGTCTAGACTCTATTGTTTGATTTATTCCCCAATTTGATTTCATCTCTGATTTAATAGCTCTCTTGCTTGCACCTGCCCTTTTATTTTGGGGTTTTTTTCCTCACTTCTTTACTCTATGACCTTTCCTAGACCTTATTTAAAAGACGCATATTGCCCTTTCTATTGTTATATTGTTCTTTTGGCCTTTTTCCCCAGCCCCTCTTTGACCTCTTAGTTCACTCAAAGGGGGAAGGGGTGAATGGAAAGTAAGGGTAAGACAAAGCTGACACTGATTTGGCCCACTGGAGTTTTGAAAAATAGATGAAATTTGCTTGAACAAAATTTGGAAAGCTATGAAAGGCCACAGAATCCTAGGATCTTAGCCCAGGAATATTACAGTGTGCATATTTATAATCACCTTTGCATTATTTTTATATTATCTGAGCAACTTCTAAGGGTTTTCTGAGTCACACTATACCATATAATACCATATATTAAAGACTGAAAACATAAGATGTGATGCAAGAAATAGAGATAAATGTCAGGAATAGACCCACTGTTGAAAAAATAAAGGATTTTTACAATCAAAAAATAAGCTTCACCCTGAAGATGTCTTACCCCATATAGGAAATTCCCGTTCTCAGTGTCAGCCCAGCTAAGGCAGCAGAGCTGCATGAATGGAGCAGCCTGTCACAGACAAGAAGAGCATTGTACACAGAGAGAACTGGGAAAAAGTTCTGTTACTGTGATAGATTTGTGTAGTAACAACCAAGGATGATAAATTTCAGAAGTTGGTCAGGGTTAAACTGGTAAATCATGCAATCAGTTATGGGTTAAATATTAACAGAAGATATTCTCAAAAAAAAAAAAAAAGAAAAAAAAAGAAAAAGAACAAAAAAAGAAAAATATGAAGTTGATTGCATTCTTTCAAATTACTCCCAGATGTTAAATAGTGCCTTCCAATGAAAATAATTATATAATCTACAAACCTGAACACCATGTTAAAGGAATGGTAGTGAAATTTCTGAGTTAACAATATAGGCCCATGGCCACTTTATCTCTCTAAAGACACACAAGAAAACTTCATATGTACTGTGAGCTGTTGAAGTGAAAAATTATGAATTTAACAGATTTCATACTTAATTCATTAACTAGAATCTTTTCACTGCAGGCTAAAATGCAGTCATTTTTGCACCTTTTGTGACACTGATTTATTTGTAAGAAGTGTTTCCTTTTTCTATGGCTTGCAGTGTATGCCTTGGAACTGCAGAGCAGGCTCTCAAAGCAATTTCACTCTGTGACTACAAATGCCATTGACAATAAGGAAATGCCTCTTACCTGCATCATGTTGTAGAGGAACTTGTCCCTGTTTAATATTCCCTTCTGGTTCATTACTTTTTTTTTTTCCTTTGAAGCACCCAAAACCATTCAGTTTACCAGTTCCTCTTTCATAGTCTAAATATAGCATATAAAATTTTAGACTATAAATAACTGTTGGGCTCTTTTTACTTAGCTTCTATAATTTAGAATTCTTGAGATGCTACTCCTGGTTTCACCCCTTTCTTCTTTCCTCTTCTGTTTTTTTTCCAAGTTAGAGATGAAATCTAATTCCAAGCTAGGATTTTCAGAAAAACATCAAATGAATGGAGCTTCTGAGAACTGGTATTATCACAAAACCCTCAAAATGAAATTAAAATTCCCACACACTCTCATTCAATAGCTTCCATATTAAAACTGTGAGAATTGTTGGTTAGCCAATTAAAGATACATAGGTAAATGTCTGTTGAACAGTTTTCCCTGATTAATTTTGCTTTTTTCCCTGTAACAGTTGTATGGATCTCTGAGTTACTTCTCAACAATAAATCTTGCTGGCAAATGTACTTTTTAATTAGTTGTTTGTAATACACATAAAGATCACATTTTGGATGAGGACCCCAGTCTGTGGCTGAACACATGCAAAGCTGTGATGGGTGGTCAAAATTGTTATGGGAAGAATGAGGGGATTTTACTTCTAAAACAAATTATAAGAAATAAAGAAAGAAATAAGAAATAAATATGAAATTAATGGTCCCATCAGTAGTGCAGACCAGATTTCAAACATAAGTCATCCCTGAGGCAAGAACATCATCAATGATTTTCACCTCTAAAAATATTTCCTGTTGTGTTTTTTTGTCTTTGTAGGCATTTTACCCTTGATGACACTGTTGCTGTAACAGTTTTTAATGCCAGGAATAAGCCAAGAAAAGATAGAGAAATATAAACTGTGATTTTATAGGATTAGGCTGCTCTTCTCAAGAATGTAGTTTGCTTAGGGACCATGCATTGTTTGAATACTTCATACTGACCATAGGGTAGATCATCCAACTTCAAGTATCAAAAACTTAACCAACAAGATGAGTGCCACTGACCTGGTGACATATTTGCAGAACTGGACTAAAACAGCCACCATCAGACAATCATACACTGGATTTGGCTTCAGTGTCCAGGATTCTCAAATTACAGGAGTCTCCTTCTTGAGGTGCTTTGAAAGGCACCTATGATTAATGTAGGCATTTTTTATGCTTACACTAAGGAAAATGACCCCCAAATCCCAGCTGTAGCTACAGGGAAGAACTCCATGCATGCCTAAAGCTTCAGAGGCCATGTTGTTGCCCCCTAGGCCAGGGGTCTCTGATACCACTGGAAGGTTACTGGAGAACTGGTTTCCAAGCAGGGCCTAAGAGCCCCATGGATAAACTCTTGCTAGCTAAAAATCCCACCAACTTCATCCTGCAGTGAGGAGCAACTTGTGTTCTGATGCATTCAAATGAACAGATACATTACTGGCAGTGCTTTTGAAGTAGTATCATCCTCACCAATATTAAAAATTCTGTTAGCTACCTGACAGAACAGCTTATATTTTTCATTAAATGCTGACAAATATATTTTCTAAGTGAGATCAAAATGGCATTATTTTCCCTTGAGTTTGCTAATGTTTTATTTATATATATTTATTTTTTAAAAATCTCTCTGATATTTACGGAGTTTATGAGTTTTGCTTTGGGTTTGTTTTTTTCTTAGTAAAGGTTTCTTTTAATCAAATGTGAGTATTAACTATTTATTAGCTATGGTCAAAAATAAACTTTCAGATCTGGAGGGCAAACACATCGTAAAGCTCTCACAGTTTAATCCTGGATTATGCAAACACTCAAATACTGGGAAGCTCATTTAGGCGAGAGGAGCAGTCAGCCTGGGAGGGCTTGGGGCAGTGTTCTCTCAGCTCCATTCCCAGGCACCTGCAAAGCTGGATCTGTGCTTAGGCAATCAGTGCCCAACCTTTTGCAGATCAAGGGCCAAGAAATAAAACACAAAAAGAGCCTTGGTTCCATCACTGGCACAAGTGTTGTGTCTTTGTGCCAGAATGAGAAAGCTCTGCCCCAAGTGTTTCGTGTTGTCCGTCTTTGTCTTCCGTTAGATGCATTCTTGCCCCCATCTAACATCATCATCATCATCATCATCCTCCTCCTCCTCCTCCTCCCCCAGCACCCCACTGCCTCCTGCCTCGCTCCATGCTGCATGTTTTCCAGCTCCAATGGCAAGTTTTGGCACCATGCTCTTGCCAAGCAGCCACAGAGATGTCTGGGGACCCAAATTACTTCACTTCCAGATATAAGAGGTAGATGCTGGTGTTGAAAAACTTGTGCTTCAGAGAGGGAGGCTTCATTAACCAGTCTTGCCTTCAGTCTTCACATATTTGAAAACATCTGAAAAAAGGTAGGATTTTTCATGGCTCATAGGATCTTCTATCAAATTAGATGTTTCACCAGTTTATTTTTAAACCAAGTTAGTTTTTTTTTCTTGCCATAACTTTTAAAGGATCTTAGAGGAGCTGGTGATAAAATGTTCACTTTCAAATGGACACAGTTATTGAAGAGTATATTGTTCATAGTTGCCAAAAGTAATACAGAAAAACAAAGCAGAATGACATTCTCTTTAAATGCATGCTGAAGTGAATAATAAACTTTCAGTGATCCAGACTTGTAGAAATGCAAGGCGAGAGACTGCCATTGAAAAAAGTATTCTATTAAATTAAGATGCTACTAGATGTCATTGTGACTCTGTGGGTAGCATGTCTGTCTCACAGCCAACTACTTGTGGGTTCAAGTCCCATACTGGGACTTTGGCTCCCATCCAGTGTACTGCAGTAATAAGCAGCGTGTGGCACTTTTAGAGGTGTCATCCTTCAGAGGAAATGTTAAACCTACTGTCCTTCTGCCAGCTCTCCAGTTGGAAATTAAAGATCCCAAGTACCCTTTGAATACAGTGAGTAATAACCTTGGGGCCCTGGCCAAGATTCCCTCTCTTAATAAAAGAATTTGTAATTCACAGGGCATATTTCACAAAATATAAGAAGTCATAGAAACCAATGGAAAAGCCTCATTAAAATTGTCATGGTTCCTTTATGTATTTTTCAACATAGCAAGTCATTTAATTGATTAAACTTCAATGGCATTTTTAAGCAGCTGCCATAAATTGCCCATACAGGGATATTCAAAAGAACAAAGAACAACTTCCCAACTTCCACTACCCATCTTTGAGAAACAGCTAACTCCCATAGACACCTTTGAAGAACTCAGCCCAGGTTCAGGAAAGGTCCTGGAAAAATGTTTGACAAGACTCCATTTCAGAACAAAGCTTTAGTGCAGAGCACCACAGCAACATTCATGGCCTGTGAAATGGGAAGATGCAGAGGAGTGTCTCAGCAGCCTCATGTGCTGTTTCACTCTCTAAGTGCCAAGAGCTGACACACTCATGTTTCCAAAGGTATCCTTGCACTGGAGACTTAACCTGGCCAGCTGGTATTTGCATGCCATTAAATATGCTTTTGAGACATTTTCCACGTGGCAGAATCATAGCAAAGTTATTTAATGGCAGTGGGCAAATATCCTGCTGGTAGCATATGTACATAATTGTGGAAGACATTTCTAGCTTCCCTTGTGTGGGTTGGGTGAAGCAGGACATGCATGCGCGGAGCTAAATCCTCTATCTCCTACAAGCCCTAGGCAGGAAATCTGAAATACTGTAGTTTACATATCAGGAAACTGTAAGCTATTTTGAAAGAGCTGGGATTGCATCTTATAACCTGACCACACCTTTTGTCTCCCACCTGGTTCTTCCTCAGCAGCTCCATTTTGGGGACTTCTTCACCAGGTGTGTAACCTGGGTGAGCAGAGCAGCTAAGGGATGGAGGACCCCAGGAACATGATTTCTTATCATAAATCATTAGAGTAGCCATGATCTGGTCAAATGGAAGGGCAAGAGCTTCCACCTGCTTCCCTGTCCCCTGTTTACTAAATGCAAAAGGCTCCAGGCCCACATAACAACTTGGCAATGTCACTTCTGGTGAGTCACGTGCCCTGGGAAAGTAAAATTTAGCAGTCTGTTTTTCAGCCACCTTAAACTCACTGGCAGCAAACGGAGAAAGTACATCCAGATAACGTTTCATCTCCTGGAGATCCCTCATGTAAGAGAGATCAGAGGAACTTACTTCTCTTGACAGCTGAGGAAACAGGAGTGCCTTGTGCAGATGTGGACTTCAGACAAAGTAATTCAACACTTCCATACCTAAATCCTTCTTATTTCAGGCAAGGGTATCTGCCTATGCAGTGCAAGGAAGGTTGAGGCTGCCAGAACACAGCAGCCTGCAAGTTGCATAGAATCTCCTTTGTGGACTACATCAATAATATTTTTTTTCTACTTTATAAACACAGAATGTACCACAATTTTCAAAAAACTTAGATAGATTATAGAGAAACCTCTGTAGTGTCAGAATCTTCTGATTTTGTTTTCATTTTTGTGGCACATATGCCTCATGGAGAGAACAAAATGAGCTCCCCTGATGGTGTCCAGGTGCAGTAGCAGTCCCTTGAGTACTGCTTAGATGCGTGCCAAAGATTTCCCATCACTGCCCACTCACTTCCATAACTACATTTTTAATGTCGTTTTATCGGATGGGTTATTGTGGTTTCTTGCTCCTGAATAAGTTTCCCTTCTCTCTGCTTACTAGCCTCTGAAGAAAATAAATGGTAGGAAAAGAAAATGGCTTCTGTCTTTCTTATACCTTTTTCATTTCAGTTCTGTGGTTCATTTCTCATAGTTCCAATCTCAAGTGCTCTTCTGAGTTCCTCACTTCAGTGACCGCCTTTCTTAATTTAATCTGGACAAAGCTCTGAGTTCATTTCAAGTCATAAAGCTTGGTTGGCTGTGTGCTCTTGGCAAATGTGAATAAGCTCCCTGGCTCCTTTTAATCAGCTATCATAATAATTTCTCTTTTTTTTTTTTTAAAGCTGCAGCAATTAGGTCACCAAAGCAAGTAGTCTCTTGTGTTCTATTTAGAACAAATCCATCCTTCTCTGACTGGCTGCATAATTTAATTATTAAAGCTTGATATCATTTTGGTTTCCATGTAAGACAACCCCATAAGAGCAATTTTATCCTTTTGAAGGCAAGGTTACTACTCCTAGAACCAGTGCTCAGAGGGCCTGGTACTGTGCTGTATATGGCAACAATACTACTTCCTACCACTCACATTGCAACATTTGTCTACATACCCAGCCAACAATAGCACTCTGCTGGCTTCCTCCCCATGAATCTGCACTGAGCTAGCATGTGCAGGATCTGGTATCAATTAGTTAATAATTTAACAATGGTTTGAAGATGTAAAACAGCTGCTAAAAGCTAAGTCTTATTATTATGCTAATTTTTTTTTTCTTTCACCTTTTCATTTTTCTTCCTTCAGAAAATATTATTGTATTATTAACCATGTTTAGTACTTCTTGGTTCTGACATTTAAATATCTAAAATGTTTTGGTGTAATTACATTGTTTTGTATCACAATATCTAAGATGTTCATTTCTGTATGAAAATTTTCATAGCTAGATTTTGGTTTAAGAACTGTAACTGTGTCTGTTCATCGCTTTCCAAAAGACAAGAAAAGAGTGGTATAATATTTTACTCATCTGACTGGAGAGGCCTACCAGATCAAATTATTTATGAAATTTGGAATAAAGTTTTGGCTTCTATGTTGATTTTAATTTTCAAACTTTGTTTTTCCTGGTTCCTTCTCAGTTCCTTTCACCACCCCAGGAGAATCAGATACTTCTGGTGCATTTGGGAAAAATCTCTCCTCATTCACATGGCTTAAGGATCTGGTTGCCACTCTAAGGAGCCTGCTGGGCACAGGCAGAAATCCTGTATTTCAAGAAAGAGTTGTAGTACCCACACGTAGCTGGAAATTGAAGAGACACAACAGCAGAGTTCAGTGAATGGTGCCAAATGTTGTTGGTCAGAAGAACAAAGTATCTTCACACTCACCTTAATACACTGTGCAAATTGCTCAAACACAAACACATTTTGTCTGACTCATGCAGACAGAACAAGATCCAACTGCAGCATGCTGAGAATAATGGGGCCTTGCCACTGAGTAAGTTTGTGTGGGTGTTGCACTGCACATGATAATCTATAGCAGTTATTCTAAAACATGGATTAGAACAACTGTACCATCTTAGTAAAATGCCAATTTCCAGGTTTTTTGCAGGACTGAACATTGCAACCAAAACATTTTAAACTTGGAGATATTGTCCTACTCTAACTATAGGAACTTGCTTATAGGCTAAGATGAGAAGGCAACATGGTTTTCTCTTGAATTTAGTTTAAATTCCAATAAACCTCACTAAAGAAACTTTAAATGATCTGTCTCATAAACTTCACAGTCTTTCTAGACTGAATATATCGAAGTTTTTCTGGCGTTATAAATCATTAAATACCTTCAAGCCTGTCAGAAACACACCATTTATGTAACAACACTTTAGTTCCTTATGGAACAACTAATTAAATGTCCCTTTTGCATACTTGCCTTGTTCTGCCTGTAGCTATTAGGACACATCATGCATTTTCAGTCAGTGTGAGGGCACTGGAGTTAGCTTCCTGGAATTCCATCAGGATAAAAATAAAGTTGTTCTTAATATGTGACACATCATTCAGTATGGCTTGTTCCAAACACTCTTGGAGAGGAAAATAATGCATGCTTTGTCACATGGGGCTATGTTGTGCCATGTGGAACTATTTTAGCGCCCCGTGCTTTTAGCTGGGACAGCAGCTAATCCCATTCTCAGGTACCAACACTGGAGGAACATGACTAATGCACAATTCATACACAAAACCTGTGAGCTAGCTTGTGCAGAAAACAAGGATCTTCAGAAGCCCTCCTGCTGCAAACAGGGGAAGGTGTTCTGCTCTGCCATACCTGGGGGCAGCTGAGCAGGCAACGCACAGAGGAGCTCTCTGCCTTGGTTCACAGTTCGGGGGGTCCAAACTGTTCCATTGGGAGCAGCCTTGAGCTCAAATCCTGGCAAATGCTGCATTTTCTGCCATGCCTGTCAGTGTGGCAGAGCTGGGAATGCTCTCCAGAAACACCTGGGCAACTATCTGGGGAGCAAAGCTTCTCCTGAGCAATCAGGCAGCAGTGTCTGGTGATGTGCTCTAGCTGGTGGCCAGTAAGAAGTCAGTGGGGAAATGGGTCTTCAGCACAACCCCCAACAAGACAGCATGAGCCAGCAATGTGTTCTTGCAGCAAAGAAGGTTAGTGGTATCCTGGGCTGCATTGGGCAAAGGATGACCAGCAGGTTGGGAAGGTGATCTTGCTGTTTTGTCAAAACAGGCAAGGTCATAGATGGAGTACTGTGTCCAGTTCTGGGCTCAACAGTACAAAAGACATGGGCATAATGGAGAGAGAGAAGAGGGACTAAGGAAGGAAAAAGAAGCTGAGCTGCCCATGTTCCTTAAATTGCTAATATGAAACTGAGTAAAATCAGCTAAATTTGTGCTCACCAGGGACGTTAATGAACAGATAAATAAAACAGAATCACGGTGAGACTTATCTCAGTATAATACTCTATATAGGTGTATATATAAGACAGTATATAGTATCCTGCATCCTTTATTGTCTTGTTTGTGTCTGTCCTGGTATTCCCTTTAGGACTTCTTCCTTTCCCCAAGGCTTCTTCCAGCTTCCAGAGGCACTGCACAGGCTTTTTGCAGTCAGTGTCACCACATCCTGCCATGAACCTGCCACTCGCCTTCAGTGTCAGCAGCAAGAGCTGCAGCCAGCAGGATTCAAGGATATTTGACCTCTCATGCAGTCCATGTATCAATTCTGCTTCAAGCTCATTCTTCAGCCTGTGCTGAGACTTTAAAGCCACAGTCTGATGCACTGCATTGATTTTGCCTCCAGAGACTATGAGGATATTTGCTTTCTCTGGGAATACATTTTTTTGCTGTGGCAGAAAATCGGACATAGACATATATAAACAAAGAGCTTTGAAAAAACATCTGGGACAGCGAGTGTCCAACAGAGACATATCCTGGCCTGTTTCCACTCCTTTGCCACTTGAAACTCATCCCTAGAGACATAAACAAAGTAAAGAACAAGAACATCAACGTTTTTCAAGGAACTCTCATCCTGCATCTCAAAGTAATTGCTATATACTTTTGCCTGTGACCTTATTTTGTTCAGAACCTTCATTTGCCCTTAGACATCAAACACTCCCCATCTTTGAAGAAGTTTGAATTCAGATCTGGACTTTGCAGTCGAAGCACACCTCTAGCATAATGATGAAAAAAGAAGGAATGTATTGAAGCAGAACACAGACAAACTTCTTCCAGAAGTCACTCTAATCAAGCAGCTGCTTCCAGCATGAGGTCATGTCAAAATGTTTCTCGACATGGTGAATACAGTTCTGACATATTTCTTTTAAAAGACTAACTATATTAAGCTCATAACACTACTAGATCCCTATACTGGCCTCTTAAGGTAAGCATGAGTGTGTTAAGACACTGGTTTATTCCACAGATACAGTCAGAGGATAATACTCTTATTCAGTTACTTCTGCCTCACCATGGGAAAGCAAATGGTAATGAGTTATATATAGAGGAGGCAGATCTGGTTTTCCTCGTACAGTAAATCAGCTATACACTTTACATTCCAGTAGTTGCCCAAACCAGTTTTAATGTACTGGTTGGTAGATTTTTAAGGAATATAGCTGGCATTTGAACCTCAAAGGTGTTGTGAAAATGTTATTCTAGTGGTGTTGTTATCCAGATTTCTTAATCACAGATTAGAAATCTTGTGGTTTAGACAATGCTATAAATATATAACAAAGAAGATGGTACAACATAAACACTAATAGAATTATGCATGAAAATACATGATACGGAAGTGCATGATACACCAGTATTCTTCTCCATTGTGAGCTATCAATACTAACCTATCTTAGTTGTTAAGACTGAAACATTATAAAAAAGGTCAGGGGTGTCTTTGAGGTATGGATCTGGAATATATATTGGAGTAAAGCTCAGTGGAAGGAGAAAGGGGACCCTGATTTGCACAAGTTTCTTACAACAGGAATGCTTAAAGAGCATCTGATTTTTATCAGTGTGGGGCACAAGAGCAGAAGCAATGGGACTAATTATAATGGCAACAACTATGATAACAATAAGATGAGAACAATGCAACAAAAAGATAAGCAATTTTTGTCCAGCAAATGGATTCACTTGAACAGAAGCTTGTTTAAACTCTTGGGCAATGAGAGAAAGTGATTATAAGTGTACTTGAAATCTGTCATCGTGTTTTCTGTCACTTTTCTGTCATCGTATATTTCCAGCAACCCAACATTTCTAGCTTTAGAGGAGAAGAATTATTTAGTGAAAAAAAAAAAAATCAGTTATCTAATCCAAGCCTTTACACTTGTCAGGTCTTCTCACAAGTTCCTGTCCCCCTTCAGCTGGAGAACCAGTTACGGGTTCAAAGTTCAGAGTATTTTCCCCCATGTGCCTGGTGTTTCTCAGATGCAATTTAACTAGTGGTCACTCAGAATTAGCTGTGTATCTGTCTGAACAGAGTATGCAATTTGTCCTTCCAGTAGTCCCAAAGATATCCTTGTCTATAGCCAGGCAAGGCTGGTAGGTTGCTGTAATTACTCTTTCAGAGGACAACACTATCATATTTACTCTCATCTTTTACTCATCCTTTGATAGCTTTTTATGATTGCTCTCTGGCTTTTGGCTTGCAGCCATTTCCCGTCCCAAAGGCAATGACAGTCACAAATAGAAAGAAAAAAGGAAAAGATGACAGGAAGAAAACAGTCAAGTAAAACAGAAAGAAATTCTGGAGGGTAAGAGTGAAGGTTTAAAAGAAAAATTTAACACACAGCAGAACAAAATAAAATGCCTAAGACACATTGGTTTGAAGATAAATGCAAAACCTTTCCTTTAGACACTTAACAAGTACAGCGACACAGTAGCAGAGAAAGAAGAAAGGGGAAGGACAGCAGTGGAGAAATTGTGTTACACTGTCACAAGCTTTTCTCACTGCACATTCTGAATCCACGCTTTAAGGGTTGTGATTCATGAAATAAATATCAAAAAACTTACCCATTTCTGAGTGGAGAGAGTTAAGAAAATCTTTCAGCCCGAAGTCTCTTAGGAGACACATCTCAGCCACAGCACGTTGGTTGAAAATATAAAGGGGTGTTTGACAGAAATTTTGAAATACAGTTTTTAAATCATGGAAAACAAGGTAATTTAAAACTTTTGTTGTTGTTGTTCTTAAAATGCTTATAACCATTATAAAGTATGGCATTTCTGATGAAAATTAGAAAGTACCATGTAAGCCAAGCATCTCATAACCTGAAGGAGAACCTGGCCTTTCACTTATGCCAAGCTGGGATGGGTGAGGAGCTTCTTTCATGCCACATTTTAGTAGCCTCTAGGTTCACCTGATTTCAAACAGGAACAGCTTTGAAATCAAGAAAGCTTTTACAAGACAGGAAAAATGTTTCCTGTCCAGTTCTAGCATGAAGATTCTTATCTCACCAAATAAAATGATCTATAATGGCTAAAATAGCTTCATTAGTTCAGTTTATTAATGTGTAAATTGCAGAAAAGGCATGGAACTCAAATGTGCAAAGGTGGCAATTCCATTACCTACTTTCCAGCACAACATATGTTTTCAATTTAGAAAATTTTACCATTTCCCAACTGCAAATTGGATGACATACAACAAAAACTGTGTTTTAACAGCTTTAGCATTTTATAGACATTACAGCCAAGCACCAATCCTTTACCTTAGGAAAAATTAAGAATTACAAAGAGTTTGCTATAAAAACACCTAATCACCAGCACCCAGCTGGAAACTGTGTGGCCTACTGCATAGTAAGCTCTACTAAGACATAGAACACATGAGCTCCTGGCCTTGAAAAAGATGCTTTTCCCTCTTTGTTTCCATGTCTATAAAATGGGGCAATAATACTTATCTGCTGTGTAATTGAGTGCTTTAGAAACAAGAGCTTGGTGGCTTTGCAAAAAGGAGATTACTTGATATTGCTAACAGTATGATTAATAATAATGCAACATGGCAAACGCAGTAGAAGATATTTAAACAAGCTTCAACGAATCAACTCAAAACTTCTAGTGCTGGGGATCTACTTCCATTGGATTTTTACTTCAAATAATGATAGTATTCATTCATAGCAAAAATGTTCCAGTAGATTGAGATTTCAGTTACAAAACCAGCTACATCTTCCTTAGCATGTTTTCCAAGCTCTGTTAACATAAGGCCTGACATTTTTATGTACTTTTGGAGCTCATCTCTAGTAAACTGGAAGAATACTAAGTAGAATCACAGGCTCACCCAGAACAGGCAATGTTGGAAGAGACCACAGTGAGTCTTCTGCTCCAACCTCCCTGCTCAAGCAGGGTCATCCCAGGGAACAGGACTGTGTCCAGATGGTTCTTGAACAAATCCAGTGGGGGATACTCCACAACTTCTTGGTCCCTCCCACAGGAAAGGAGCTCTTAATATTCAGAAGATTCATATCACATTGCCTCCTGTCCTCTTGCCTGGCACTACCAAGAAGAACCTGGCTCCATCCTCTGTCACCCTCCCTCCAGATGCTGACAGACAGTGAGCAGGTCCCCTCTCAGTCATCTCTTCTTGAGGCTGAACAGACCCAACTCTCAGTCTGTCCTTGCAAGAGAGATGCTCCATCCTTTAATGTTTTTCATTGCCCTTCACTAGACACTAGCAAAATGCTGCCATTAAAAGAATGCCAAGATTTTAACCTTTTTTTGTAGCCGTACATAAATAAGATGCATATTAAAATACTTATTGTGAAAGCCTGAAAAATCGCTCCTTTATTCCTGATCATCTGTAAAGTCTGGGCTCCACTTCAGTCCATTGGAGTTTTGCCATTGATTCGGCAGGGTACAGATTCCAGAATGGACTTTGAAACAATTGGATTAGAAACAGCTACTTTCCTGATTTCCCATATTTCACAGTAGAAGCTGAGAAAGGACATTTTGAATATTGAAGTAATTCAAGCCAGCCAAGAAGGATGCAGTCAGTAAACTTGTTACCTTGCTAAAAGATTGACTGTCTGGAAAATGTTACAAAGGTGGACACCTACTATTTTTGCATTAGCTCTCAGAGATCTGAGGTACAATTTCCAAAATTAATCAAAGGTGTGCATGTGCACACTATAGCCAGTGTGCACCAGTTTTCTGTTTATCACATGCTCATGAACTCATAGCCATATGTTTATACACACTTTGATACAGTAGAGTTTCATACAGCTTAAACTGATTGTAAGCTGACAACTGCACAGAAAAGAAAGAAACTCAAAAAATGTATGAAAGTGCTTTCTATACTTACTATCTGGACAATATCTTCAATGCTTTCATTCTTAGTACCTTAGACCTCCGGAGTATTTTTGTTTTGGTAGCGCTGATGAAAAGAATCAATGTTTTTCACTTTTGTATATTCTACTTTTCTGCTTTTGTTTTTCCCAAGACCAATATAAATACCCTCTTGTCCAAAAGTTCAAATCTGGATACTGCCAATTATGTGTCCAAAGGACCTTGTTTCTCTTTTTGCTTTCTCCCAAGACCACAGGGTCAGTATCTTCCTATTTTTGTCAGGCTGCTTTCTGTTCATCTTCTCCTTCTGTAGTCATATAATCAAAGCAATGTTTATTTTCCATTCATGAAATCTCCCCTTCTCCTTTGGTCAAGGCCTGCCATAAGGACAGTGATTTAGACAGTAGCATCTATTGTTTCAGCTGTCTTCTTCCAGGGAGGATCTTAATTGCTTCTCTCACCTGCATGACAGAGTTTGCATACTCATCACTATGGCCCATGATTGTCCAGGGACCAAAAACACTTCTGCAGCACTTAATCATATTTTTCTACCCTCTACCATATTGCTATTTGACCCTGTGGGCTGAAGTCAGCCTCTACACACATATTCTTTTCTGGCAGTAATTGGAAGCTATACTGTCCTATCAAGAGATTATTTTTGAGAGGCCAGCAACTGCTATATAGAATTGCTACTACTTGTATAAGCTCTATGCAGTAAATTGGAAAGACCTCAGAAGACCTACAACATGTTATTTCACACACAGGCACATGTATACACACTTGTATTAAAGGAAAAAAAAAAGATAATGAAAAATACTGTAATGATCTTTGCAATCAAATACTCTTACACAACTCAGTTTCTCTACAGTATCAGCCTCTATTGTATAAGTACGCTGTTGCATTAAACTTTTTTTTCCAAGTGTCCAAAACTATTTAAAATAATGGTCCACCTGTTCACCCAGTTGTCTTCTTCAGAAAGGCTGATTGAGATAATTGGTTGTGGGGGCTGATGAAGGGGGCGGGAAGATGAGGTCAGTTAATTGCTGCCTGGGTAGAGGATGTAGGAGGTCTCTTTTGTTCCAGGCTGAGGGCCCACTTGTAATAAATGACATACAACAGAGATGCTCAGAAGACACTCTTTTAAGATCCTTCCCACAAGGGAATAGCAGATGTTCTTTGTGATTTATGGGTCTGGGTTTTGGGGTCTAATACTGTAAAATGTCTGTGCAGTCTGGACTAGGCATCACAAATAAGTGCAAACAAATATATCATGACATTATATCTCCCTGTGCATTAACAGAATAAAATGGCAAGCACCAGAACTGGGTAAAATACCTTCCAGTTCTCCTTTTACATAGCTGAAATATGTGCGGACCTCACACACTTTGAGAATTTCCACAGCCAATGCTTTCTGGAAAGAAACAGCCCTCGTCCTGAACACTGCTGTCCCATGGGTTCCCTGCCTTTAGATTATGGGAGATCTCACATCTGTTCTCAGACTTGCCAACCCTAATAAAATGTATTTATTTCAAGCTTCGCTGATGGTTAGGGAAAAAACCTTAATAACTATTGAAATGGAAATCAACAACTGTTCCAGGTCACAGTAAATGGATTTGAGGACTTAGTAACCTGGCACCCCTGAAAATATCTTCTACATAATGCCAGACAAAATGAGCATATTTGTGTGCATTTGATCAGCTCTCATGGATGCATACTCCATTGCTGAACAAACACAATGAATGTTTCCTATTTCTTCCTTTTTCTTATCCTCTCTAGAGTAATAAAAATACAGGAGCCCCAATACAAACTTTTCTATCTTCCTTTTTCTCTCCCTCTATCAAGTGTCTTTGATGCAGCTGTGATTTACAGTGTTGAGGATGGCAAATCATCCATACTCCACACACTGTTGTTTCAAGTGAGGACAAGGAATTTTAGAACAGCACAGTCCTAAAGCAAATAGTGTTTCTCAACAAAGCCATGAGCAAAATAACCTGCTATACCTTTGGTATTGAAACATATGCATTCTTCTCCAGCCCTTAATGACTGTTTGAAGAAAAAAAATCAAGATTAATTTGCTTTGAGATTTGGCTGGGAGAGTGTTTAACACATTTTCACTTATGTTCAGATGCTGTGGCTAGAAAATGGTATTTGTGTTGGTATTCATAAGCCATACTTCTCACTTCCCTGCCAAATATCTTTTATTGTAAAGGGGTTTATATGGGAAATATCTCGGTTTATCTAAAACACCAAGAAAAAGAATATTTTTAGATCTATTCTCCTCCCTCCCCCATCTCCATTCTCACATGCATAATTAGCGAGCAATCAGGTATAATAGCTAGACATGTAAATGCCTTTAGTTTCATGCAGGTGCAAAAACCCAAGGTTATGCACAAAATCAAGCCTTAAGGATTAGTCTTTCAGTATAGGACACAAAGGCTGCCTTCCCCCTCTCCTCTCAACTGATTCCTCAAATGCAGATACTTCTTTCATGTATAAAATCCAATAATGTAATCACATCCTGACCCCTATAATGTATAATGCAAAAACAATGTTGAGTGAGCATCTATTATGAGTCAGTTTTGGCATCAGTTTTGGCAATCTAAAGATAGCAATACAGTGAGGAGAAAATTGACTTGGGAAGATGAAGCAATTACCAGGAGATCAGCTGAAAAATGGAGATCTAGTTCAAGAAAAACTTGAGAAACAGATTCTTTTCTGACTTAGAGGCACTAGGCTGTTTGTTCAGTTACAAAAATAAAAGAAGATAAGGCCTTGGGAATAATGTCTGTGTATATGAGAATATGGACAAAATGAGAAATGGGAAAAATCTGCAGGGATTTCTTGTTTTCCTGTAGTTAGTGTACAGGATACTTACCTTTATCTTCCACTAAAGCTGGATTAGCATTTTGAACTTTAGTGGTGAAAATCTTCTCCTGGGCACATTGAGTTTTCTAAAGGTGGCAAATAATAATTCAGAAACAACCTCCCTCCTAGATTATTTGTCAGTATTCAAAACTAAAATCTTGAGTGAAACTAATGGTTCAAGGTACACAATCAGACCTTCTCCAAGGGGTAGTAATATGGCAATTGTTTAAACCCAGCTAACTCTGACAGTGTGTAGGGCTGTGGTTTATGAGGATTAAAAGAGGTTTTTGAGGTGGCTGAATAGCTGAATTAAAAGGTTTGTCAGCATGAAAACCAACCCAAAATCATCCTTATTGTGGCCATAAAAGAAATACAAAATGCAGGCACTGTGAGTAGGTCTGGGTATTTGGTCAGAGAGGTGACTATGTTTTTTTCATAGTCACAGGTCATTAATTACAACTAACTTTTCTGAGGAGCTATGGAGTGTCCTCATAATCAAGGAGAGGATCAGCTTTACAGAGGCAAGAAACAAAGTAGTATCACACAACAAATAATCTTTTCTGTCAGTTTTCAGACTTACACAGCTGAAATCCTCCCCTCTGTGCAGATGCATTTTTGTGGAGTGGAAGCAAGCTCTAACTTGTTCATCACTAAGTCAAACAAGTGCAGGAAGGTCAGATCCCTGTCAGATCTGGCATGCCCATATTTAATGATGTGTTTAGAGAGCAGCGATTGCAGCCTGTCCTGTTGCTCTCTACTCCAGCCACAGAACCAGAACAGGTCCAGAAGCCAAATGGAGCACTGAAGGTAGAATTGAAACGTGCCTTTGCCTGCAGTCTTATCTAACCTGGCTGGTTTTGAGGCAGATGAACAGGCTTTACACAGCACGTTCATCTGGGCTTCCCTCTGCAGCAGGGCAGGGTCCCAGTCCCAGCCAGGGAGACGCCTCAGCTCTCTGGGCATTGGAGAATTTGCACTGCAGTCTTTAACTTCTCAGGCTGACTCTTTTTTGTCTACAAGAAAAGTCAAACTGTCTTAACATACGAGATTTAACTCAGCATTAAGCCACAAATCCTACGCCTAGAAGGGCTTTTCTGTAGCAACCTGAAGTTTCTGCCCTGCCATCCCATATTATGTCAGCTTTTCATGTTGCAGCTCTTTCCTCAGCATTACTCTGACTTAATTTTCATACTGCTTCTGGAGTGAAGTGCCTTAATGTCATGTGCCAGAGATTTACATCCCTCACTGGGAGACTTAGGCACATCCTGAAAGAGCTTGTAAACTAAAAAATTGTGCACAAAGCCCCAGAAGCTGCACCCTTGAAATGACAACACATACTGTCACAGACATTTGGTGCCTCTCAGATTATTCTGTACTCTACATTCAAATACAGTGTTTTTCCTCCTAAGACTGGCAGCTTGGAGGCAGTGCCAGGCTCTTTGGAAGAGCACTCTGCAAACACCTCTGTAAGTCGCCTCTGCTCCCCCAGCGCTCCTTGCCCTGCCTACATTGTGTACTTTCCTCCCTCTGACACTGATGAGCCTCTCCCTTTTTAAGAGCCAAAAAGCCACCCACTGTGGCTTTCTCCATTAGGCCACAAATGCTCTTGAGCTGCTGGAATCTGTTTTGTAAATAGGCAATTAAAATGAAGCAGGAAAAAAAAAAATCTCTGCTCACTTTGCATAGTCAGAACCCAAAGACAGCTGTCTTGAGGGGTTCAATCCTGCACATCATGAGAAGGTTCTGAAGATTGCTGAGTACCTTCATCAATAAAGAGCTTAATTTGAGACAGGGGTAGCAAAGCACCTTCAGCACCCCACTGGATGAAGCCACATGTTATTGGGATTCCCACTGATTTCTGTCATCAGAGCAATTGGTTTTGAGAATAAGCAAGGAAAAAATCTCCCACTGACACCAGTGGGAATCCTTGGCACATATGGGGAACAAAACGTTATGGCTGAGATCTCTGGATATGGGAGCAGTCTTTTATTCTGCTTATGCAAATTATTTACACAAATTATGCAAATAATTACCAAGTCATTCTGGTGACTGTATAATAATAACAATAATAATTATTGTAATTACTCATGTTGATGTTTGTCACTATTGTTGTTATTCACATTTATTGTGATTGTGCCTTGGGTCCAGCCAAGAAGAGTGTCCCTTAGGGCTGTACTCAAATGAGCAGTCACTGCCCCAAAGAGTTTACAAACTGAAGAAACTCCATGGATGTAGAAGGGGAGGGAGGGACAGTGGGAGGGTATGATGTAGGCAGTGGATTTAGGATTGGGGTTGGGGAAGGAGCAGGGCAAGGAGTCGTAGCAGGATCAGTATGGGCAGACTGTGAGGAAGGGAGATGTTTGTGGATTCCCTTTGTGTTCTTCTCCCAGGACTGTATAGGTGTTAGCATTATGCCAGTGTGTGTAAGACAAATACACTCACTCCTCAGATCTGAGTGTGCAAGAGGTCTGTGGGAAGTGTCTGTCCCATAAAGTTACATTTTACTCTTAACCAGTACAGAAATCCCTCAGCTGTCATCCTCCTTATTGTATACGCTGGGATTTTGAGGTGCTGCTGCTCTGCCCTGAGGTATACAATGTCTGTTTTAGCCTTCCAACCCACCCCCAAGGAGACTGTGCTGATGATGGCTTTTCTTTTAGCCTACTGTGTTCACACCTAAAAACGTGGTGGAAAAAAAACCCAAACCAACAATTAATGAAAGTGAGACCTGGCTTAACCTAACCTTCTTCATTCCTCATTAGATGTTTCTCAAGTGCTTACTGATACAGAGTTGTTGCCAACCACTGCTCCCTTCCCAAAGTGGCTGCACCTCATTTCCCACCCAAGACCTTGAGTAACTTCACCAACTACTTCTATATAAAACAAGTCGGGGCTGGTTCTCCAAGCTTTGTGCCAGGTGGTAGAACTAGCTAAACCCTCACGGCTAAGCCCCTGTGAAGCAGAGTGACCTTCACCCAGCTGTGTGCCAGGACCTGGACCCAGCCCACGCCATGCCTGGTAGAGCAGTGGCAAGGGGCAGGGCTGCCTCCAGCCAATGCCTGTGTCTATGCTCTGGTCTTGATCAGCTTATTAATAGAGTATCTTAATGTGTTGTTTTTGTCAGATTCCTGCTGCTGTTTCTCCTTCGTGCCTTTTTCTGAGTGTTTGTTCATTGTTACTTGAAATAAATGAAAGAAAAACTTGTACAAATTACTTGTTCCCTGAAAAATGCCAGGAATAGTCTCATTACTCATGTTGTAGAGATAACCCATCAGACCTCTTGCATTTTGGAACTAGTATATGTAACATCTCATGGCTCTTCACCAACAAGGCTTTCAATTATAAGAATATAAATCCAGTCAAATTCCACTGAAGCCAAGTCTTTTATTCTTGATTTACTCCCTTATAATTTAAAGCACTGTAGCTGTATTGTGCTGGAAAAAAATAGAGGAACTTTTCAAATCTCAGAAGTCTGAATTTCTCAAAATGACATATGTGGCTATGATTTCCTGTGTGAAGTACAAATTATCAGGAATGTTTCTGCAGAGCTGAGAGATGCCAGAGACCGTTTTTTGGTTTTTTTTTTTTTGGTCTACATTTCAACAGTTATTCTTATCCTGTTTTAACTTTTGTGTAAGTAATAAGGATGGATGAGCGTTCTTCCCTTCATTTTTCAGTCTCTGTATTTTCACTCTTCATTAGGTTTTGTCTCATCTGTTCTCTCCTCCTTTCCCACAATCTCTTATTAGTGGAATATGAGGCCATTTATTATCAGCCTGAACATACTTTCAAAACTACAATGTTCAAGTGGGTCTTACATTAGGCATGAGCTAGGTCTATTCAGAATGTGTAACACGTCATCCTTTTGGTGCCTAATGGTATCTTGCATGACAGAAATGTGTAACAGCATTTTTCAGACAAGGCTTCTTATAATCAGGGAACGTCTAATCTATTTATTTATATTGGGTATGATGTGGGGAGCTCAAAGTTGCACATAGTAACCTGTATTCACAGAACTCTCAGACTTTTTTTGGAGAACTCTCTATCGTGGGAGGGATAAGACAGATGAATGTGAGGAAATAGTTGAAAGGTTCAGCTTCCACCAGAATAAATATGAATAGCCTTGAGCTGGCAGATGTAAAAGGACAATTGTCTAACAACTTCCTTTCTACCAGGAGACAATATTCCAAGCCTCTGTAAAATACAATACGCTATACAATATAAACACAATGCAAGTGTGCTTAGCAAATTAAATAGTTGGGGTAAGAATATTTGGATAGCTGGACTTATTTTCTTGATTTCTAATTTTCCAAAAATGTTGGCTAGATCTCAGTTTACAAATGTCTTAGTTAATTTAAATTTCCTGTCCTGTTATCCCTTTCTGAGCCTCCTGGTAAAATGAGTAGGTTTCATAGTTCCACAGAATAGTTTTGCTTAGTGGAATGGTATTTATCTTGGCCATTTTAAAGTTCTCTGTTCAGCAGAATTTCTCACATTAAAAAAAAAAATCAAAATGTGAAAGAAACACTGCAGAAAACAGACCCTTGAATAAAATCAGCAGAAACATTTCTGGATTATCAGATCCCCACAAAACAGGGAAATCCCCACATTCTGTAAATGGGTAAAAGGAAATGCCCACATTCTGTAAATTTCAGTGGATAAAAGGTACCTTCTACCCGTTGTCCCAGGTTTCCTCAATGCCTGTTTGTACTCAGTGATAAGGAAAAGAGGCACAGAGGGTCAACAGTGCTCAAGAGCTGCATGATCAAGCTGATCCATCTCCAGCTCTCACTGTGGTCAGGGAGTGTCTTGGTTGCGTGGCTTGGTGCCATTTTCATCTCCTCTACTACTCCCAATAGTATTGTTGGGTTGAAACAAAATTATTTTAGGGACAGGATAGGGAGGAGCAACAGCACAGGAAATCCATCATGATGTTACTTCTATTCAAGTCGCACATGCAGAAGGCCAGAGGTAGAGGTGCAGCCCTTTCCTTTAGCCCTTTCCTTCAGATCCTGGTTGCTGGGTTTCTGCAGAGGATCGTGTTCTGGTTGTGGACATGAACAGCTGCCCTGGGTGAGTTAGAGCACTCAGTCTGCTGCCACTCCCCAGACATTCGCATCCAGTGCTGTCTGTCTCAGGTACTCACTGTGCTGACACTCCACAGCCTATGGCAACAGATTTCTCTGTCCTTGTCTCCCTTTTTGCACCTCACCAGTTCCTGATGAGCCTGTGAAACAGGTATGTTTACTTCTGCCCCACCATCATCAAGCAGTGAGTACAACAGAAATCAATCAAATTGATTGACCCCCCTCAAATGGCTCTATTTGTATAAACCATAAAAAAGAACTATTTCTATTTGTTAAGGCAACCCTTAGATGAGGAACGTCACAGCTCATTGTAATTATTAGCCTGGAATAAGGCTAATTCTGAAATAGAAAGGAAAAAATTCTCAAAGTACTGATGACTAAATTATTTGTGAAACTTCTGTGATGAGATGCTTTATTGTCAAACTGGCAGGAAAATTGGGAGGGATACTCACAGAAACTGTGGCAGGTAGATGGTAAGTTTTAAGGTCAGTTACAAATCACAGTGTATACATTTGCATATTGTGGGGTGGCTGAAAATGAATGTGCTGTTGTGAGCATCTATTCAAGACCCCTACGCTCTGACTGGCTCTTCCAGCTCCATTTCAGGATAGTGTCTGGTAATAGAATTATACTGTGAACAATATACATGCTGAAGAATAATAGGTTGAAATTAATTCCCCAGTGATGTTTTCACTGCACCTTCACCTTCTTGGCAACTGCGAATATCTGTAGCTTATCTTAGACACTACACTAGGAACAGACATTTAAATTAATTTTAAGGAGCTTGAATTTAAAACAAACAAGTCCTCTATTCTTTTTAAAGTTGCCTCTATTCTACAGCTCTAAGATGTTCTATTTTTTTCAAAAGTGGTCACATATACTTGAAACCACAATTTTTTACCCTAAAGCATTTTCTCAAGATTAATAACATAATCAGACATCATACCATTTTTCTTGGCAACAATCGGGACCTCATTTCATCCCTGAAGTTTATCAGTCTCGTTCAATTCAGCAGGACTTTATTTTCTACATAAAAAAAACCCCCATACAAATATTCTCAAGCTGTAAAGAGACAGACACCCTCAGGTACCTGTCATAGGTAATCAGAAACCATACTCAGAATGTGTATTTCCCTTGTATGTCCATTTGTCAGGAAGTCCAGTCTTGGACACAGATCACTGCTTTGTAAATGGATCATCTGTTGTCTAAAATGCTGAAGTGGAAATAAATCTTATGACATATCCTAAGCCTTTCTTCTGTTGATTTTTTTTTCCTAGACTGGAATAAATTGAGGGATTATATCTTGTATTTCATAGCTAGAGAGCTTAAAGAAAAGGACTTAGATATGTAATGAATAAAGATGTCTCCTGGGAAAGAAACAAAGAAAATAAAGAGTCAATGAATGAAATATTTGCATAGATAAACAGAAAGATCTGCCTGAACCTACAAAGGGATGACAAAGAAATTATAAAAAAAGCTCACCAATGGAAATAGTAGCAAAATATTACTGGATTTTGCTAGATCAAATGCTGTTCAAACTGGATCATCTCTAAAATAAATAACAGTGAGGAATAGCCGTGATCCATTGATTTTTTGCTCCAGACAAACATTCTCTCAGCAGGCAACACATTTTATCATAGGAGAGGTAAGCTTCAGTAGCCACTCATATTATCTTCAGGAACCATCCGTAGCTGATACACCTCAAATGCACATTTGAGTTCAGGTTTATGTACTGACTTTAGCAACACTTTCAGTTTTAAGTATCTTCTATTCTGTTTTTTTTTTTTTTTTCTGAGGGAGAAGAAATACTTTGTGTGGTCACACTATGCAGAGAAAAAAAACAAAAAGAAAAAAAAAGTGGCATTAACACTAGGAAACACTAGAAAAGCCTGAATTTTAAGCATCACATAAACACCAGCTTGGTTCTTATCTTTCAGGACAGAGAACATCTTTCTGGACAGGTACATTTGACAGCTCTTATTCACTAGCCCTCCCATTCCCACTATAAGGAGGCTCAGTTAATGGTCCTGATAACTGCATGGGTGCAATGCCAGCAGCTTTATCAACACGTGAGTGTCTGTGATGAGGCTACAACTAACCTTAATTCCACTTTCAGACTCTTAGAGTGACTTGCTGCATGACCTTCAGTGAGGAACTTCTCTGCACACTGTTATTCCCAACAGGATAAAGAGATAATGATGTCTATCCACCTGGTAATGAGATTTGAGGGCTGCTGATAAAGTGCAGACCAAATTCTTGGTATTATCAGCACTTATGTGACTTCAGCAGCATCAGTCAGTTAGCCTTTGCAGGGAGCAGGAGCTGGGTTGGGAAGCAGTAATTGGAAGTAAAAGCAATTGATACAGAGGTCTGCTTAATGTGGCATTCTGGGCATTGACTGGTGTCGTGGTGAGGTTTATACACACCTTGTGTACCTCATGTCGCAGAAGAAAAGACAAGGCAAGCAGCTTACTGCAGAAAAATGCCTTTTCTTCAAATTTTTGCTTCGCAAGTGGACTTTAGTCCTTGCTTTGATTGGGATGGTCGACTAGATGACTTCCAGAGCTCACCTTCAGCCCAAAATCCTCTTTCATCCCAACTGGCTTCTGTTGTCTTAATTTCCTTCATCCCTGTATCGCTGGTTTTCATATAATGCTTTATTTCCTTCAAAAATTTTAGTTCCATCTCTGATGTAGTTCCTCGATATTTTTTTACTTGACCCAACTAGGGGCCAAGAGAAAGTTGTAAACATAGTTACTTTTAATGCTAGGTCATCCTTGTCAGCAAAACATACCCCATGCACAGCATCTAGGCAAAGGAGGTGGACATGCCTGTTAAAGGTCAAAGTAGTTCTGACAATGCAAATGCCAGGAAAGGAAAGTTCTCTTTCATTTCTGTTCACCCATTGCATATTATCAGTGGAAAGTCAAGAGTATCCCACCTGCTTCCTTATTATTGTACATAATCACACCAACTGTTTTCTCTTCAAGCACAGATTCCTAACCAAGTTCATCAATTACTTTTTACAAGCTTTGACTTGTTCAGTATAAAAATGCAGAAACATTTTCATGCCAGAAAAGGCGAAGCTCCACCCCACTGCATCTGACCCTAGCATACAGCTGTCTTTGTAAAGATTTTGAATGCTGGAACTAGATCTGAGGGGCAAAATATAGCTTTATTTTAAAAGGGTATAAATGAATGATTATGACAGGTGCAATCTTTTACAATCTTTTACTTTTACATAACTACTGTGATAATTCCAGCAGGAGATGAGGCCTTTCTCTAGAAGTTAGCCCATCTCTGTTTTATTGCAAAAGTGTTGAACTGGTACAATTTTATAACAACAAAATACCGGAGAGTTTGATTATATGGGATGAATTCTAAGGAAAATTAATAAGATACTGCTGCAGCAGTCTACATGGCAGAACTTGTACAGTTCCCAGCTCTAAAGAAGTCTCTGAAATTTTGCCTTTTTTATCATTTGCAGGGTTTTCATGTATCCAGATGTTCTCCTTTTGAATGGGAAAATGTATATGTTGAAATAGATAAAAAACTAAATTGTTTTGATACACTTTTATCTATCATTTCTGTTGCATGCGATATAATTATTAATATGTATTTATATATGAATATATATATGAAACAGAAGCAGAAAGGAAGGTGTTTCACACTAAAGAAATTAGCCATGCATTCAGGGGTTTCTTCCCCCACCCCTTTTTTTCTAGCACACTTTTAATCCTGCCTAGCCAGAGAGAAGAAAAAGGGAAAAACGGTGACAGAAGCTTATACAAAGGCAAGTTTTCCTGTCAACATCCCTCATGTCCATGGGAGTACAGAGAGTTTTGTTCACAGGTTTCCAGTTGTCACCATGACAGTGTAGAGGGACAGGCTGCAGCTCATCATAACGCAGGCCAAGCAGCTCCAACCATACCCACTCCCCAACAGGGATTCCATAAATGCCCTGGCATTTCAAAAGCAAATACATCCAATAATTGGAAAGGACATTTGTCATCTTTTTAGAAGTTTAATTAGACTCAAATCAAATAAAGTCACTGTACACTAGAGATTGGGAAACACAACCAACCATACCTCTTGTAACTGTTTTAATGGCTCAAAACTCTTTACTAGGAGTGCAGTGTCACATCAGACAGTGCACACCATACTCATTTTATCAGCTAAAGCAGGTAGCAACCTGCTCATTCCCAGGATATTTTGGCAACTGATACAAAGGTAAATGGTTTTACACTCCCTCTCAATTCTAGCATTAAGACATTGTTAGACTTTTTGTTAAATGTTGTCCAAGATGAATGCTAACGTGGGAAAGCACCAATGTAAAGCTTTCAGCACATACTTTCCATCAGAATCAGTGACAGCTTTGTGAGTATTTTGTCTGAAGAAGAATTTGGCCAAGCTAGGAGGGAAAACTTATGTTGAAGTTTTGCTAAACTTTTTTTTTTCTGTTTGAATTCTCAGATAGTCTAACACACAGAAAAAGTTTTCTTTCCTGCAAACTGGTCTTAGTGCATGAGGCCCCACACAGCATATAAAGAAGGAAAACCATGAAGCATAAAGGTGATCAGTGTCAGAGCAGTGATGAGGGAAGCACTAGGGGCTAGCTGTGCAGTTCAGAGTGCTGTGATACATGGGGAACAGAGACAGACTAGTGGAAATCAGCTGGTGCTCTCATCCATGCGTTACTTTAGATGCATTGACAGGAGCAGACATGATGGTTTATCTGGGAGAAAATAGCCTGGTAGTAGATACAGAACTCAACTTCATTAAGATAGTGATGCATACGATATCTGTGAGACAGACAATGCAGAATATAAAATGGATCTGGAAGAAACACTGTCAAGTCATGTTTAAAGGCATTTAAAAAATAAAATTAAAAAAAAGATGCAATTGAAAATACTTTCATAGAGCAGAGATTTGATAATGTGACCCTTCAGGCTTAAGGGTATTAAAATATGGTCTAAGATGTATTAGTTCTTTGTGTTAGCAAAGCCAAAAGGATTACACTTATTCATTAGATGTTCCAGCAGATGTAGTGAATGCAAACTTACTGAGCCCTTTGAAGAATGATCTGACAGGATGGGTTTTCTTGCTTCCCAAGAAAATCACTTAGAGACAGAAAAACCAATACTGATGTCCTATCACCCATTGGATAACAGTGCCATTGACCCCAAAGTGGTATGGCAAAGGTGAGGCCAGGTTGGGAAGAGGAATGAAGCTGAATAAAAATTAACCCATTCTGGAATGTATGATGAGTCACAGCGTATTTTAGACTATTGTCTATGCACATCAAGGGTTAATTTCTTTCTGCAACTACTGGTTGAAATTAGGAGAATAAAGTTGCTTCTGAAAAGATTGTGACTGATGAGCATTGACCTTTGATGTTTGACTGATTTGATTGTTTCCTGATATTTATTATTTAGCCTTTATTGACCAGAAGAGGGAAGAAAAAATGCTTGCTAGATGCATTGCTATCTCTAAATTATACAAATTAGCGAATACTCTGAACTTCAGAAGATATAAAATTTTGTGGAAAGTGATCAGGTTTTGGGCAATATTAGTAGATTTTCATATCAAACTTTTTTTTTTTTAAAGATGCAGATTAATATGGAGCAGGCATTATGCAGTTTAAAAATAAATTTCCTGTTATTAGAGTAGGTCACTATTACAGGATGTTTGCTATGTAGAATAAACCTTTGGGGATAGCAATCATATTGGACAGAGAGCAGATTGTGACAGCAATAATAAAGTGAACAGCACAACAGTGTGGGAAAGGCAGAAGAAAGAAAAAAAACTACTGCATGGTATTTTCGTATCAGAGATTCACATTGAGATATTTAATATCACTTAAATAATTATAAGAACTGAAAGTGTTTTCTTTTACATATATTTCCCTAGTCTGCTAGAATACAAAACAGAAAACACACTTTTATGGATTCATGTCGTTGTACTTTTTTCCTGATCCATACAAGACTCGGGATCCATGTTCAGCAGTGACAAACGCTACACGTCATGCTATTGATCAGTGACAACATATAAACCCACCAAGTCAACAAACCAAATGCCAAGCCCATTCTGAGAAAGCCTGAGAGGAAAGCTGAATAGGATGCCAGATCCTGACATCTTGTTTGCTCTTGTTGAACACAGAAGACAAGACCATGAGCACTCCACACAGCCTGGCTGCCCCCAGCAATAAAATATGAGCTCATATCTCAGCTGGCTTTTAATATCTCTGCAAAATTTTTAGGCTGAGGCAGTCACAGCAGAGCAGGACTCCATGCATGCAGGACTTTAGAGAGCTATCTCAGCAGTTTGACTTGAAGCCAGATGCAAGCAGGAAATAGGCACAGCTGTTTGTGTCTGCTGCTGTACTTATTTTCTTTATCTGGGGTTTTATTTTACGTTCATCACCCCAGTATCAGGGCACTTCTATTCACAGCATCTAAAACAATCATGTGCACCAACTCAGGTTTCCAAAGGGCTCTCAGAGGTATCTTAGGAAAAGCACCATGTAGTAGTCAGGTCTGGGATCTTGCAAAATTGAGACAAAGATTGCCCAGTGTCACAGTTTTTATGTGACAGTAGTAAATGAAAAGGTCCAGCTGCAGTGTCAAAGCCATCTTCAACATACAACCTTTGGACCTGCTGTGGAACATCCAACATTGTTCCATCATTCAGTGACACTCTCATGAAGTTTAATCACCTGTCACCTTCTAATACAGTATTGATACCATAAACACTTCGGGAAATTTGGAACTGGGAATTTGGCCTTTTTTCATGAAGACACAAGGATTAGTGCAGTGCAGGACAGTCTGTCAGCATGAAAGTTATGGGGTTCAGTAATAAAACTTAATCAGGAAGGACTTTGTCTTCTCTGGTGTGAGTTTTTGTCACGTCAGGCAATGCCTTAAGCAAATGGAGAAGGAAGGCATTGGTATCACATAGGTTCAATAAAATATTATGCAGCTCCATATTTCCTGATTGAGAAGCACTTTATAATTTCATTATCTCCCTTGACATCTTCATTTTAAAGCAGCACTGTTTGGGCAAATGGAGCTCTATTTATGTAAGACTGGATGGAGACTGGTCAATTTACAGGGTTTCAAAGTGAATGAAGACCTTTCAGACCAAAACTGAGTTCCCTGGCTCTGGCCAGATTCAGCTGCATGGATACTATTCATTCAAAGGAGGAGATGGAGGAGCCATGTTCTTCAGATGTTCCAGGGTCATTATTTCAGAGACTCTGAGCTGAGCAAGACAGCCTTAATGACACAGCCCGTCCAACACATCTATTCCAAACCAAGGAAGAGCCTCTGCACACACTTACTCTGTCATCCTAGGGTTGTCTTCTGTTACTGCCAAACACTTCATTGTGTTTTCTTGACACAGAGTTTCGTGTTTGCACTAATGAAACATAATCTTCCCTTTTCCTGGAAACATTCTCAGAGCAGCAGGGTGAAACCAGTGTCATTGATTTTATACTAGGCCAGAAATACCATCTTAAGAGATGAATCTCTTGCTGAGTGTGACCCATCAAAGTGCTGATGCAAGGGCAGGGGTCAATGGGTTGGATTCTCCAGTCCATCCATGAAACTCAGTTATTTTCTAGTACTGCATGAAAACTGTAACTTGTTACTTGGCTTTAGTTTCCTCTGTAGGGTCCAGATGCCAACTCCCTGATTGTCTCTGGGGCATTACCAGAAGTGGGAGGAGTGGTCATGAGCTCCATGCCTACCTTTTTCCCAGTTGCCTAAGCCAGCTGTGCTAATAATTTCTCATCACTATAAAGCAGTTTGACGTGTCTTTTGCTTTATGCCAAAGATTGGTGCAGGCAGTGCCCAGCACAGACAGAATAAAACACTGACCTTTGCCATTCTGTTCTCATAACTTGCAAATGAGCACAGCTTAGCTGGTCCAGGACCCTGGCCAGCATGTGACAAAAGAGAATGAGGAGTTAAGTGTTCCCTTCCTCTCCCAACTATCTGAAATTCATTTGGCCACTCCATGGCTGGAAGCCACTGCACCTGTGAGTATATCCCAGGGGGACACTGTGGCCTGTCTGCCTCAAATGTCAAAAAAATTCTGCAGATCCTACAGTGGGAAAATGAAGAATAACAGAGTCTGCACCACTGGATTTTAATTTTGGAGAGTAAAACACTATTTATTTTCCTTTAATTATAGAGCAATCATGCTTCTTGGAAATAAGGCTTGCAGATTTCACTATAACTTCTCTCTTAATTGGATGTTTGTGAATGTAAAGGTTTCTACCATGACTTGTGAAATGAAACAAAAACATCATTTCTACATTAATTTAATTCTTCTATTTCCAGCCATTCTCTCACAATCAGGTTTCCTTGATATGCTTAATCTTTTGCAATGGTTTCCATGGCAACACCTCTTCATTGTGGTGACACCAAGGACTCCAATAATCATGAAGCCAAACTTTGCCAAGGGATTGGCTTTTGCTTTTTTCCCGCTGTCTCTGCCATGGCAGCCCCTGCCTGCTTCCTCCTGTGTGCCTCACCTTCCCCACAGGCACACTGAAAGGCAAGGGTAGGAAACACACAATGGGACATTATTAAGGTTTTATGATTAGTGCTACAGACAAGGCTCCCTTTTCAATTCCCTTTATACATTGCTATTTACTGTTGCATTCCCAGTAAATCCCCAACAGAAAAGTGAGGTTCTCATCCTCAGAAATACAAAGTGTTATCCCGGCTGTAGAGTATTCCTGCAAAGCAGCACAGCCTTTCTCCAGAGCACAGCATCACTGTGCCTGGTGTTGAGTTACACAAAGCAGCCTCCTGTGTTCAGCACAGTGCCTCAGCCGTGGGGCACAGTGTGTGACTTATCCCGCACTGCACTGCACACATCCATCCCAGCATTACACAGGAGGTTAACTCCTGCTGTACAGCACAAACCCACGGCTGCTCTTTCAGCTCTATGAAAATTGCTGATACCAGACTGAGGTTGCTCCAGCAGCATTTGGTTGTACACTGCAAGAACTGTACTGTGTTGCTCCAATTTCATTCCTATAGTTTATCTCCCCCTCCTCCAGACCAACCAGCTCTGAGGAACGGACTATGTGACTGGCAAATCAAACATTATTATTAATTGCTGTAATTACTTTTCTTGGCCCAATTGCAGAGCCTGGGAAGCTAACCACAGTCTCTAGAGTGCAACCTTAACTACAACATGTTTCTGAGCCACCATTACCTCATTGTTAGTCATGTTTAACCAGAAAGAATTGTGAAACTTCTTTTTCCCTGAGCCCTCTCAAATCACGTATGCTGCACAGATCAGTGTGAGAATCTCTACATATATCTCTCTATGCTTCCATATAACCACTGACTTTGCCAAAACCTCAAGTGTCTGGTTCAGGCTGAGGGATAGACAAGTATTCTTTCTTCTCCTAGTCACGAGTGGTGTGAATGGTTTAAAAAGAGCAATGATATGATTTTCTATCTTTGAATGCCCACAGAAGGAAAAATGTGCTCTTTTGAAAAGCATCGGTTACACGGTAATTAATTGATGACTGTGAGGTCACTGAACAGAAAATGTATTGAAAACCACTGTGCCACTTAGCACACTCCCTGCTTCTCATGTCCAACACCATCTCCTCATGTTCAGCATGAGAGGACAGGGCATGGAACCAGCACTTGCTCCTTGTCCCAGGTATTCCTGCTCGACCTGTGCATCCTTCTACACAAGCATGTAACTATCCCCAAACCTATTTTTTTTAAGGGTTACCTGTTTCTTGACTGAGTGAGCTCATCTCTATTATAGGTGTTAGTACGAGCACGAGGCAAGGAGCAGGAATAAGTTCAGGTGAGAGTGAGGTGGAGGAGACCCTTTTTTTTCAGGCCTCATTATATGCATTGTTTTTCTTATATATTTACAGTACTGTGTGTTACTTAAAAGTAAACTTACAATTAAAAGGAAAACTTTTGTGGTTGCACCTTCTGCCCCTAGGGCATCAGAATCTTTTCTTAGATCAGTGTAATTCCTTTTCTGCAGGGACTCACAAAACTATTTTACAGGTAGGAATGCATCTATGCTTTTCTACTGCATGATATGACCTGGGACAGATGAGACACTCAAACCTGCCTTTGGCTTAAGCTAAAATTGTACCTGAGGTTGTCCACATTATAACATAAAAATTACAGACACGTGGTAACATCACAGCCCTTCTCAGCCACCCAATGAATGTGGTTGCCATATGGTTATGAAAGGGACTAGCATTTTTCAACCTCTGCTCTTCAGCTAAGTGCTACTTTGCAGTCTGAGTGGAAAGGGCTGATGATTATAGAGCCAGCTGGATGAGGGAGAGGGAGGGAACAGCTCAGACACATTTTAGCCAGAGTTTCTTAGCAATCATCATCATCAAGCAGAAGGAATTCTGTTTCTCATTTTCTTTGTGCGGGCAGGGTAGGCAGGTTAGTGCTAATTGCCAGCTACCTGTGAACACTTGAATTAAAGCTCAGCAGCCACTTTGGGGTTTTCCAGGACTTGAGTGAAATGGCAGGAGAATCCTGCAGAGGCAGAGGACTGCTCATTGTCCATGGGTAAAATCAACTGATAGGAGGGCAGAGAAACACCCTGGCCAAAGCAGCAAGGCAAGAACATTTTAGTCCTTCCTGTGGCACTGCCTCGCACCCGTGGCCAGCCACCCTGAGGGAAGAGTCTGGGGCTTTCCAATTATTTGAATGGCAGAGGATCTATACTTTCAGCTTTAGGGCTAACCTGTAGGAGAAATGCAGCCACCATCACCAAAAAGTTATGAGCAGAGAAAAGGCACATGGTTCTGTGCTCAGTATAGTGAACTCATTCATGCACTTGCTAAAGGAGCCTCTGTCGGGAACTCTGAACTCAGTGCAAAAGTTTGTTGCAGTTTCCCCAGTTACAGAGAGCTCTATTGAGCAATCAGATATTCAAAACACCTCTTTCTGCCATGCTTGTGTACCCTGCTGCCAGGCACAAATGATGGCATGGAGGCATGGCATGTAAGTAAAAGTGGTGGACAATCATCCCTCCGTAAGAAAGATGTATCCATAGCAGAGACAGAGCAGCAGTTGTTCCTGCGTTCGTAAGGGGCACTGAAAAGACTCAGGTTAATCATTGCCAAAGAGCACGTGACAACAGTGAGAATTTTCAGGACTACTTAAATGGGACAAGAAAATGTGCTAGTTGACCTTTTGCAAAAAAAACAGTGTAAACCTGAAAGTCTAGTAAAGGTCCTTCTGGCCTTGACCTTTTTTCTTAGAGCTGTAAATATTACTATTTAATTTCTAGAACTTTAGTTAAAATACTGCGATTGGTTATAGGAAAAATGTGTTTGTAATTATTTACAGGCAGGAGATTTTGTATGCAAGAAGAGAACTTAAGGCTGAAAATCTGGCCCTGGAAAAATAGTAATGAATACTCCAGTCAGTATTTCCCTAATATTTCTCTGCTGCAATGTTGGCCAAGCTTTTTCTGTTTTAACAGTTGCATTTTAGTGAGGCACCTGTAAAAGTACATTTTGCACTAAAATGGAACTTTTGCTAAAGTGCAGCAGAAGAAACCAGCTCTGACATTTTTATGATCCCCAAACACAAACAGCCATTCAGACTACAGATACAGGAGTCATCATTCATATAGTCCTAGCTCCTGTTTTGGTTTGGTTTTTTGCCATGACTGTAAGGGGATCTTGCTTTTAGCAAGTTCCCCATATAACAAGACCTTGACCATGGTTGGGAGACCCTTTTGTGTTCAGGCACCTCTGATTTGAAGAACCCTTTTGTAAATTCATAGCATCCAATTCTTGACTTCTTTTTTCTTTTTTTTTTTTCTTTTCCCAAATCCTGATAGACTCTCAGTGAGAGGATATGTACATACACCTGGTGCCTGCCTTGAGGAAGTTTTCTGTCATTTTCCCTTGAAACTCCTACTAAGGTAAGTCAGTGGGAAGACTGACAGCAGAACACAGCAAGAAAATACTCTTCTTTGTTCTTCCCTCAGCCAGTCATGTTGGCTGTCCTCAGTGTCTCCAGTGAAGGCACAAGGGAAGCTGCAGGCATCTTATGCTACAACTTCTCCTTTCCTCCAAGGACTGCCACGTTCAGCAGCCCTATGCAAGGAAGGAATACAGCCCATTAACTAATTTATCAACATTTACATTGCAAATATTATCTAATTAGATAACACCCCTTCTTTAGCAATTCCTGCATATCTCTAGCAAGCGTTTACTAGCTGGATAAAATATCTCAAAGGAGCTTAGGAGTTTGGCTTTCCAGTCACTCATTCCATTTGGTGTTATCTATGTTTATTTTTTCTCCTCCACCTACAGATACATGAAGCAATGAAAACAAGCTGAAAATCCACATACTTGCCTTTGGAGTCTCTGATCCTTAAGACAAATGTACAGTTATTAAAACAGTTATCAGACACTTACAATCTAAGTGTTGCTAATGGAATTTTTTTCCTTCTCCTTTCCACTCTTCATAATTTATGCAACATTTGTTCACAGAAGTGCAGCTCTAGCTGATGCAGCAGCATAGAGAAACTAAACTTACCTGAAGCAAAATTATAACAGGTCTTTGGGAAATCCCACCATGAAAGGAGCCAAGAGTAAAAAAAGCAGAAGTTTACAAAGCTGGACTGATATGAATCCAAGGAAAACATGCATGCACCAGCTACTTTGTTTCAAAGGAGGTAGGTGACAGGCTTACATCCTCCTGTTCTTCAGCCACCCATTTCCTTTTGTGGTCATTTTTCATATGGGTCTCTTCCTTTTCTTGCAAGGCAAAATCTGAATATATTCTTTGTGTACTGTGCTTGCAGTTTCCAACTCAGCTTACACATAAAATAATTCAACCGCAGCTTCCTACATTCCAAGTTTATCTTGCTTCTGCAATTGCTTTCCTCTCCTCTCTTTTGGATACTTCAGCATCAGGAGGATGTGGGCAAATCAAAGGGAACTGAGAGAAAACAAGCTGAAGGAATTAAGAGACTGAAGGCACATTAAAATTGGGTCATTTAGGACATAGTGAAATGCAGTATCTGTCCAACATTCATGTATTTGGCATGAAACAGTAACTGAAGGATTCTATCCTAGACTCTCAGTGTCTTAGCATGCTGTTAGCAGTACAACTCAATCACAGATGTATTGAACAATCAGTTGAGCAGAGTTCAGTCAGTCAGCACACAAAAAACCTTCTTCTGCTTTTCCAGTGCTAGGAAATACATGCTTATCTCTTTATTTTTTTAAAAATTCAATCAAGCAGTTCTTCTGTATGACCTGAGGTGACCAAATACCAGTTATTTGAGACCATAGGAAAATTAAGTGTACTGGCATTTAAATATTGCAAGAATTCAGGAGGGAGAACAAACACTGAAGGTTGTAAGTGAATATAGAGCTGAGGCTGGCTTAAAGGAACAGAATGTCACATAAGGATATCAGAAACTCAAATGTTAATAGTGAGATATTCACCAAGAAAAGATGCAATTTGTCGTGAAAATATTTTAACCCTGAAAATTTTGAACTGGAAAATCTGAAATTATAAATACAATGCAGGATTTGCTATCACTTTACTATTATTTTAATTTTTTTAACAGCACAAAGAAAGGGCAGGGTGAGCAAATACTTAGATTGATTAGACAAATGATCGCTTTATATGCAATAAAAAATAAGGTCCATAATTCTCTAAAGGATAAATTCAATGCTTTAAAAGTTGTTCTTAGTTCTAGGTCATTTGCTTTACTATGACTGCATACTAGCAGGGGCAGAAATAGATGAGGCTTATGTCTTCAGACAGAGCACACATATTTTGGATATATATGTTCATCTCTGAGGACAAGGAAGCTATAATGTTACTGTAATTATGGGTTGTGAAAGCCTTGTTCAGCTTTATGATACACAATATGCACTTATGTAGTTGGATAATAAAAAGATGTGTCTTATTTGTGAAAAACACCTTTTGCTTTAGCCTCGAGAGGTATTCACAAGAACATCCTCTCAGTGCTCTTGCAAGTATTCATACTGCATCTCAGTGGATAGCTCCTGCTGCATTATATATTAAGGCAGTGCCATTTCAGCACAGAAATCTCAAGGAAGAAATTAGTCATATCTAAAAAAAGCAAACCAAACTATTCCATTCCATGTGTTGCACAGCTAGTGAAGGCTTGCTGCTGTTGGATTTGTATCCTGTGTTCTCCAGTATCACCAGCAATTCCACATTTCTTCTAAATCCCGCACCTTCACATCCTTAAATCTTCCCCACAAGTGCGAGCCTAAACCACTCGTGTATGGTATGTCCCAGAATTTCCAAGTCATATTCCTTCATTAACTGCAGCTGCCTTCATTGTCCCTGCACCTACTGAGCTCTCCGGTGCTTCCAGAAGCTTTCCTCATCCTCTCTGCTCCCCATGATGCAGCTCTCTTGCCTCACAAAGTGGAGATTGCCCACTACAACAGCCTGAGACATTTCCTTTTATCACTGAGGAGCCCTTGCCAGACCTTGCAAGTAGGCAGAGGATGGAGGCATTGACAGTGCAGAGCTTCATTCTCATTCACTGTCAGCACTTCTGTGGCCAGAAGCCCAGACAGGCAGGGTGGATCTCTCACTGCTACAGCACAGCTGTGAGCAGGCTGATCTGGACTGAGCTGTCTCTTCTGAATAGG
This sequence comes from Cinclus cinclus, assembly GCF_963662255.1. Classification (NCBI taxonomy): domain Eukaryota; kingdom Metazoa; phylum Chordata; class Aves; order Passeriformes; family Cinclidae; genus Cinclus; species Cinclus cinclus. The sequence goes on along the minus strand of NC_085046.1, from coordinate 13,459,888 downwards.
ATCTTCCTGCATTGGTAAACATCAAATTTGAATACACTTGATATCTCTCAGAGATTTAATCCTTTATCAAATTTGCTAAACTTTCATCACAACTTCTAAAATTCCTGGGTGAAGACCTGAGTAGATAGACAGATGGTCGCAGACAAACAGCTCTGTTTGCACATCTCATCGCATTTCATTAGACAACCAGGGTAAGAAATTAAGAAGTTGTAAAAGCAGCACTACCTCTATCTCACCAAAGCAGCTGCTGAAATGATATAGGATTTTTCACCCCTGTTCCTCAGAAAAAAGGCTTACTTCCATAATTAGTTCTATGCTTGCTAGACCAACACATGAAATCATATTTTCCTGATCCAACCTATCTGGACATCATTGTCTTCTAGTTTTCTTTTTCTAATTTTCTCTACTGGGGGAACTCAGGTACACACACACTTGCGCACCTAAAATACCTATATCTCACTTGCTTGGTCAGTAATTTAGCATAATTATTTAAGAACTAATTGGAGATTTTTTTTTTCCTCAGAAAAGCAAAACTATTTTCAACATAAAAATTTTAAATAATCCAGGTTGGCAATTTAAAGTTATTACTGGATTCATTAGAGCTTCAATATCCTACCTACTGCTGAGCTGCTGACAGGACGAGATTTAGCTGAAATCAGTGGATCCAATTAGAGCCAGGGGTTCACACACTGAGCACTTCCAGAGTACAAATTATTGGTGACATTTCTAAACAGTGATTGACACTGAAGCCAGCACAGGTTTCCTATACTGCTATGGAACATTATGAAAAAGACTGAACTTTGTAACTTTTCCATGGTACTGGCAAAAAAAACCCCAAAAAACAAAAAACAAAACAAAACAAAAAACAAACAAACAAACAAATAACAAAAAAATCAACTTCCACTTATTTGTTATCCTTCCTTTTTCAGCATAGATTTTTTCCCCCCCCCAAAGTAATTGGACAGCCCCAACATAAATCTGGATTCCAAGTTGTATTAAAATTTATCAAGTCTGTGGTTTCAAAGGACAACTCTTTCAGACATGGGGATTGCTAGATTTACCTCTGTGCAGAAAAATCAGCCTACTACACAGATACTAATCGCTGCTTAACTCTCCATTATCAACCCACTATTATAAGTAAGAATAGGCAAAATGATCTGTGTTTACTCATTTTCATGTCTTATACAATGATTTATTTGGAATGTTTTTCTAATCCAATTAAAATTCTTTTTGATATGTCATTTATTAGCCCAACTGATTCCCAATTATATCTCCCTGTAAACCTTGTCTCTGTTTGAATATTATTAGTGCATTCCAAATATAAATAATTAATAAGACAAGCATGCCTTTCTTATCATGGGTTGTGTGTTATCAACAGACTCACAATTCACATTTGGTGCTGCAATCACTTTGCTTCCAGCAGCCACTCAAGTATCAGTCCTTCTGGGTGCTATTGCAAGGGAAGAGATTTAACCATCTTGGATATTCTACATGGTAAGATAAGGACGTATGCATGTGTGAGAAGTCAAGGTCAATTATCTCAGTGTTGTTGTGGTGTTATTGGTATAACAAATTGTAAAAAACTTAAGCCCTGATCCTGTAATTATTTTGTGTGCAAAAATCATACGGACATCAAAGTGAATTAGCTCAGCACAGAGAGGGAGTGCAAGATCAGGCATCCAGCAAAATGTTCAATATTTCAAGTGTGTCTCTTCACAATACTGCTGTGTCAAAGTAAATGAAGCAGAGTAATGTACATTGCGGGGAAAAAAAATCAACCAATTCCATTTCTCCCTTCCCAGTATAAATAAATACTAAAGATTCCAAGATGTGAAAGAAAGCCCTAAGGACTAAAACCCGATTGGTAAAATGTTGCCTAAGGTGTTGTAATAGACACCACAAAATACATGTTCAGCCACTGAGTTTCCACTACATTCCTCATTATAGCTGCAACTGGCTGAATTATTCGTTAGAGATAATACACCCTGTGAATTTATCATAATATTATTTATACAGTAGAAATGATCACCTAAGGCAGATGGCATTTGTTTATGTTTTCCACTGTATGGCCAGAATTTTATATAGCAGGGGTACATTTCTCATTTGCAAACTGGCCAGCAACAACTACAACAACAATATTGATAATAATACCCATAACAATAATACTTTCTGCTCTAATCTGCAAATAAATTCTCATTCTGTCTGAGTCCATGAAAACATCACTCTTCATGGGTATAAGCAAAGCAAAAAGTGGTTCTAATTTGCATCAATTGCTTGTGTATTGCAACAGAAACTCAAGGTAAGATACCACTACCAAAGACATAATTGAAATCAGTACAGATAGGCTCAATAAGCCTGAACATGCAATGCTGCTGACAATTGTTTTCCCCAAATTAAGTTGTGTCCTTCACAAACAACAGAGCTGAGAACATCTGCCAGTCATGCATAGGAGTCCCCGTCTTCCCTGTCACTCTGTGTAGTCTGTAGTACTGCAAAAAACATTTCAAAAAATTACACTGGTCTGTTCCTAAAACACCTGTATTATTCCTAAAGTGTTCTCAATGCCTTAGCACAGTCGTTCTGGATCAGCCAGAGCAATCATCCTGCCAGTGGAACAGCAGGGCTGTTCCTGCTTAGAGCACGGCTCTAAGATGACACAGTTCATACTTAGCTAAAGTTCATACTTAGCTAAAGCCCAGGTTCACCACTTTCTTCCCCCATTTGTAGCTTAGAGACTTGATCCCTCTGGCCAAGTGGATCTCACAAAATTGTGTGTTCTTCAATATCTCCTCCATAATTATTTCTATTACAGCCTTCAAATATAGCAGAGAAAATGCCTTTGTCTTCAAGCTTTTTGCAAATTTGACTAATTCCCTGTTCTCTCCTTCAACATTGAAGTATTTTCTTCCTTATTCCCTTAAAGACTCTTATGTCCACACATTCCTAGCTTACAGATCCTGGCTATGAAGATCTCTCACATGATAGTTGACTGTAATCTTCTATATACAAATATCCTGAGAGAAAACAGGGGGGTGGGGGGGGGGGTGGGGAGGGGTACAGGATCTTATTGCTCAATATCCACTATTCCATCTGGGATGCATAAAATTCCTAAACACTGTGGTTTGTTGCCTCAGACTTCCAATCTTCCTAGCTGTAGCTTCAGTACTGAACAAACAAGTCTTTTGCTGCCAAAAAAGCCCAGCCAAAAGTAACTGCCCCACAGACTCTTGGTTGAACTTGAACCAGACAGTGGCCTGAGAACTCTAACACAGAACTCTGCAACATCTGACCACTGCTGCAACTTTCAGAGTTTGTGTCTGTTCGATTATGTTTCCCTTCTCAAATGCCTTTAAGATATGCATGTTTAAAAGACATCTTGTTAACAACTACCCTTACTCCAGGCTGCGTTACCCTACCACCTATGGCTGCTAAACCATTGCGAAGCCTGGAAGGAAGACCTGCCAAGCTGCCAATAGGAAAAGAACACTTTTCTTAACCAGCTCTTTTCTCATATTCTATCACATTAGACTGGCTGCACAACACAGTCTCACTGGAGAGCTCTGCTGGAGGCAATTTGATTCCTGAACTGACCATCAAAATTGGCTTCAGCAAACTCCTGAAGCATCTGCCCTTTCTTCTCCCAGGAACCACCTGCATTCAGTCAGACAGACAGAGGTTTGCCAGGTTTGCTCAGCCTTGCACCCAGAATACAATAAGGAAAAGGAGAAAATAACCTTTGCTGGCTCACTTCCTTCCCCTAACACATTCCAGACCCCACAATTTTCATTTTAACAGCTCCTCCCTTCTCCTAATCCAGGCAATGGAAATAGCTGCTGGACCTTTCGCATTCCTCTGGAGGCCTCTGCACCAAGGCTCCATGCACAGAAAGAAAATTCCACTCCAGGATAGAAGTAAAGTCCACAGGGCCAAAGAGGAATTGTTTGTCCAACTACATTCTTAAAACACTTGGCCAATCTTCATCTCCTAGACTCTTTTCCTCCTTCCAGCATGAGAGTTCATCTTCCCAGATCACATAGAGGAAAGCTGTGCTTACACCACAGAGATGCTGTTACTGCTCCCATGGCTGTGCTCTGTAGTCTTCAGAGAACAGAGAGGAGCTCACAGTGTACTCCAAGACAGCAGCTGCTTTTTTTATAGCAGAATGTGGCTGGGCTTTGGCATGGGACTAGCCACATCCTCAGAGCTTACAATAATTTTGGAGCAAAAACAGAGTTTGTTCCCACAGACCTGCAGTAGATATGCTGGAAATATCCTTCTGATCTACTCATTCTCCCATGCTGTGTTTTCCTCAGTCTGCGATTTTTCTTCTGACAGTTTCATAATTCTTTTGTGGGAAGCCTCCCAAGTCCTGAGACCTTGATTCTAGCTCCAGTATTTTTCCCAGATATAGTACAAACTAATGCCACAATAAATCGGTTTGTGAAAGTCCAAAGAGTTTCCTGCACTTTCTTGTTCTAAGAAATATTTAAAAAATAAAATCAATTTCTCCCTGGAGCTGCATCAGTGCTTAGTGCTTCAGAGGATTTCAGTGACCAGAGCTGCAGAGCTGCACTTCTCTCCCTTCGAAGGAAAGCAGACAACTGACCTGAAAAACTCTAGTCCTTATTTATAAGTCTATCATACCCATACCTACCCATCCATCCCAAAAATCTGATATTACTGTACCTTTAATTGTGGTCCTAGATAGCCCTTTCCTCTCCAGACGTGTTTCCCTTAGCTGTTAATTTAATAACATCAAACTCTGATGTGCTCAGTCCCCTCTCATCTTCATTCCCCCAGGCCATTTTCTAGACCTGTAAAGGACACATTTCCATGGTCCAGAGGTTAGAAGACCCTTACAGGATGCTTAGAGTCCTCTGACTCAGGAAGAAGGAATTAAGGAGATAAATAGGAATTAAACCTTCCCTCCTTGTAGTCTCCTTATGAGTAAAGCCACTTCTGCCCGTGAATGTTATTTCTAATCATACAATCATAGAATATCCTGAGTTGGAATAGACCTACAAGGATCATCAAAGTCCAACTTTTATACTTTCCTTCTCAAAAGGTACCACTTGCATGGCAATCTTTTATTCAGTGATCTCCTTTGCTAGGTGATGGAAGAGTCTCTCTGGTCATTGCACACAAAAATAAGTTCACTGTTCAGACCAGTATGTTAACAGATATTTCATATTCAGACTCTTGTAAACATTCATTCATCAGACTCTTGTAAACACTGACATAACTCAGCAATTAGGCAGAATATTGAATTAGCCAAAGAAAATCAGCAGTTTTGTGGGGGCTTTGTGAGTTAAATAGTCTCAGTGATGAGCCCAGAGGCACCAAAGTTAGGGCAAACTGGAGAAGAAGGGAAGGATGCACAAGGCATAGGAGCCAGAAGCAGGGAGAACAGGGGAGAAGGCAGGGAATAACCTGTCCCTCTTGTAGCAGCAGAAGACAAGTCAGCCAGCTCTGGTGTCCTCTTATCTTCCCCTCAAGATGTATTTTTGGTGTGTTCACCACCAAGCCTCACTGGCTGAGGAACTGGGATGGGGTAGTTGAGGAAGACAAAAGAAGTGTCCTTATAATCTAGCCGTGAGGTGGTCATTCAACTGCCAAGAAATACCATTTCAGATGTTGTGGTTTCACTGCTTATTAAAGCACTTGAAGAAAATGCCTACTTCTGAAGTTTTGAGTGAAATATCCTTCTGGACAAGAGGTCTGACTGAGTTTGGACATGTTGAGGTAGGCGACTTGGGAAATGCATTTACAGCCCTGTTCAGTGAGTTGTAGTTAGGCAGTAATTGTGCCATGTGCTGTGGAGGTGACTGGCCCTGCACCACAAACAGCCAGTAGACAGATTGCACAACAGGATATTTCATTTTATTGGAAAAGTCTTCTGAATAACAAAATGAATTAATGGGGTCCAGAATCAGATCTTAACTTGCAAACAAGGCAAAAAAGCTACATTTTCTGGGTAGTTTATTTCCAATAAATAATTTGACCTCTTCCAATAAAAATTCTGCATTCTGAAACAGAGAATTGGCTTTGCAGAAATTATTCCTGGTGTAGCATTTGTTCAAAGTCTTCTCTACTGGATTCTGGAGGGCAGTATAAGTTTCAGGAGAAGAGTTTGAATATCTGTCCTGCAAAATATTAGTGGCAAAATCTCAGCTGCAAAATCTCCTCTGCTTTTTTGAGCTCAAGTTGTATATAAAATAATGAGAGCTTCAGGCATCTCCTTCTCTCAAAGCTGTAATTTATGTCAATAGATAGGAGGGAATTAGTGTAAAGAATAAAATATCCTTTTACTACACTACTTCTTTCCAAAATTTATATTTCAACAATCCCAGTACAGACCACAGCAATATGAAAGTCTTTAAAATTATATTGATTAACAAGTGATTTAAAAAAATTTTTTAAAACAACAATATGAATGCAGAGTGCTAAAAATATCTACAGGAAAGCACAAGACTTCTGAATATATGCTTACTCTTTCCAAGATTTATTTTTCCTTTGTCCTTAAATAAATTAAAATTAATTATAAAAATAAGGACATTCCTAATGGGATTTTTACTGAAATGTTACAAGGCTTAATTTGTGTGAAGGTACCAACAAGTTTATTCATTTTGCGGGAGTGTGGAATTTGCTTCACATAATACTCAGGACTTAGCTACAGCTCTGATTGAAATGTTATTTGGCAATTATCTGCTCTTCCCTTGGGGACAAAGTAATTAATTCTGTTTTGCAGTTCACAGCATATTCTGTTTTTACACACATATGAAGGATGAATTTTGGAAGATTATGATCAATAGTTACTTTATTGACAACCAATAAATCATCATCCTGACAGCTCCATGACTTTCAAAGAAAATTCAGGAACACAGAAGACAAACTTCACTTCTTAACCATTTTATTTGTATATTTGGGGGGTGGGGAGGGGGAGGAAAGAATAAATCTAAAGGAAAATAAAAATTTAAAATTAGGTTTCATGAAAGAATTAGATGACATTTTGTACATAAAAAAAATAAAATAGTTGCCCAAAATTTTTATTTTTAGTTAGTCACAGCTAAAGTAAAACCCATGTTTTCCCTTATTTGTTGATTCTTTATTCCTTTCCTTTAGAGTAGAGAATAATTTAAAGTTCAAGTTAAACACAAGTTCTAAAAATAAATACTAAGGCCTAGGTGAGGAGCTGAACCTCCCCCAAGCTATAGTTAAAGGCACATGACTTTTTAGTCCATTACAGAGCAGCTCTGTGTGTTTGGAGTTAAGGTGTTCATCACAGCCCACTCTTAACCAGTGTGGTGTGTTTCACATATTGAAAGAACATGAACAGAAGAAGCACATACCAGCTGCTAAAATCCCAAATACAGAGATCCTGGAAATGCTGTCTTTGTGAAGAGGAAGATAAAAACTTTCCTATTGGTATTTTGTACCCAATTATTACCTTGTGGAAGGCACTGCTTTAAAGAAAAAAATGCTTTTAGTAATTGATTTTGCAGATATTATTTGCCTGCAACAAGCGAAATCCCAGTTCTGCAGGGCTATGGGGGAAAGTGGTCCCCTCTAGGGATTCTCACATAAGATCTGACTCATTCCCCACCCCAGATACCACAGCCTGGGCAAGGCATTTTGGCTACATAGGTATTATTTAATCCATGGGTTTTCTTATGAACAAAATCTTCTGGTACAAACGCAAAAATACAGCATGGAATTCTCCTTTTTCAGTCTAGCTTATCCCTTGCCAGATACAACGAAAAGTTCATCATAAAAAGCACTCATGTATAAACAACTGTCCCCTCCAGGGAAGGTCTCATCTTCTCCTGCATGTGATGTGATGTAATATAAACATGACTATCATTTCTTGGGGTTCTGTTTTCCCAATTAAAAATTATTGATAATGATTATGATAATGGCATTTTCTACCCAACAAGAAAGTTGTGTCTACAAATGTATTAAAATTGCCAAAAAATTGAGCTATAGGAACACAAATACCAATACCATAGCAAGGAACTGGGAACTTACTGTTCTTAAGTTTTCACTGTCCAAAAGCAGTCAGCTCTGAAACAACTGAAATTCTCATTTATTTGATCAACAACTAAGGGACTTGGCATCAGTCTCTTAATTGGTGCTGGCCTTAAACAGCTTTTAAAAAGTTCATGGATGTAATCTGCCAATAAACCAACAATTAGATGTTTTACAGGAAACTATTTCATTGACAAAAATTAAGTTTAGGAAGAAGGAGTTGGAGGACTGGAATTGGCTGCATTTCACAACAGTTCTGGTAATAAATCTTGACAATAAAAGAGAATTAAATACTTAAGCCAGAAAAGTGAAATCACTAAAAATAAAACTAGAGACAAATTACATTCATCTCCCAGATCTCATTCAAATATCTGACTAGAAAAAATTCCTACCACAATAGCTGCAGCATCCCCAGAGATCCACATCCGCCTTCACCCATGCAAGTCTGCCAATGCAGAAGAAAAATAATGAGTGGTGTTCCTTTCCTCATTATGTGTGCTTCAGTTTGTGGCCAAGATAAAACATTCAATGTGGATAAGTAAACAGTAGTTATGTCCAACAAAGATACCCTTCGAGGATGCTGTCCAGACTCAGAACAGCATTAATGAAAGAAAGAAAACCAACAAATCAACAAACAAACCAGAACTACCAGACCATCAAAAGTCTGAAAAAACCCTTCCAAGCCCAGACCACAGAATGCCTCCATTTTTACTGCACAAGGCACTGCCTGGCTCGGGCAGTGCAAACACCCACTCTCACTTCAACAGCCAGGGACTCATGATGTGAGTAGTCCTTGTGCTCATCACATGAGCATTAGCACCTTCGGGTAAAACAAGCCTGGTTATTTCATCACAACCAGGAAATAAATGTTATGCCAATCACACATATCTCACCAAAGGCCAAAGCACATAACTTATATTAAGATTGCAGAGTGAAGGTGGCCATGGTGGACATTCCTCTTCCTGCTTTATCACTCCTTCTCCTGAACATGAGGTACCATGAAGTTTCTTCAAGCACAGGCTCTCCTGCAGCATCCTGGCACACGCATTGCCCAGGATACACGCGTCCTGCTGTGTGCTGGATCTCGCTGTGTTTAGCTCACCCAGCTAACACCACAGGATCTGATCCCCACAGAGGAGCCCAGCACTGAGCCAGTGTCTCACTTGGTTCACACAGCAGCTTCCTCAGGATCAGTTATCACTGCACTCAGCCTCATTAACATGCCTTTCCTTGCCACTGTGAAGCAGGGTTAATTACTGTGGATGCAAAACTAGCTAATAAAGCATTGTGTCTTTTTCTGGAGCTATTTTAGTTGATATCAGTCTGAGATTATCTACAGCACCCTATACTGAGTACAGTGAATGAAATGAGGAATAATGAGGTGAAAAAATTCCCTTTGCCTTTTTTCATACTCCAGCAAATGTTTGGGTCATACTTGATTTCAGTAGAGGTTGAAGGTTGGGGTCAAGTTTCACTGGGGACAGCTCAACTCTTCCTATCCTAATTGCTCAAGCCTACTTTTCATGATTAATTCTGTCATCAGTGCTTCAAGGTCTTCAGGGATTTTGGCAAGGATGACAGTGTTATCAGCTGATCTAATGTGGCTTAGGTCTTCCCATTTATCATGATGCCCTTTCCTTCTCTATTGAAGGCTTTTATAAACTTTTCCAAGCAAGAGGTGAATTGCTCCAGTGCGACAATACCTTTTTGTCTGTTCTGTTCTTTCATTTGATCTCTTCACTTTTCTTGTCAATGCTTAAATGTCAATGCAACACACTGTTCATGTGCTCTGGGATTCTGAGAAGTCCTTCCTCTTATTCAGTGTTTCTCATGCTGACTGTGTCCAGGTTTTGTGTGTGTACACTGCTTCCATTACACACCTCATTAGGGGCGTGCACCTGCTCCCATCAAAGCCAATGGCAAAATTCCCACTTACTTCAGTAAAAGCAGGTTTGGACCCAGTGGTATGCCAACTGATAAATTAACTTTCAGACAAAACCCAAAGAGGCAGGAAATTTTCCAGAATTATGTTTTTCCATTTGAAAAAAGGGAGATTTTTGTAACTAAAGTTGTCAATAACTTTTCTGTGTGAAATAAATAGCTCCTTTAGCCGCTGCTGAAGATCTTAGTGAAAATAGACTCTCTAAAAATGTTAATAAATAAAACAAAATAGAGTCCAGTAACTTTTTCATAAACTGAACTACATTAATGCAGACACCATTAATACTGTAGGCTACAATTGCTTAAGATGCCTGCTTTTTGAAATGAATTGAAGCCCATTGCCAAATGACCAATACAGGATATTCTCCAAGTAACATTGCTGCACTAAATTATATATTATATAAATAAATTATATATTATATAAATATAATAAAAGAACATAAGGAAAAGCATAAAATATTATTTTGGTCTCTGTGGTAATTATCAAAGAAATTATGTACATTTTTGAGACTTTTTTTTGAGGGACATACAATGAAAAATCAGGGTTGATACATCTTTAATATTATTCTACGATGATTACTATTTTGACATTGTGGAGATGCTTCTTCTATGAGAGATAGAGTGAGATTGTAGCATGCAGCAATTTAAAATCGGAAATAAGCTTCTTCTTCCTTTACAGTCAACATCATTTATGTTACCTAAGGTATCTTTCCCCTAGCATTCAAACAAATCAGGACATGTTTAAAGTTGATTTATAAAATTAAACACAAGATGATCCACATTCTTTTTCAGTTGGAGCTATTGTATTAAGTCAAAATTTCAGTAAATTTATATCTGATTAGAATTTTCTGAAAGTTAAAAAAATTTTGTGCTAGTTCTTTTTTGACCCTCAACTGGCTATATTGCCAATTTTTGATCCCAAACATGAATTTCTACTTTCACTGGCTGCAGAACTGTAATATAGATTAATGTCCACTGAGCTATAGTTTGAGATGAAATTAATCTCTCTCATGATGTAAACCAAATTTAAGTCCTAGCCTCCAGAAATTGTTCCATTAATGAATTTCTTCACTAGTTCTTCATCAGAAATAACGAACCCAGTCTGAAAATCTTTAATCAGGTTCCCATGGAGCTCATTAAAAAACTAGAAGTTTCTCTGAGTGAACTATAGGATCAAATATATTCTTTGTATCTCTGCTACAGCAGTGAGTTTTATCCATCAGCTTGTAGCTCCTCTGTGTTGATGATACCTGTCTGTTGCCCAGAGCATATAATGCACAGGCAAAAAAAGCAGCAGAGGTAGAATTGAAGGAAACTCTGCTTGGTGTTCAGCAAGTATCAGATAAAGCAGCATAATCTTATTCTTTGTCAGCATTGTACAACCCCCAGGCTTCCCTCCACCCACCAGGGAACCTTGTGGAGGTCAGTTGCCATGGCTGCACATCACATACCTTTTCTACTCAATATCCTGCTTCGTAGTGTTTATTATGGAGCCACTCAGATGTCAAATGCACCAGGTAAAACAGTCTGAATCTTAGTCTTGGTGATTTGAGAGGTGATAGGCATGGAAAGTATGAAACAGATTTTCACACCCCCCCCCCCCCCCCGTCCTCCATGCTAGCTGTATCTTTCATTAATGACTTGATCAGTGCTCTGGGGGAGCAAAGGCTTTCAGAAGAAAACAGCCCAGCCTCCTTAATGTGGTTTTCATAACAAAAGTCACTGAAGTCTCCTTCTCTTTACTAACAGATACTTGTGGGACATTAAAAACATAAAAGTCCCATGGATCCCCTCTGTAATGCTCTCCACTGTAAGGTTATGTTCCATATGAAGTTTGGCTATCAGCTGCACTGACTTTCCTGAGCAATGCAGCCAATTTTACCCTGCACTTGACACACAATACACTGATTCCTTGGCTCCTGAGAACAGACTAATTGAGAGGGTGTGCTGTATTACAGAATACGATTTGCTTAAAAAGATTACCATCTAGCTCATTAATTTTACATTACCATACCATGCTTCTATTGACGTTATCACAATGCTTTCTACAACTACTTACAGTGATCAGAAGAATGCACAAAAATCACATAGCCATTAAGGTGATGAAAAGATTTTTAGAGCTGTTATTATTTATTTATGTTATAACAATGTCTCCTACTCTTGGTCCATATTGGGGCTAACTGTGCCAAGCCAGAAAATGTGTTCCCTTTCCTGAAAAACTTTGAGTCTAATTACTCGTGGAAGTAACAAAGATGACACAAACAAAGAGGAACAAGGGGAAAAGCAGTACTTATGACTTGCATTTATACAAACCAAATATTTACACAACTGGAGACCTTATGTGCATTTTATAAATATACATTATAGAACAGGAGTGAGCAACAACAGAGTGGAAGTGACTGGCAAGGAGACACCTAAAAGAAGAGTGAGCTGGTGAGAATTTTCATCCTGAAAGGACAGCCTAGATTGGTATTTGAAGGAAAAGAGTTCAAATGGTTCATATAGACTCTGATCTCATCAGTGAAGCCAATGCTGCAGTGTTAGCATAATTAGATATAATATTTCTGTCTAGTAATGACAATATTACAATAATTTGTGAAGCGTCTTAGACAAGGAACTAGATTAAATGAGTATGAAACAGTGTATTTGAGCATCAGTATTCTCAGGGTTTTTCTGGGAGAAGCCAAGGAGATTCTATCAGAGGAGAGTTGAAGGAGCCAGAAGAGATCTGGGTCTCTTCAAATGCCAGTGCTGACCTGGTCTAAATTAATTGTTTCCATTTTACAAAGAATTCTGGAATTCCAAGTAACACAGCCATTCATTTCAGAACAAAATTGCTGTTGAAAATTAATTGTAATAATATTCTGCTCGAAAGAATGAAAACATTCCATTGAAAGAAAATGATGGGAAATTCTGCAGCACAACCACATGTGGCCAGTACCATCTGAGACACCCACAACAATGTTTGGAAGAAGCACAAGCTGTGAAGTACCTGGCATAGCTCTTTTGAGTGCAAGAAGTTACAGGAGTGCTGCAATTTACAGCTGAGTTCGGAAAACCGCTTCCTGCTCTTCCACAGCAACGGATTTGAGGCCATGAGATAGCTGGCTCAGAGAGGAACCTACAAGGCTGCCAAACACAGTGTTGCAGGAGTGACAAACACAGCTGAAGTCCTCAGGGTTTCCAGGCTATGAGCTGCAGAGGCAGGACACTGCAGCTGGAAGGTTTGCCTTTCCCCGGTTCATCACAGTGATCCTTTACAGCGTGCTAGAATCTTGCTGTTACTCCCAGTTTCATCTTCTCCCAGTGGTTGTAACAATATCAAAAGGTCAATGGGCAACACAAAAGCTTTGAGCTTGGTCGTTGACTGTCAGGTGAGCATGGGAGACCAGCACCGATGCAGAGGTGATGTTCCTGGGGCTCCTGGGGTCCCCGGTTCATGTTAGGAACTACTGCACACTGAAGAATCTCAGCTGCACAGGAAGATGAGCCCAGACTTCAGATCTCACCATGAAAGCTGACCCAAAGCTCCTGTGGTTTTTGCTCGAATGGCAGAGACTCTGCAGACTCACAGGAAGTCCAGCCCCAGAGCACCTGCATGACAGAGTTTTGTCAAAATGGCAGACTCTGCACAACACTATTGCTTTGAAGCCTCTGGAAACCCATAAGATGAGCTGGCAAAAATTCAAGCATGTTGCTATCAGAAATCCACCTGTGTTTCTCTTGTAGTTCATCAGAAACTACATATATCCAGAACACAATCTGGATTTCATAATAGAACTCAGTTGGAAATACCCAATAAACTCAAACAGGAAGGTCAAGCAGTGGAGATAGGAGATAAGGAAAAATTAGACCACTTAATCAGCTTTCCCCTGTGGCTAGATGTAACCAATAAAAATACAGTGAAATAACCTGTAAAGGACCAACAGAAAGGAAATACATATATTTTAAACTACTATTCACCCTTACAGCTTTTTATACTTTCAAAAAACCCAACAGCTTTATAGTTCTGCCATAAATTCTTCCTGCAGTAAAATCTGGGGCATTACACAGCACTGTCTTACCCACAGTACCTTATATTGGGTTTTACTTTCCCCTTGCTAATATGGTTTCTACTCAAAAGTGATGCAGCTGTAGTGATGCTCCTAAAGACATTTGTCCCTGTGTCTCACAGAAATGGTTTCAATTAAGTTTAATTATAGCCACTGCAGTTATAGACCAAAGTCTACTTCACACCAGGGGTAGTTTCTGTTGCAGGACAGCTCAAACCTGAAAGCTCTACAAGAACAGAAAAACTGCTGCCACTCCAATAGTATTATTTGCAGTCACAATGGGTGAGTTTCCAAGTATTTTTTTTAGTACTATTTGGGGCTTATTTGGGGTTTCACTGCTGCAACCTGTAAGCAAGGAAAAAGATGGAGAGAGTAAAAGATGAAAGCAGATCTCCTGAGGCAGACTTTTATCATGAATCTCACCATCTCTGATGCTTTTCTGGAAACCCCAGCTCCTGCTGTCAGATGATTATAAAGACCAGATTCCTTTTTTCTTTTAAAAAAAAAAAAAAAGTTATTATCACTGACAATTACAGAGAAAAGTCACAAAAAATATGACTGAAGTGCTCCTGCAGGGCTCCAAGGAGGAAGCAAAAGAAAAGAGTTGAGAAATTATTTCTCTGACAACCTTATTCTCAGCAAAATTCAAGGTTTTGGAAGGACTTTTGACTGTAAAGAGGCATCTACAAAGAATGAAGCAAAATGTAAATCTCATACCTAAATGTTTAAGAATAGGGAGAGTTAACCTTTAGTGCTGAGAACAGAGGGTTTGACACAGATGCTGGTACAACCATGGTGCATCTCTTAGCTCCAGGATTAAGTTCTGCACAGTAACCAGCTTGAAGCAAGGCGTGGTAGTCTGGGTACTTCCAGGTTTTATTCTCACCCCAGGACTTTGTGTTCAAAACCCAAACCTGCTGGGATGGATTATGTGGATGTTGTGGTCTAACTCTGTGCTCATACACAGAAAATGGCATGCAAAAATCTGTGAAGGGAATGCAAATCCATTTCCTGAATAGGCCAGACACATGGCACCCTATTAGGGGCTCTATTTCTCAGGCATCAGACAAATAACTTTTTTAAATTCGTTGATGCCATACACAGGATCCATATAAAGCCAGGCACAGAATCCAAGAACAAACTGAAAAGGAAAAACAAGCAGCATTTGCTCCCAGCAGCGATTGCAGCCACATGGCAATCTTGGCTGCTGTGCAGAAAACATTCATTAGCCTATTTAACCAAAATTAACTATGAAAATGTACTCTGCATTTTCTTCCCTCGTGTTGGTAAGGTGTCTTTTAACATAAGTGTTTTCTAACCAATTTAAAGCAATATTTTTTCCTGCAAATGGTACTATTATTATCATTATGTTGGGAAAGGTTAGGTCATGATTTTTCTCAGAGTTCTCAGAATCACATTTTACTTGCTAAAATGCCAGAAAAAAAACCTCATACTTTAGTTCACTGAGATGCAGTAAATTAACATCAAGAAATAAAGCAGAGAGCAGCCTAATGGACAAAACAGAAGCAATAAACTGTAGTTACAGATAAATACTCCCACAAATGCCTTTCTTCTCAGTGAAATCAAATCAATATCCCTGATTCAACAGCAAATATTTCCAATGACCTGACCTCACGATATCTCACAGCATGGTCCTGACTTCCCAAAAATAGAAACAAAGGTGTAGCAAGTTGCAGTCCTGAGTTTAGGTCACTGAATCAAAGTACCTCTATGCCAGTGTTCGTACACTTCCTCTCTGTCTCTAAAATCAATTGTCTCCTTGGGAGACTTAAAATCTATATGTAAAACTGTATTTACTACACTAAACTGTATTGTACACTTCAGTTGCAAATATATATACTTGAATGATGCCTTTTTGTAAAAAGAGCCTTTGAATGACATTTGTTTCACAACCCTGCTGAAGAATGCTGGGATTTTTTGTTTCAACTGGGTTGGGTCTTCATCCTTTCCACTTCAGCAGCCCCCTCCCCGTGCCATAAGAGAACGTAAAAACACTTGTGCAGAACCAGACTGATGATTCATCTAGTTTAGGGTCTTTTATCTAACAGCGCGACAACAAGGCAAGCACAAAGTGACACTTGCCCAAAATACAATCCAGCAATTTGGAACACACACCTTCCTTAGCAGATGATGTCTTTGAACTTACTAGCCCTCTCACTATATATTTTTGTAGTTGCTTTTTGAACTCCATAAACTTTTATCATCTGCAATATCCTGTGGCAAGAAATTCCATAGCTTATATACATGCCATGGGGACCTTCTCTGCTTTTATGTTGAACTTTTCAACTACTAACTTGTAGATAGTTGCTCTCCTACTGCTTGTGCTGCAAGAGATCCATGCCCAACTTTTCTATACCTATCGTGATTTTATACACTTTTGTCATAGTCAATCTGAGGTGTCTTTTTTGCTATTCAAAGTGTTATATGGATTGGATACTTAGTTTGAACTTAAATGGGGGACCTGAGATTGTGCATATTATTCAAGATTCAGACAAAAAATTAATTTATACAGTGAAGTAATATTTTCTGGGGTTTTTTAAAAATCTTTTTCCTAGGATTCCTTAACAGTAGATTTGGTTTTTACAACTAACGAACACTGAGCTCATACCCGACAATTTAATTCCTAAATTTCTCAGAGTTCATCATTTTATAGATGAAGTTAGATTTTTTTCTTTTGTGCATCAATTTACATTAACTATATTGAATTCTTGTGCCATTTTATTGTCTAATCATTCAGTATCATGAGGTCCTTCTGCATCACTTTGTCCATGAGGACTGTCATTTCTACTACCCTGAATAACAGCCCCATCAACAAGCTTCATCACCCCACTCTGCTTCCTCAGTAACTGCTTATTGTTTAATCTCTACTGCTTGTAGTTTCAAGTGGTAAGTGGCATGAGTTGTGTATGATTAGAATACAGCACATCAGAAAGGAAAGATTTAGAAGAATTATTGCACAATATTTCTATTCCTTTAGCACCTTTTCCTCTTCCCCATCTGTCCTATATTCTCCCTGCTTGCATTACTCTGCAGAGAAAAAACACATGTTGTTCAAGGAAATTGCACTGTTAGCTGTTCTCTGAGAAGAACATTTGGATAATGAAAAGGCAAATTCTTTTTTTTCTTCAGCCTTTTCTAACTGAGCTAGAACCAGGGATAACTCTGAAAAAGAAGCTGGAATGTACATGTAGGTAGAATCATCACTTTCTTCATATAGTGTGGTGTTCTGATAGAATGTACTGCAGTTTTCTTCTTACTGTCTGGTGGGCTGACAAGAAATTTCTCCAAGGCCAGAACAAAGAATGCTCCAGGGATCTGACAGCACACAGGATTTATGTAGCAGCAGACCATCATCCTATTCAGAAGCATTTAGCCAGAGTAGTTTGCCTTGCCTCTACATCCAATTTCCATCAGTGAGAAATGTCTAGGGACCAGAAGGATTTAAGAGCAGAGGGTAACCTTTGTTTGTGGGTAGTTTTATGCATTCAGGACATGCAGGAAGTATGAGTATGTACTTAAGGAGGCAGAAGAAAATATAAAAAGTTGTTTTAAAATCTGATTGAAAACAGATTGTTGAAAGAAGTCTCTTAATTAGAATCCTAAACAATATGATCTTTAGAATTCCTGTTTTCTCTACTGACAATTAAAATGTTCTTCTTACATTTAGTCCTCCAAAGTCCACTTTCTAAGTATGGGATTTTGAACAAACTTTAACCAGACAGAAAATCTGTGGATTCCACTTTACTTCTAGTGAATCACATGTATTGAATAAGTCCAAAGTTTTCTAATAAAGAAACAATCATCCAATTATCCTATATGAACCAAGCCAGGATAAGGTCATTCCCTTCTTGTGTAAGGGTTGTGTAAGCTTCATGTAAATAAGGCTGTATATGTAAATATTATAAAGCCAGTTTATATTTGGAATAGTTCAATGTTTTATGTGACAAACATCTTATTATAATTTATTGTCTACTCTCGCAATTACTCACATTTTCTAAGAACAAGCGCCTTCACCTCAGTCACACCCCACCTAAATTGATAATGAATGTTTATGTTATCAAAATTGAGAGAGACATATCAACAATTTCACTTGGTTGTGCAGTTTTGTCTGCAGTTATTCACTGAACCAGAGAAACTCGTCCTTTCCTTGAACATCCCCATGAGTTCTTACTGTAGCCTATAGATCTTCATGGGAAATAAAGGCTGTGGGCATCAGAGTTGAAAGCCTGGATTTTTTTTTGCTCATAAGAACTGTTTGCAGTCAGTTTTTAGCCTGAAAATGATGCTGTTTGCCTTTAGAGCAGAAAATAGCAATTTAAGCAAAATCATTGACTGTCATGCACAAATACCCAAGTTAGAAATATATTTGCATGAATAGTAAATGAACTGAAGATTTCTCTTTTCATGCATTAGACTTCTCAAAGATTGACTAATAAAGATTATAGTGGTTCCTTCTTTAAAATTAGGAATAGATGCACTTCAAAAAATAGTTTTGCCATGTTTCCTTGCCAGTAATATTTGTTGACCATAGGATTCAACAGCTATGTTTTTACCATTTCAGCAGTCACCACATTTTAAATTTGTTTTCCATCCAAGAAATGTCATATGAGGAATAACTCTGTCAAAAATATTATTAAATTCACAAAAAGTTGTCTCAAAGTATGCAAATGGGACTATGTAGAATAAACCCTGAAACTGACCTTTATGTTAGGAAATCTCACCTTTTTGTTCAGGTGGACAGACTAGACTCTTCCTTCTCTCCTTTGAGGACAAAAAGAGAAAAAATGGCATCTGTACCTAGCACAAGGCATTGCCATCTGCATGCATTAGAGTAAGCCAATTTAATTCTTAGGATAATGGGACTTTCAAGTTTCCAAAGCTACAGGCAAAAAAAGAATATATTCCACTTTGTTTTCTCTGATCCTAAAAGTTACTTCCCTCCAAATTGAAAGGATTGCCTTAATGGTTAGTATTGATATTTGTATATTTATTTTGTGAGCACAGGTTTTGAAACAATATTTGAATAAACAAATTCTGTAAAGGAAATAATGAAAGACAAGTAAGGTCATGTGTCACTTTTGAAATCTAGGAAAACATATAGTTCTCAGAAAGTCAGCTTCTGTATTAAAAATGTGCATAAGAAAATGAATGACAGAAGGAAAGAGAAAAATCAGGGGGACAGCTACTTTGTGTTTCATTTTGATAGGAAAAAACTGTGGAAACCAAATAAGGTTTTTTGCTGTAACATAATTCAGATGAGTCATAATGTTGATGCTTAAACCAAGTGCATCAGAGTCTGTGAGATAGCAAGCTCAAACCCATAATTGAAGGAATTATTTATCAGTCTGAGTTGAATAAGACATCATTCATTTAACAGAAATTAGAAGTAGCTGCCTTGGCAGAGTTTGCCTGTGGAATTTCAAGAGGATGGGCAAGAATTCTTATAAAGCTGAAGAAGTCTGTTTACTGACTTGAGCAGACTTTGAAGGGAGTCTCTTTGCATTCTGCGTGCAGTGCTCTGTGCACAGAGTTATCCTTATCTTTAAATGAGCAAATGCTGAAAATCTTCTACCCTACCAGTCTGTCTCAGCAGAGCAGGATAAACGTGCTCAGCTGAATGCACAGTTAACTCTCTGCACCAGGGCTTTACATGTGGACCATTATTTTTGTCTTTATTTTTAATTATTTGTTTCAATTTGAAATTCTGGTTGCCTTTAGAGGGAACTTAACTTTTTTGTACTATCCCTTTAGCTTTATTAAATCCAGATTAAACAATACATGCATATTAAAAAGCTAACTACGCTTTATTCTGTCTAGTGTAAAAT
The DNA here is from genome assembly GCF_963662255.1 of Cinclus cinclus. NCBI lineage: Eukaryota > Metazoa > Chordata > Aves > Passeriformes > Cinclidae > Cinclus > Cinclus cinclus. The sequence goes on along the minus strand of NC_085046.1, from coordinate 13,440,024 downwards.
TCTCATTTTAAATGGCTGAAATCACAAGTCACTTTTTAAAAATGTAAGACCAAATTTACATTGTGAGTGTTGCTACTTTTATTCCCCACTAAAATGTTATTCAGAACAGAGCTATGTATTCTGGGCAGATAAGCACATAGTTTAATTTCATGGTGTTCATAGCAGCAGAAATTATATTTAACATTTCAGTCAGGCCTCTAATACAATGCGTTGTTTTTCCTCATTCATATTTTTTGGAAAAAGACCCTGAGGACTTGATAATCTTAATGCCTCCATTAAAACTTTTCCTAAGAAACATCCTTTCTTCCATTTTAAATTATGCATTTGTTGTTTTAACATAGCTTAAGCTACTATTGGATAAGCAATAAAATTATAACCACTGTACGTACTAAATCTGACATGTTGTCAGTCATGAGTAAAGTAGCTTTTTAAGTCCAACTTGCAGAAAAATATTTGAAAGTAACATGATGAATTAAAAAAAAACCAGATGATGAATGAAGAGAGCTAGATAAAGATCAGCATTTCAGTCTTATCAATAGCATTAGTTCTGTGCTTAAAACACCTATTTGTTCTACCAACATGCTTTGGACTCAGGTCAGGAGATAAGACAAGATCTTAATGAGGATGCTCCACATCCATTAGGCATTGGAGTCCATCTGTTTCTGGTGCTGTTGCTGTTAATCACTACCTTTATTGCTTTTTTTTTTTTTTTTTTTTACATTTCAGGCCTTTAATGTGCCAAAAATGGCAGAACAAATCCCGTAGCTCATAACTTCATTGTACCTCACTTTCCTTCTTCCTCTGGTGGCTCACTGTGCAAGTGGAAGAGATGTAACTTACCCAGAGAGAGACACAAGCCCAGCTGCAGCTCCAGGTCGAGCATCCCTGCTGTCCCTCTGTAGCCCCTTGGCCCCCCAGGGCAATGCATGGGACAGACAGGGGACACCAGGGGCAGAAAATGACTGGGAGGAGGAAGTCAGCAGAGAGATGACAGGAAGGAATAGGGGAGAAAAGTGGGAAAGTGGGAACTAAACAGGCTGTGGTAATTACTCAAGCCATAGAATTAGCTCTCTGCTAAAATGAAGGGAGGAAAAAAGGAGATTCTGGGTTAACAGGAACGGCTATGAGTTTCATCCTAATACATACAGAGAGTAGTAGCTTTGTCAAAGCTCTTCATACACCTTAAGGAAATAATGTATCTTCTCTTTAAGGGTATTGAAACACTGCTCAAGACTCTGATTTTGAGTTTTAAGAAATAACGTAGTAGGGAGAGAAGTGCAAGAGGACTGGAAGCAGAAGGAAATACCCATAGTGTGTCAATCCCAGCCATAATATTTCACTATGTTCCTTTAATAGGGCTTCGCTCAGCCTGCAATCTGCTAGCACTTATTCAAGGAAGCTATTTCATCAGTGAAGTCAGTAAAAAGCAGCGAGTCAAAACTCAAAATATCAGACTGAAAATCCTCTTCTCTCTCAGTCACTCAACAGTCACTTCCCTGGTCCTGACAAGGTCAAAATATCCTTAAGGTAGCTCCTGGGAAGGCAAGCCAACAAAAAGATCACAATTTAGGCATTAAATGCAGTTGTGGGGGGAAAAAAAACCTGCATGAAGGCAGAACATGGTCTTTGGGTTTATTTTAATATCAGACATCATTTTTTTTTATCTACCAGTTATGTCTTTACTTGTTAAAGAGTTCTGATCTTAAGAAGTTACCCCAATCTTATATCGTGTCTCTGTAACGATAATTAATTTATTTTGACCAAATTATGGATAACTACATATTATGGTTTGTATGCAGTGACTTTCTCTCCTGGTAAAAATTATAGGAAATAATGGAACACGTGATTTTGAAATATTAAAATTACATTCATATCCTTAAACCAGTTGAATTCTTTACTTCTAGCAAGGGGTCATCATGTGTGATTCAAAATAAATTTCACACTTTTTCTATTTAATTTTTTTTTTATCCAGCACAAAAGAAAAATGTTACTTGGCTATAAGCATCTTTCAGAGCAGCCTAAGAAAGAAGACAACTTTGATATTTGCTTCTCATAGTTGAATTTTTGTGCAAAATTGCATATGTTACCAAATTTTTCCAATGACAGATTGCTGATATTCAGACTGTTAAGCATAATATATAGACATTTTAAATAAGTGAATGAACTTTCATATCAAAAGCAACTTCATTTTCACAAGCTAATCAAAAGGACATTGTCAAGGTTGTTAAGTATTAAAATTTCCATAAATTGGCAGTTGTTCCATTTGAAAGTACTTACCTTAAAGGGACACCATCAGCCTAAAAAGAGACACATTTAAACTTGATCTGAATGCAGTGTGCTTTTAATCAGTGAGTTTAAAGTGCTTAAGGATAATGTTTTATTTTCCTTTAATTTTTGAGAGGAACTGGAAGGCTTGTTTGCTTTCCTAGCTTTTGTGATATATCATCTTGTAAAGTTTTCAAACGTCTAACTGGCAAGAGTGTAATCCTTTCTAAAGCAACTTCAGACATATTTTCAAAGGTAATTTTTCACTTAAAGATGCATATTTCAGTGGCAGTGGAATGGGTGCTTTTTGAAATGGCAGGAGGTGCTTATCTGAATTTTAGATTTCTAAATACTCCTTCAAATTGGGTCATTGAGGATATAAGAAACTATGCCACTGACAGACAATGGGATTTGTATTCCTGAATTCTTTCAGTGTCTGTAAAGTTTTGTTCTCCTGAAAAATTCTTTGCCTCTTCACAGTGTTGCAGCAGTGACTAAGACTTTACTGCCTCTGTGAGCAGTTACATGTTACTTCTATTTCCCTTACACTGGAGGTTTTATAAGACCTAGACCTTAGGTATTCAGGTTTAAAAAAGGACACACACTAGACACTGCTAAAAACTAGCTTTATCATACACCAACACATGGGAAATAAAAATTTCCCAAATAAAATATGCCGAAAATATGCCAAACTAAAATATGAGTCAAGTTCCCAAATTCTTTTCCCCAGAAAAGTTTAGCAAATTAGATACTGGTTTAAAGGTAGAGTACATTCTACTCTAAGGTAAATGGTGTCTTCAAATTATTTGTGTCTCTATTACACCCCCCCCCCCGTGTAGGTTCTCACAGAGGAATTTTAGTTTGTGTTGACATTATTTCAAAGGAAGCTGATGCACACTGATGACCATTGATGCCAGGCTTCTTTTATGTGGTCAACAACACATATGAGAGTTTCTGACATCTATTAAAAATCATGAGATTCCAGTAGGTAATGTAGTAGCTGAACAAATGCACCAGGTATTGTTTGCTGTTAGGAGTGGCTGACACTTGTCTACATCTGCCCTTTACCAAGTGATGTTGTAGCTCTGGGAGACACTCTGTGAAAGCCTTAAATTACTTAATAGGGAGTTACTGCAGAGGAGATGAAATTCATACAATATGAACTCCAGCTATATGTTCATTTTTGATGCCAGGTCAGTTTTAGTCCCCTTGGGTATATTCTGTCCCTTCATGCAGCTTTATTATCAGAGTCATTCCATTGCCTTTAATGCCTGTGAGCTACTGTTGGTCAGCAAGGTCACTGAGCCCATCCAGAGAAGGCTGCCATGCAAGCAGCTCTATTTTGCAGTAGAGCAAGTCTCCTGTTTGACATGAATACCAGACTCAGGCTAACTATCATCAATTTCCTGCATATATCTAAGCTTACTTTGGAAAGAGTCTGTCATTTAGATGGCTACCAGCTCATGACCTTCTACACTTTTCTTAGTAATACTGCTGAATTTAACCAGTTGGGATGTTTATTATCCCATAGATGTCTTGCAAGGCTTAATACAGCAACAAACAACACTGAGGAAACTGAATTAAAAATCACTGTCAGCTCCTTGTGCTTCACAAAATTGCTGCTCTTTCTGACATTGGTTTTGATGTGTTACTGAGCAAAGCCATACACCTGGTGTTTATCTACCTGCTGCAGGAGAAGTGTGGGCATATTGTAAGACTATCTCATTTTCAGGGTAACTCCTTTTCAAAGGACTGTCTAGTAATAATACATCTGGTTTTTAAGCTAGACAGTTTTTCTGCCTCACACTCATGCTTTAAAATATCTTTTTCACATCAAAACTGTTACCATACCATCTTTATTCCTGGTTATATATTATCTCTATTTCTCCCAGAATAAGGGACCTTATAAATGATGAGCATCAACTCATAGCTTCTAATAGTAATATTTCTTTTGCCACTGGAACAGAATTACCTCAATCCAGTTCATCAAATCTCTTTGGACAATCTGATTTTAACCTGACATGTTGGGTCCATTAGAGACTGTAATTACTTCGGGTTAATTATACAGGTGTGGAAGTAGGAAGGATATTTTGAGTTGTGACAGATAGTATCAGGGTTACACTTGAGGTTAAGAGAAGGAGGGTGTGTGGCATTTCTTCTCCCCTTTAATAGAACAATTAACACTTAGCCAAATCAATCTTCCATTTTTGAATGTTCTGCTTATAGGTCATGCACCATTACATCAGCATGTGAGAGATGGCCAATGCAAATAGGTCACTGGGTATCATCTCAATGGCAGCTTGCTGTAAATCGAATGTGCTTTAAATGCAACAGAAGAGCACCAGGATGGACAATAGAGGAAGACTCACTGACTCAGAAAACTTTATTAGCTAAAAAGAATGTTTTCTTAAGCAGGATAAACAGAACAGCAATGACCCTACCACTGATTCTGGGTACTGATATAGCTGGAGGTCTCTAAATCTAATAATAACAGTAGAAGTATCTTTAGACACTAAATCTCATTTTGCAGTTTGCTGTCCGTGGGTTAACAGAGGTTTTTCTCCTTTATGAAAGAGCTAAGGGACAGCAAGCCCAGCTTTATTTGTGCAAACATTACTGGGTGGTGAATTTAAATGATGATCTTTTTGCACAGACACAGGCTCTTTCCTTCTCTATTCTTTCTGATGAAACAACATGAGAAAAGCCCACTTTTGTGTTTAAGGTGTGACTGTAAAGAACTGTGATCTGTTCCCAGTGAGGGCACAGGTAGCCTGGCACATGGCTGCACCACTGCTGTGTAAGGAGGGCTGTGGGTCTGCAGTGTACTCAGGACCAAGTGAAACCCCCTGAATGCACAATCTTATTTCAGAGTGACCTGCTGTGAATGCAAAACAATTTCTCCTGTCCCTATCCCACTGTGAGTCCCTCAAGGGTGACATTGGTTTCAGTGTTGAGCCTCAACAAGTGTGTGTCTCCAGTCCCAGCACCTGAAACATTTTTTGTCATACGAGTTTTAACATGTTCCCCATGTGCTTCTTTGATTAAATAGTTAATTGATGCATGCAATAATTATATTTTGCTGCAAAGTGGGGTTTCTCCACTGTTTCACCCTGCCTCAGGACACACTGTTCTAGAGTGCTCCCTCCTGTCTCAACCCATACAGTGCCCACCACAGCCCTGCTGATCATGTTCCACCTCGAGTGCCTGAGCAACTCGAGTGCTCTCAGCTGAAAGGCAGCAAGATCACACCTTACCCACTCTGCTGTTAGGTCCTCAATTGAGATCAAAACATAAACCCTTATAATGGGTGTAGGAAAAGAGCATATTCCCAAAAGCTGATAATCAGCCTAATCAACTTAATTTGGAGTGCGCATTATTCACAACTTTAAAGTTCAGCTTCAGAATGAGAACACTCAGAACTGCATCTTGTGCTGTAATTTTAGTTTCCTACATTGCCATCACATGGAGGGACACGTTTGTCAGCTGCATCATTCACAAGAGTATTGCGAAATCTTTTATAGCTGAAATGTTCAAAGCTTAAAATTCCCATTCCATATGATTTTTAATTTTTTTTTTAGCTAAAGCCAAATCCCTAAATTTCATCCAGAATGAAATAACAATATTTAAAATTTTCCAGGGAAATGAAAACCTTGTCTCCTGACTCCCACATCTCCTCACCATATTCCAGAGATCGTGCAGGATCATCAAGCATTCAAACTGCCTGGCTCTGAGGTTGCTTGGAGGCTCCCAGCTCAGACTGTCTGTTCAGATAGGTCTCTTAAGTCTTGACATTTTCACCTCTCCTCTGCTGCGGGAATGTCAGGGTGTCTGATGCAATACAGGACCCAGGTCTCTGGATTGGATTTGGGAAGTCAGGGGTTCAGACTTCCCAGGGGTCTGACAGAGACTTCCATGTCATTGTGTTGTTGGGATTTTTCACAAAACTTTTTGTTATTTCAGGTTATCCCTGTTCTTAAGAGTTGGAAAGTTTTCAGGGAAATATGCTTTTCTCATTTGTCTCTGGATTAAAAAAAAAAAAAGGATGAGTTGCATGTGCAGCTTCCTTTACTTTGATGTGTCAATCTTGAACTCCACTCAGAGGTTGAATTGGTTCCCCTCTTTTCATTTATTATCATCTTCTGAAGAACACTTTTAATAACAACAGGCTATCTGCAGTGTCTCTGATTTAAGTAGCAACTATTGATTGACTAGTTAGAACTTCCGTGCTTTATGAATTGTTCTCCAGAGGTGACAAAATGGGGAAATCAATGCATCAATTTGCTTTTATATTCCAACCCCTAGTTAAACTTCTTAAGCAAGTTAAACTTTTTCTAAGCAAGCTTCAGAAGGTGAAGGAATATTTCAAAGTACAAGCAGATTTTGTGGTGCAGAAGGGGGAAAACATATCAGACATTCAGTTCATCAAACATAATAATTGCAACAAAAAATAATAATAGCTTTACCCAGTGATATGAACTTACTCCAACTAGAGTTCTTTATTAAAGAAGTAGACCATTTTATTGTATCTAAAATAATTTTACAAGCATTTTAGAAAGGCTCAAAACTGAATGGTTTGAATGGGTGGAGAAATACTCTTATTACTGTGTCTGACCTAAAGTAGCAACACAAAATGTTCACTCCCTGATTGCTATTATTGCCATGGCCATAGTGGTTTACTCTATCAGCCTAAATTTATGCAGGGGGGAAAAACCATGGGTTTACATATATTTTCAGTAAAAACACAATGGAAAGTCATGATGTATAGACATAGAAGCTGCTATTATTTGAGTCACTATAATATTTTCTGGGAGACAGAATTGTACCACATGATAATTCACTTACCTTATCACAGCAGAAAACCTCTTTACACTGAGAATCAGCTACAAGACAGGTTAATCTTAATGGTTTATATTGATAGATTAAGTGCATATGTTTTGTCCATGCATCGCTTCTGAATTCAAAGAAACAGCTACAATCTATTAATTTTGTACATTTTGCTATAGAGTAGGTACTACATATGTTCAATACATTAAAAAAAATATGTCATGCATCATTTTCTGTCAGAAATGAAAACAATGCACTTTGAGGTTTCTACATAGTGCCAAGAATGTTTGGAATAAATGGACCTTCAACCTTACGAAAGACAGCTTCAGTTTAAATAAGAGACGTGTATGAATAATGGCCATACCAGGTAGAAGAAAATTATTATTCTGGTTTTAGAATAGCAATAAAGTAATGATCATTTCCGTATTTCTGAAAACAAAATGCTGGGGAGACTGGTAATACGCACATGGCCATTATTTCAGCAGATGGGACATATTATATTCATGGGTCAGATCTTACACTAATGAAAAAAGTGTCTCCATCAGCTTTAAACACCTAGTTCCATGACTTTTTAAGGTACAGTTTATCCTGAAAGATCAATAATTTAATCAGCTGCTCATTATTGTAATGATTAATATGAAAACATTTCCAGGTCTTGCTTAAATGAACACACCTTCTATTTATATCCGTGCTTGTTCCAAGTAGTGCAAATGTTGGATACACTAATGAAGGAACAGGACCCTAAAAATCTTGACCATAAATCAAAAACTTAATAAGCTACCAAAACAAGAATTAAAATTATAAAATTTAAATGATACAAGTAAAGAGGGCATTTAATAAGGCAAAATTAAATAATTGCTTGCCATGAATTACCTGAGAAGCAATCTTGGACAATTAATACTGTGGGTAAAAAAAAAAATAAAAGAATCCAGTATTTCCTTCTCCCTGGCCCAGTTGAGTTCCAAACTAATAATTACAATTTCAGCAGCCATCATAAAAAAGTGTCCTTGCTGAAAGAAACCCAGAATGTTGTATCCATAGCCAAAGTTAAATAGGAAATCTGTGGGTTGCTGGATCCCTAAGCCAGGACCAAAGCTCACCACATGTAGCTTCAGTTCCTGCCATGTACTTCTGATATAACCTTGTGGGGCTTAGGTACATATGCTTAACTCCCTCTCCAAGCACTAAATCCCAGGACAGGTAGGGTAGTGAAATGGTCTTGTTTCACAAGGAATATAAAAATGGTCAGTTAAATCCCACAACTTCGAATAAGTCTAATTTTCTCATGTGATGTCTCCAGAAATCAGATGTATATTCAAAGAACCATCTGTCCCCACAAGTAACCAAGGACACTTGTCCTGGTTGTAGGAGGGTGTCAAGTAAGAAACCTAAAGCCAAGAAGGGTTCCCAGCCATATCCATATCCTTAAGAGATTAAAACCACTTTGCTTGTATTGTGCTTAGATGTTTCTTAAAGTTGCAAGAAGGCAAGGTGTCAGCTTCTCTTCTATGTGCCAAGAGTGTCTAGCCAATGGCTCATGGCTTGATTTTATTTTGCACCATGGACATTATGGAAACAAACTGTCCTCATGCTTGGGAGAGCAAACCACTCTGACTGTTCTGAGAAACTACATAATTATTCAAAAGAGTGCAATACAAACCCAGCATGACTGGTTTTAAGGTCATTCTTATCACACTGCATGGTTGCTTAGGCACAGTGCCTCACCTCCCCTGCCAGGGCTTCTGACCAGGTGCAGAAACCTCTGCCATGATGCCTGAGGAATCTTTTCTGACTCCAAAGTATGTAGCTTTAGTAGGCCAGGCACTTTCAGGCTTTATGCAGCATATAAGAGAGCAGTTTGAATTTTCCCTTGGTATTTCAGCTAAACTGCTCTCACAGATCTGTCTAGCACCTTTGGTGGGTGCCCACTCCTAGATGCTGCTCGGAAAGGTTATCAGATCTCTCACAGGTGCTGCATCTATTAGCACTGTCTGATAACATACTAGATGCTTTTGCTCAGCACTGAGACAATGAAGTGTGATTAAATCTCGATTTAATTGGAATTTAGGCATGTGAATAAGAATGATAATTCCAAAACTGTAAGGAGGATTTAAGAATAAGCTCACTAGTTCATCTTCCAAAACTAAAGTGAGACAGTCACAGAAAACAGTTCTCTATTACTTTCACACATTATCTAACAAATCTTCATGGGATCCGGGTGAAACCAGAATTATGATTAAGCTATTTTTATCCTCTTATGGTTACTAAGGACAAAAAGATTAGCCCAACATATATAAAGTGGTTGCTAACAATGTCATCCATTTATTTGTCCTTGCTAACACATATTTTGCATGTGTCTAATGATAACATTTTAGATATCTTTGTTAGAAATGTTTGGAGTAAGAAACATGTTCGCAATCACATAGCTGACTGAAACACTAGATTCTCATGGAATATGCTGACAACCCATGAGGCTGGGCTAATGATCAACCTGTGCACTTCTACAATGTTCATCATGATGGTATATGGAGTAAATGCAAAAGAATGTCTTGCAGCAGGTCCTGCAACTAAGAGAGTAGAGAGATGAAAAGACAACACAAAAATGGGGGGGGGGGGGGGGGGGGGGGGGGGGGGGGTGGTGTAAAAGATGCTGAAATTACACAAACTTTTCTTCTGTGATGCAGGAACACTCTTCCTCCAAGGAGCTTATTACCTATGTTTTGATCCCAGTGTTGTTATTCCCGAGCCTGGGGGAAAAGGGGATTTGAAAGACACAGGTAACTATCTCCATTATAGCTAAACATGTTTTAGGGTGCTTGTTCCTATTACAGAAACAAAAAAGAGGGATTGTTTTGTCACAAGGGAGGTGTTGAAAGGCAGGTCAAACATGCCAAGTTGTATTTATGCCTACAGCTGGTCTGATGCTCTGCTGAGGAAGGCACAGAGAGCTGCAGCAGAGGCGGTCGAGCAGAGCTGTCTGTACAGCTGAGAAAGGCTCCTGAGCATGTCTCCTGTTTTATTATGCTTCAAGCACACAGGTAAGTTTTTTAACCCCTCATAGAAGTACCAGGTTTAGGATAATGTGGGAATCAAAGTATGGTTGTTTCCACTCAGTTGGGCACTTTTTTTTTTTTTTTCCTCCCACAAAGAGAAAGGTAAAGAAAAATATGAAAGGAACGAGATTAATTTTAAGGCTGAGGTGTTGCAGAGGCACAAGGCCAGGCACCTCTTACATCCAGTCATACAGGAGTGAGCCCCATGTCAAGGCCAGATGTGCCACTCTCAGGATGCATCTGAGGGCTGGGGGACCCACATGTTTCTCTTCCTCAGGATGGCAGGTACAGAATTCAACTTCTCACAGAGTAAAAATAGCTGCAGAGGGGTTTATGGCTCACTTTTAGTGCTCCCTTCTTTTTCTATGACCTCTATTACCATCAGTAGTTTAGTGGTTATGTTCAGTGCTGCTCTCTAACAGTAAGAGATTAATTCCCCACTAAGACACCTGAACAAGGAGGCACAGCCTTCAGTACAAAAATAACACCTGCAGTGAAAAGCAGATCCTCCCCCATCTCTGTTCTTCCCAGGCTTTTCCCTCCTTCCCACTCTCTGTTACTGTAAGATTTTTCACAGCCAGGTAATCTGCACAGCTACCTCTGCTTTAAAGTACTGAGGGTGGTGTAGCAGAAGGAGGGCAGGCTATCTTTTAGCACATGACTATAGTCCAGCAGTGATAATCATTTCAAACTACCTAGGAAAAATAAGCAATATAATAATGTTAGTCAGGTAGCTTTTTCTACCTTATCAACACCTGCAGACACAAACCTGCACTGACAAATGCTACACCAGAGGGTAGGATAAGAGGAATTAGAAAATATTACCTTCAGGAGGTGTTGGGCTCCCAAATGTGATATGCAACACTAATGTAGATTGCATGGAAAAACAGACAATAAGTACAGCTTTGAATTCAAACATGACCTTCAAAGAGCTTTTTCTTAGAACACAGAGTAAAAGCCCTAAACCTTTGAAAGAGCATGACCAAACAATAAGCCACCAACTTCATGTACACCTCTGAGAATTCATTCTCAATAATGGACTCTCAAAAGTCTTTTATCACTATTTTAAAGACTTTATTTATCAAATTTGAAAGATATCTACTCTTTGCCCCATTTTTATCACAGTCTCAAGGTATCTTATCAATATTCACTCAGCAAGCACAAGCATATTTCTAAGTGACAGTACTGAACAGTATGTGACAAACTGGAACATTTTTGCAGCTCAGACCAATGTGCAAGATAAAAGCATATAGGCTCCTGCAGGAGCAGTAGGGCTTTGGCTGAAATTTCAGAAGCAACTATTTTGTGGGGAATGATTCATTAAGCTGGCACTTCAAAAACTGGAGGAGCTGTTCTAGTGCTACAAGTTATGTTTGAAAAACCTAGACTGCCTTGAACTATAAGTTCAAAACTGGCAAGAGACTACTAACCCTACTCTTACATTTACAAGTCAGAAAAATTGTGCTTTAGGAAGCCTAGTACATGAGGTTTCATAGGCAAGATCTTCTGCAAAATGGAATTGTGTTTGCAATTCAGAGACAACAAAGGCCATTGCACTTTCTATTAGGGAGACATATGTTCCTTGACACTCTCGGTCAAAGTTGAAAAATTATTCTCTTTCAACACTGAATTTTGAGAGTGAATGAAAAAAAACTCCTTTCTTAATGTAATTTGAGAATTCCTTAGCATGAAATGTGCTTAGGAGAAAAAAAACAAATCGTCATCATTAAATGCATCCCTTATTAAACAGATCATTCAAGTAAATGTATGATGCTTTTAAAATGAAATAAATTGCCCAAAAGATTTTGCAAATATAACTTCAGCATAGGAATTGTATAGTTGATTCAGAAATTATTACATTTGTAGTGCAACTCCATTGCCTTGGGCACCTACTGTGTGAATGCATATGAGCCATATAAAACATTTGTAGCCTACATATGAGACAAATGAAAAAGCTTGGAAGATGACCAAAATAAAAGAAAAAAACCGAACAACCTGTGAATAAGCAATCAAAAAAAACATGTTGAAAAGATTAATTAAACCATGTAAGGCCTTGTTAGTGACCAAATATTAAAATCAACCTGATAATTAACCCCACAGCAAATAGCATACAGAGGAATAATGCTCTGTTCCCTCTAACTTACTTTACAATAATATTCCACAATGGCTAAACTAACAGCCAATACAAGGAATGCGATACCAACAATGAATATTTCAAAGTGGATTAAGTTTTACCTTGTATTCTTTGGTTTAAATATTCCTTTTGTTTATCTGCTACATAATAAACAGATACATAATAAAGGCAGGCTACTACAAAAGTGATCTAAGGCACATCATAATTGAGTGATTATTGATAAATTATTATTTTTTAATTCATTTTTTGTTTATTGCTCTTGCTAACTCTTGTGTGCTTCAAATGATAGAAATCATATGTGTATTGACCAAGGGAAAAAAGAATTATCCAAAGGCATATTACAGAACCAAAACTTGAGTCTGAAATGTACTTAGTCCTTTACAATCAAGTGTAAGACTGTGTGTTTAAGCATTTTGTCTACCATTAATGTGCTGGAAATAGCAGTGGTGTAACTCCTCTTGGCCTCATCAAAGTTAAGGATTAGTCCTAGATCCAATTACATGGTGCTAAACAGCTCCAAGTCCCCTGCTGAGATGATATACAATATTTTTCCCTGGCAGTGTGTCTTTTCTAAAGATAATAAAAACCATACAGCATCGATGAATCACAGAACTTGTGGGACTTTCTTATTCTGAGAAAAAACTCCAGCTACCACCTGTGAGCAGAATAAAATATTTACTACAAGCCTGTTAACTCCCGTTCTTGGGAAAATGGGGTGGGGAGGAGGTGGCTCGCTGGCAGTGGTGGGGCTGACCAATCTCTAAAAATCAATTCCTGTCATCAACTTTAGAAAAGTAATCAAGTGTTACATCTACATTCCCCTAACCAGTTCTAATCTACTGGAGGTTTAACTACAGTTGATTTAATGAGGCTGCTCTGAGAACTGGAAGGAAGTTTGGGGATTTTACTTAAGAAACAGTAGATGCAGGAGCAGACACTTGGGATTTGATAAGTGAGGATGAGAAGCCCTTGTTAATCATGTCTTGCTAGAAGTCAATAATTAAAATCTCATCTTTTCCTAAAGGAATTCTCACTTCACTGTGTCTACAAACACAGTCCCTGGCAATTGTCATATGACTTTTGAGTTAAATGTTTTACTCTCTAGGACAATTATTTAATAGGTCTTTTATTCTTTTGAAGTCTGCCAAATTAATTACTAGAGCTACATTAAAAGGGACATTTACTGCATAATAAATCTCCTATAAACAGCTAGGACTTGTTATGTTGGATTTAACTCTCTCAGAGTGAAAAAGTGTTCTGTTCTTGCACACCAACATTTTAAAAAGGGGTGGGAAGAACATCAGAATAGTCCATGAAGTTTTAGTTTGGGGAGTACATTGGCTCATGGGTTTTGGTGACACTGTAAACTCCATTCTCAGAGAGCAAAACCCAAACCATGCAAGAAAGAGTGGTATCATGTATAACTTGAGTTTCATGAGAACAATTCCTGTAAAAATGTTTCCCATGTGAATTTCATCATTCTTAACCTGTTAAATATGTTAAATGTCTGGTGTGAAAGAAAGGAATAAAGGTGACTGAACCATCTGAGCACTGCAGATATGTGACAATGGTTCACACTGCATACCGGGACATAACAAATAGTTTAAAGATATTCCTTTTTCTTTCTCTTATCTTAAAGTATGTCAGTTGTAGGAAGAAATGAAAGGGAATTGTTGAATTATCTGTTTACCCAGCACTCTCTTGAAACTGTCCTGGGTTCTCACTGTAATACAACTCACTCCTGAGATGATGTCCAGGAACCAATATAATTACAACATGAAGATTAAAACAGATAAAATAATAAAACAAATAACAAATCAGTTCCCCAAGGGGAACAATAAGCAAATGTCTATTTGAGATTCACTTATCATATCAGCATGTGATATTGAAGGCTACTTTTGAAAAGTTGCTGGTAATAAAGACAAGTCAAGCCAAGTTCCTTTTCTCATAAAGTCTGCTCTAAGCTTATTTTGGTTATCTTTGCAGGAAATAAAAACACAATTAAAAAGAAAAAAAAAATAAAAAGTAAGGCTAGCCAAAGTAAACACATTTTATTTTCCATTTCTCTTCTCGCTTGTCATTTATTTCCCTTTATGGAGGCCACCAAGGTTTTTAATTTATTTCAATCTCATACTCAGACTCCTTCAAGGTCACTAACCATTGAGGATTCATCTATTCTTCTATACTTCTATTCTCATACTGAATATGGTAATGTACATGTAGATTTCTGGTACTTTCATTTCAGCCAACTTTCATTTCAGACACACACCTGAAAATTAATACATTAAACACCCATAAACCGCATTTGTACAAATATACTAATCCAATTCTCCAAATCCAAGTTTACTTCCCACCTAGAAAAACTCTGGAGCACACTGCATTAGATTCTTACACCTTCCACTTTCCAAACGCTTTCTTTTTTTCTTTATATATTTATATAATTTTTAAAGTGGTTTTTTTTTTTAATAGTACCTCAGACTTTTATTTAGCTGGGATAGAGTTAAGTTTCTGGTACAGTGCTGGATTTTTTTATTTAATATGAGAATAATGTTGATAACCACTGATGCTTTAGTTACTCTTGAAAGGTGCTTGCACTAAGTCAAGGACTTTTTAGTGTTTCATGGTCTTCCAGCAAAGAGGTGCACAAGAAGCTGGAAACCTGTAGCCTCACCCAAACTATCCAAAGGGATATTCCACACCACAAAAGGTCATACTCAGGATATAAACTGTGGGAAGTTGGCAAGGAGATGCCACTTGCTGCTCAAGAGCCATCTGGACATCAATCAGTAGGCAGTGAAAAATTGTGCCTCACATCTCTTCCTTGGGTTTTATCTCCTTCCCCCTCTCTCTCTCTCTCTTCCCCCCACCCCCACCTTCTTTTTACTGAATCCCTTTCTATTACATTATGATTTTATCATCATTAATATTACATTTCAATTATTAAACTGTTCTTATCTCAACCCATGGCTTTTACCTTTTTTTCCAATTCTCCTCCCCATCCCTTGGGGACAGGGGAACAGGGTACTTAGTTGCTGGCTGTGATTAAACCATGACAACTTCCATCAAGAAAATAGCTTATATTGGAAGGATTAATGTCTCCCAATAATAAGAATAGTTAATTTCCCAAAAGGATATTTAATGTATTCACATCAGCACATACCAGTGGGAATTGTGTGGCCAATAAACACATGGGGTTAATACACACTAGTTTTGATGATCTCAAAGCCAGATATTCAGTTGGTGTTCATTGGAATGCATCTTCCTTCTGTGAAGCATTAACAAGGGATATCAGTTGAAAATTTGGCCTTACAGATTCTTTCTCTTACAAAGAGCAGAAATATCTAGAATCAGTTCTGGTAAACTTTTAATCTCAATGATAATAATTTGATTCCTTATAACCAGATGCTTTATGAATTCCAGATACTTAATCTTTGATAAATAGCTTTTCATCAGTAAATTCTAATGGCTTTGTGAGGCGAGTAAGAAGATGAAAAAAATACGCTCTTGCAAGCAAAAAGATGTGCTTGAAACACAAATTAATATTTTATAGTGATTCCTAACTTTTGAATTTTAAGAATTAAGACAGATACATGCCTTCTTCCTGGTCTGGAGGGAGAGAACTACCTTCTACTACGCCTCAGAGTAGTAGAAGTAGTAGTATTCAAAGAGTATTCAAAGTATTCAGAGTAGTAGTATTCAAAGGGATAGCCAGAAAAGTGTTTTTTAAGTTAAGGCATACTTTGCAAAGAATGACATTTTGAGTCACTCACAGTGCACTTCAACTTACTTCTGGAGTATTTAGAGGTTGTTTTTATTTTCTTACAGCTTAGGGAATTTGAAGTGTGTAAGGCAAAGTGAAAATTAGTCTTGCCTATGATCTTAATTCTATGGAACACCAAGAAGCAGCTGTTGCAGGTTCCAGTGCTTCACAACATTGAAATACTTGTAGTCAGGACAAATGGAAAATGTGGCATACAGAAATGTAAAAGACAAAGTAAATGTGTTATTTGAGCTATTTTGTTAAAACCTTGGTTTTGAAAAACCAGGTGGTTTTGAAGAGGATCTCGTAGGCGCTGCTACAACTCCACAAAAAAAAAAGGCATGGAAAATGATGAAAGAAATGAATAGTGAGCAGTAACTGCTGGTCCATGTTAGGTACCACATAAGTACAGATGACATGGCAAAGTCCATTAGAGCCAATAAGAAAGTGGGAAACCAGCTAACCGTGCCATAAAGCTCTGGAATGACAAATTGAAAATAAATCTCAGAGCAGAACCTCATGTCACCCTAAAATGTTGAGAAAAAGGTGATTATTGCCTTAGTCTGAATTCCCACAAAGAAAATATTGTCCTATCAATTCTGTGTTAACCCGAATTCATAGGAACAACTTGAATTCAACCAAAGTATGACTTAGAAACCATTAGTTTGCTCTTGGGTTGTGAACTTGAAAGTAAAATATTTCCTTTTAATGTGTTGCAGTTGGAGGCAGGCTACAAACATAATGAGAGAAAGTGAAGAGCGAAGATCAAGAGTTTCAAGAGAGATCTTATTCAGATTAAAAGGTTTCAGAAATACAAGTACATTCTGGGTGAATAAGTACAGAAACTATACAATGTTTGCAGCCACATCATAGAGGAGCTGGGTACTGTACACAAAATTGCAGTTTTCAAACCAAAAAATTTCTTCACTTCTTAAGTGCTCACTGACTATTTACAAAGACTTACTCATGAACAAGTGTATGTCATTTACTCCTGCAGATAAATTGACTCATCACCCACAAAACTGGCCCTTGGTTGTGTTTAGTCATCATTATTGAAGGTACAGACATGGCAGGTGTCACGCCTTTCAAGCAAGTACATTTAAGTAACAAGAAAGTGAACTAGGGCTGAATATTGCATCTGAGTTATGCTATACAACAAAAAGAACCCCAGTGATTCAAAGGATAAAAGAAATCAGAGAAGATGGTTGGATGGGTGGATGGGTATAGTACACTAATAATCCCATCCTGCTACAGTAAAAAGGTGGGATTGTCTAATAGAAGATATAGATAGAAACTCAATTTCATCTTCAACAGTAGCAAGGCTTTGGAAATGATACATTTAGCCCCTTCACAGTATAAATATGTCAAAGATAATTTTCTTTAAGCATGCTGAATGTTTAACATGTACAATAAATATGTTGAAAAGATAATGCCTCTTCCCTCTCTCTGAAGTTTTAACTCTTGAGGTGAATGTTCTCCTTCTTGATGCCATGACTTGGAGAGAGAGAATGAAGTACTGGATATTATCCTTCTGAAGACATAGAGAGATGGAAATGAGAGAACATAAAACCATTTATTACTAATGTCTTATCAGTTTATTTGAGTATTACTTAGCTTTTGAATATCTGTTTAATGTGGCAGTTTTTCTGTTTATTTGCATGACTTATGATATTAGCATGACAGTCTCCAATGTTCAGGGACAACAATAACCACATGGACACACTGTTTTGAACCATATTACTTTTTAAAAGGTTGATTCCTTGGGGAAAATATTATATTTTCTTTTTTGAAGTGCTCAAATAACTGATGAAATTCATTTAAAATAAAGTTACAAAGGTTCAGGAGAATTTGCAAGATTAAACGTGCCTTTTGTTAAGTACTGAAAGCAGAGCAAACCATGTAAAGATGGGAGAAGCTTATCCAGATCAGCTTTAAGGTAACTTAATGAAGTTTGAATTGCTGCAAATGATTAAGTTAAATTGATGCCAACATACTAATGGTTCTGCATATTAGCAATGTTGCCTACTCACAAAATTGAGGAGGGATTATTACCTGACATTTTCATGTCCTTCCTGAACTCTGGAGTTTGACAGTTTGACTTAAAACAAAGTTATCTCTGTCAGGAGAGGATGAAATAGAAGTGACAAATACTTAATCAAGGCAAAACCTGGGATGCTGAACTAGGGCTGAAGGTGATTATAGTCACTGGTGATGGAACGTAATCCACCTATGTGTTATATCAGTGAAAAATAATAAGTTATTAGTTTGAAATTTGTGAAGTGATTCTTTCAAGAATCTTGCATTATGATGACAGAGACATTTACTGTATTTCTACTAGAAAAAGGCTGAATATCTCTGCTTGCACTCTGGAAAGCATCTTTAACAAGAGATAGGAAGAGATAATGAGTTGAGAGGACATTCAAAAGCAGACCCTGGAGTTCAGGTTCAAGCTGAATCAGGACCAACACACAGATTGCAAAATTTTTGCAAGCTCTTTCAAACTGCCTTGGCAAAAATCCTATCAACTGATCATATGCTTTCTACATCTCTTAATTAGCAGCAATCATACGAAGTTCAGTGAGGTTTTCCACATTTAATAAAAACATATCAAGAGAATGGCTACCCCACTACAATCTGAGATAGAAACTAGGTAACTCCTGTTTCTGGATACAGTTATGAACACAAAAAGAACTGTGTGTTTTACTGAAGTGCTGGATGTTAGAAATAAGCAAATAAGTGCCTGTGAGGATGTCTTTTTCCCCCCAGCTTATTAGTAATTTCCTACAAAACTCCAGAATAAGAAATATCTGAGGCATCCTTCCCGTGTGTTAAAATTCTGTATTTCTGTATTTGGATGATAAAGATCAAATATGTTTCTATGTCTGACTACCTAATGGATGTTGAGGCTGGCACAAACAGCATTTGTTTCATGTCTTTTCTTCCCCTCAAATATGCCCATCAGGATTTTCTAACCTGACTATTTTCTCTAATCCTGCCAAAAAATGCAACTCCTGAGGCTCACAGGAAATCCTGAGTGTTATATTCTGACACAAAACTTTAGTCTTCAGCAGAGAGCTGTAGGAAGTGGGTGACTTCTCCCATGTAGCTGGAGTGCTGCTGAGCAGATGACTCATGAAGGAAACACAATGTTGACACAGACATGCAATGCTGTTGAAAAGATTTTGTTTAGCAATTGTTTATTTACTCAGGAACTTGGTACCACATTAGCACCTTTGTTCTGACTTGGGATTCACTGATTATTTCCAGAAACCCTGACTGCTACCAGATTAACACCCTTAGCAATGCTTTAAAACAAGCATGCATTACAGAATCCCATATACAGAGTAATGAAGTCGGGAAAAACTCCAGGAGTTCAAAACATTTGGGCCATGGGTTTTTTATTGTCTTATCCACCAGTAAACGCTCTCATCTAAACTTATCTGCTGTGTCACTTTGTTGACCGGAATTTGGCACAAGAGTGTAGGTGCAATAAAGTCCCTATTCACCAAGTGCTAATTTGTGAGTCAGTCATTGAAAGGCTGTGTGTTTTAAGCCATTCAGTTTGTCTTTCTAGTGAGGTGTAGGTGTTCTGTGTGTTCTCACTGCATTTGGTAATGGGCCACGAGACACAGATGAAGGAACCTAGTAAGCTGAGGAGGGAGTCTAGTAGGATATTGTAAAAACTGCACCTCCCACTCGAGGATAGTTGTATGTGTCACTATGGGAGGAAATATTTCATTGGTATTCTGCAGGCATTGCAGGAAAATGCTACTATTACAAAAGCCTAGATCATAAATATGGATGGGGGAGGGAGAGAAAGGTTTAGTACTCACTCTGAGTCTAAAATATGTTTATAAACTAGGAAATAAGGAAATACTGGTCTGATTAAAGCCCACTGATGTGAACTGAAAGATTTCCATTTGTGTCAAATGATGTTGGCCCTGTTCTTTGGTGTTTCTGTGCTGCTGTTTGCAATTTTTTTTCTGGAACACAGCTGCAAAATCATCTTTCCATTTGAAAAGCATTCCTCTCTATCATATTTTAGAAGGGGCTCAAGCCACAGGGGCACAGTATTTCACCTTACCTAGAAGTTGCCCAGGGGAAAATGAAGGCAGAGTGGTCAAGACAAGCAGGAGTAGCTTCTTATCATTGAGTTTTGACTGTCCAGCAAAGCATGAACACTCAATTTTATTTATTAATGAGAAATTTTAACAAGGAAAAAAAACAGACTGAGCCTTTCTCAGGGGTATGAAATTAACCTATGGAATGATCACATGGCCATTTATGTGCTTGTACAACTAAAATTAATGTGGCACAACATACTTTTTTTCCTCTTCTGCTTGGCTGAACCTTATTTTCATAGCAAACATCAATTAAATATGAAAGATCAAACCAATAAACTGTATTCAGCAGACTCTGTGATTATTTGTAGAATTCAGTATTTTCCCTATAACAAACTGTCACATTCTAAAAGATACATCAGAACTCAAGGTTTCTCAAAATAAGAAAGTTGCCCACAAAAAATTCTATAACATTATTATTTATTTTTGTATATGTAACTTATCTAAAGGAAAGACTTCCTATTTCATGCTACATGGGCAAGACTTCAAGCAGTAATACTTATATTTTCTCAGACAGTCTAAGTAAAGAAGGTAACACTCCCTGTTTTTTTCCATCCTATCATTTTTTCCTTGGCTACATTCTCTTGAGGCTGAGAATCTATCATCAACTGGGGCTCTCTTTTTCTACAGAGGCTGCAAGTTAGAGCAAAATTGCCTTTTGTCAGTGGCATACCCCAAGGTAAATAACTTGGAAGAGTCAGGCTGATAGCTTCTAAATATGTTATGCTAATTATACCACTGAAAAGGAAAAGCACCAGGCAAAGTTAAAGAACTTGTGTGCATTAAACTCATTGCCCTCAATGAGTGCATTTACATAATGGCAAATCATCGATGAAGTAGAATAAAACAAGGATGAAACAGGTAGGAAATGTCCACAGACCTTCTGGTTTCCTTGAGCATTTCTGCTGAGATAAGATTAAATACCAGCTTCCAAGCATCTTTATGACAAACCCTCTTCTATTTGTCTAGTGAAATCTAGAGATCTAGGTTAAAAGAATACTAAATATCATAATTACTACTTAAAACTTCAGAGATTATTACAAACACCTTCAAATGAGACTTGATGCTATTATGCTGAATTGGATCTGTGTGTGCCAGAAGAAGCCACAGCATGGGCCATCTACTTATGTCAGTTTAAGATGCCTGTAAAGCCACAAGCTCATGATAAATTGATTTGCTGAATGTTAAATATATGCCCATCTACAATCTGCCCCCCTCTAAATGAACTGAATTAAGACAAATTAGTCTGACTTGTGTCTAGTCACAGGCTCCAAACACAAAGGCAACTGTGTATGCAGTGGAGCAACAGCCACCAGTGACCTGGCAGATTTCTTGGTCTGCTCCAAAGGGGCAGCCAGCCTGTTGATTAACATAGGTAGTCAAAGTTTTATTAGTGAGGGCTGGGGGAAGAGTCTAATGACAATCAGTGTCTTGATCTTATTTATTGGAATTTTGAGTTGGATCTTCCTTGAATAATTTTAGTTGTTGAACGTCTGCAGGACACATTGCTAACTTCCTTAATAGCCTATTGAATACTTCTTTTTTTTATGATACATTTAAAATTACACAGACAAGAAAAGTAGATGGATTGTTTTATTTGTTTTAAAATACAAGAATGAGCCTACACAATGCAGAATTAAAATGTTACCCTGTCTTTAGTGATTGCCATGGTCCAATCTATAACTGCAAAGACAATCAATACAGGCTCCCTCCAGCAGTACTCCTGAAGGAAGATATCCCTTGCCAAAGCATCTGGATCTACTATATAGCTATAGGGAATTACACAACTTGCCAATAGATATGAGATTGCAATTGGCATGCCTTGTTCTATTGGATGCAAATAGGTATTCCATTTACAGGGCACAATGAGATGAGTTAAGGAGAGATTTTCAGATGCTAAATTTCCTCACTGTTGGGAGGTTAAAGCAGATGGTGGGCATTTCAATATAATTTTTTGGAACAAAAGTCTTTATTTAATTTGTTTTTAAACATGGTTTCCTGCTGGTATTGGGCAATATCTGTGACTGGGAATGTATTGTTTTTAAGGGTGGTTATTATTTATGTTGGTGTTCTATATCCTCCATAATGCATCAGTAGCAAATATGATTAGAAGTAAGCTTTCAATACACACTTCTTAAATGTTTGTTATTAATAAACAGTGAGATTTTAATATCTTCCACCTAGGAAGCATTTAACAATCATCAATTACATTTCCAAAGCACCAGAGTTGTGAGGTAGATAAAGATCAGGAATTTACCAAAAAGCAAGGAGACCTGTTTTTTTCTCCCACTTATCACTAACCAATGTAACCCTTGCTAGTGTAACATGGGACACAGAGAAAGGTATTCATTTGGATTGGGCACATAAAGTCTCAGAGACTTCAGTGTGCTTTCCTCTTGAAATATGAGAAAGAAATTCTCTTAAAGAGACATGTAAAGGACACACCCTCATCCCACTGAAATACGAAGGAATCTTGGTTTAAATTTACGTAGGTCAGTATTTTGAGATTAAAAGGGTGGAATTCATCACACCTATCTTCAATACTCTAACATTTAGCTGTCAGCCATATAGGCTTTCCTTAAGACTAGGCCAATCTTAGCACCCAGTTCTGAACCCTGTTTTAGGGCAGGCAGAAGTTCTTTGTGTAGGCTGTTCTCCCTCAGCTGACTCAAATGTATTTATATGAGTAACTTACCCTACACACTTTTGACTAACCAAGTCAGAGAATGTAAATCCTACCCAAATGAAGTGCACTTGATATCAACACTCACCTTCAGCATGGCTGGGATAGGAATTGATGTTTTCCTTTTTCTCAATCTTGCATTCAGCAAAATGTGTTATGAGGCACTAAATTCTTATATTAAATATAATAGAGAAATTGAATTATTTTATTACTTTCCATTTGCTATGAAAAAAATAAAATCATACTGAACCACACTGAACAGAAATGTAAAAAAAAAAAAAAAAAAAGAAACCCATGTAATATAAGACCACAGATTCAGTGTTATTTCAGTCAATGGGTTCTTGGTAGCAGCCACAGCTCTGGGAGACCCTGTCGGCCCCAGCCCTCGCTGACCCTGCTTTGTTTACCCCATTGGAGACCAGCTGAGCTCACAGCAGGGCAGCGCTGAGGGCAGCAGCCTTGGGAAGGGGCTGGAGGGAAGGAGAAGGCAGGAAGGAATGAACTCCATCAGATCCTTGCTGCAAAGCTCCTGTGTCGTAAAGCCACATCCAAGTGCCCCTGGTATTTCCTCAGCCACCAGCTGCTTTTACCTCATAAAGGGGCTTGATTGCTTTGTTCGTGTAGTCTGGCCAATTGCTTGGCATACCCATTATTTTTAACGAGGATTGTTATTTTCTTTGGAGCCAGAACATCCCTGTTGGCAGCCACTAACACCTTTCAGCCTAACTGTATCCTGCTAACACATAGCTTTAAGCACACTGTAGATGTAACAGGCAAGCACAATCCTTTCCTTAAAATGTCTGCACCTCACCAATAAAGGGTACAAAAATCTGCGTGCGGCTCACACCCCGACTCAGGAGGGTGGGAACGACACAGAAAGCGTGAGCATATGCCCAGCTCCTCCAGTCTCACAGGTGCTACAGGAAGGAAGGAATTCATGTGTGCTCTGGGCCTCCTGTATAATGAACATGCAAAGAGACTTGCAGAGGTCAAGCTTTGGGGCAGGCGGGTTCACAGACATCTCGGAGCTTCCACCTGCGGTGTTAGAGAGAGCTTTCGTAACATTTCAAGCCTTCCTCACCCCTGTCCCAGGCCAAACCAAAACCAGAGAGAGACTGAGGGACTGAATATGCAGCCCAGAAGTTGGGTGTTTGTTGTACTACAATTTAAATGGAGGCCAGAGGAGAGAGTCTTGGGCGGACAGCAGCTCTGGGGTTCAGGCATTGCTGCAGCTGAGATCAGGGACTTGCACTACCCTGCTCTCGGAAGAGCTCTAAGTCCTGGGCTATTGATTATTCTGCAGGCTTTATCCTCACTGTAAAGTTTTGCTTTTGACAGATGGGGTTTTTTTCTTTATGATGAAAACCTCTCTGTCAAATAACTCCCCACCAGTTCTTTCACTAAGACAATCAGTGACTCAAATCAAAAGAACTGCGATAACCCCAAACCTTAGGACTGAATTGCCTTAATTATATATTACACTTGATAGAGCAATCAGAGTTGCTTTGATTTGGGTTATGAATAGATAAGATCTGCGTGAAAGATTTAAAAAGTCACTCTCTGCCTCTTTTCTCCCCCTTTCTTTTTTTTTTTTTTAATTGACATTACCTTGACATGCTCATATAAAGTATCATATTCTCTCCCTGGCGTGACTGAACTCTGCTGCTCACAGTTTTATCACTGCAATGGCAAAGATTCCTCTTAGTTTAGAGAAAAAAACTTGGCAGCAAAAGAAAGGAAAAAAAATGGAATTGGAGTACTGGCTCTGTTTTAGGCATTTATCTTGACTTTAATCTTCAAGTTGAAGTTCCTGTTCTCCTTTTTGTCCTCAGTACAAAAAAAATATAAAAAATTATTAGAATACAAAATATTTATATTCTGTTTTCAAATAAAATTTACATTTTCAGTTACCAGATACATTGCTTTCTTTGAAAATAGCTTCAGTCAGGTCCTACAATTTGAATACCAAAGCATATGAGAATACCTCTCTACAACAGGGAAAATAAGATTAAAGCCCATTATGAGAGGATGGTAGGTTCAAGGTGACAATGCATTATGATTTTATACTAAACAGAAAAAGCATTAAGAATTATCTCTAGGTCACAGTACTGACTGGAAGCCTGCAAACCATCTCTTTGTTACACAAGCCTGGTTTTAGTTACAGAAACATTAAAAAAAAAAAAATCACAAAAAAACCCCAAAAGACATTAAAGAGAAGATATTGAAGCATCAAGAGAATGTTCACCTGACAGCAGCCAGTATCTTGAAAGGGTATGTGGTATTTACAGGCCAGATTTTAAAAAACTGATCTCTATTTTTGACTGTGTCCAATTTGCAGGTGGAAGTTCAGCATGTAACATCATTCTGGGCTTTGCTCTTCCTCTCTCTCTCCCTGCTCTTGTACCATCTGGGA
Organism: Cinclus cinclus; assembly: GCF_963662255.1. Taxonomy (NCBI): domain Eukaryota; kingdom Metazoa; phylum Chordata; class Aves; order Passeriformes; family Cinclidae; genus Cinclus; species Cinclus cinclus. The sequence goes on along the minus strand of NC_085046.1, from coordinate 13,414,771 downwards.
TCTCATATTTTCATGATCAGAACTTCTGAGACTCAAGGCTAATGTTTCTTGTTTGGAACCCAGGTCTTACTGAGCCATGTTCAGTGTGTAAAATTATGTCTCTGTAATTTTGCCTTTAACTGAGCAAACAAAAAGGTACAGCAAGATCATTAAAGATGAAGTTAGCAGACTGCAGCCTGATGATAACATAAATTTTTATCAGTACAAGCAATTAAAAACTAAGGATATTGCCAAAGGATGTGGTAAATTCTCTGCCCCTTATCGTCTTAAATATAAACTGGATGTCTCTCTGAAAGATTTTCTTGATTTCAGCCACAAACTGGGTTTGATGCAGGGAGTATTGAACGGCATTCTGTAGTGGGTGTTAAAAAGGAAGTTAGGTAATAAACTAGATTATTATAGTGGTCTCTTCTGACCTCAGAATCTCTCCAGAATCTATCTCTACCTTCAGGACTAATTTATTAAAAGCCTGGCTGGCTGTTGTGGGTAATGAAGTATTGCAATACTTCAAGGGTTCTGTGAAAAAGGACTGTTGCCAACATTGCTGACTGCAGTCAGCATTTTCTGAAGATCATAGGAAGTGAAAATACAAAATAAGCATCCTTCTGATTCATGTACATTTCCCCCAAAATGCTCGCTTCCAAGTATTTTTCATTATCCAGCAACTGCACACCCTAAAATTTGAAATAAAATATTAAAAATTAATAACTTCCACTAGCTTATAACGCTTCTTCTCTGTCACACAAAATAGATGCCTAAGAAATATTACTTCTGCACACTAAGTAGGGATACAATTCTGGCTGTGAAGAGCTTGTCTATAAAAGTCTGCTTGCCAAGAAGCACGACCTAATCTGAAAATACTAAAAGAATCAGACAATTAGAAAGCTATCAGTAATAAAAATTTGAATTTTCATTCTGTTCAAAAGTAAAGGAAACATAGCTAAAGTCTCCAGGGCCTGATGCCAAGACACAGTTGTTTAAGCTATTAGACAGATCTAGGTCTAGAACTAATACCATACATGGGACTGTCTGCTGCTTGCTGCTGGGCTTGGTACCTCACTCATAGACTGACTTCTGTAATTTTCACATTTTGCTAATAAGTGGGAAAAATGGCATTTCTCAGTTTTGGAGCCTCAGAATGTCTGCTGCAAAAGGTATTACTTTTTATCCTCCTCAGGCAAAATGGTTGGGTAGCTAACTCTGTGAAAGAAGAGAAAAGGAAAAAAATATATAAAATGAATCCCAGAACTTTTTTCTTGAGATGTCCTCTCTAAAAGAGCAGAAAATCTATTGTTAAAATAAGTCAGCTTAGTACTTAATACTTAGTAAAACACCTAGAAATCTGGAATGACTGGGGAGAAGCTCTATACCTTCTAAAAATCCTTGAGAGGGCTCCTCTTAGAAGTTTTCCTGCTTTCTAAGCCCAGAGACAAACCAACCATGGAGATATGTGGGGCCTGCCGGGGCACCTACTCTGGGACTCCTTTTTTTAGCACAGTTATCCTGGAGGTGTGAGACCAGACCTTCTGTTTTCCCTAATCAATCCACAAAAAGTGTATTATGCCTGTGTTGGGCTATGCTGCTTTTTTTTGACTTGGTTAAGAGGAAAAAAGGGAAACATACTGCATGGAAAAGAAATTTAAAATAATCTGTCCCTCATTCTTCACAAAATCTAGAGTTGGCTCTAAGGAACAGTTTAGGTTTAGACTTTGCAACAGAAGAATGTGCCCTTTTGGCACCTTGTATGACTCTCTCTGAACTCTGCTGAATGTAAATCCACTAAGTGCATTGTAATGTGTTTGGAAGGGGAAAAGAACAAAAATTAAAGCTTTTTTCAATGGTGACTACATGGGACTATATTTAAAGAAAAATCAGTGGTTCTTTCCATATGTTGAATGACATTCAAGATCCAAATGAGCAGTCATTTTTACCTTAAGACATTCATTAGGAATGTGCTGGCAAATATCACAGGCAGAAAAATTGCTGGAAAAACTGGGCAGAGATTTCTATAATTCAATATGCTTTCATTCTTCTTTGCTGATGCTCTTTAAATTAAAGGCTATTTCTTTGGCATCAGGGTGCTCCAATTTTACTAGAAATCGACACTAAATATACCACACATGCTATAAGGGGACAATCTAAAAGGTATTAGCTCAGCGGTTGTATCCTTAAATGTCTACAAGTTACAATGTGTCAGGAAATCTGGGTTAAAAGGGTGCCAGAACTGAAGCCTAGTCAAAGGGAATCAGCAAGAGAGTGCCTGCTCTGACAGGTCACTGGATTTGATTATGCAGTTAGATATGGTATTCATCCCCTTGATAATGAAAGTTGGGTGGCTGGCTGGAAAGAAAAGGCACAGAAGATGGCTTTTGGTCATTGTCTGAGCTATTTCTGGTAATCCTCCTTACTGTCTAACTCGTGTGTTCAGGAAGGATTTGGGCCCGTGGGGTAAATGGAATTGAAATCTCTCAAGAGGAAAAAACGATAAGGAAACAATGTGTACTTGCCAGCACTTTTAGGAGGAGGTGTTTTAACAAAAGAAGAAGCTTGTGTTCTGTATCAGGTTACTGCATTGCCAGCTCTACTGCTTTCATTGCTGCCTCACAACACCAGCTCGAGACAATAGAAGGACTGCTGCTGTTCTCTCAGCTCTTTGCTCAACCTCTATCAGCTGGACACGAATATCACCTACCAGATGTCATAAAATTACTCACCATTTAATAAATATGCATAGTATTTAAAGGGAGATTAACCCTTAACTACATTTCATTTATGGTTTAGTGTGGACTGGGACAACACTCATGATGATGCTAGGAGATAAATCAGCTGCTCTGTAGCGTATTTTTTTTAAATTTTATTTTAAAAATATCTTCAGAGCTATAAGTCAAGTTTCCACATGCTCCTTCCCAGCCTGAGTCCTGCATCTTAAACTTTGTGCAGCAGAGCACAGTGCTGTGAAATTCAGAGCACACCAGTTAATTCAAGAGAAATGTAACAGCTAAGTAAACCAACATTACTGCAATGCTTTCTTCTGCAGTAATGAATCCCTACCACACAGAGAGGGCAAGGTAGTTCCCTGCCCTGCTTTCCTTCCATCCTGTTTGAAGGAAATATTGCTAGCTTTTGAAGTAATTCTTCTAAGAAGCAACTGTGATGGTGCTGTTGGCAAAGAGCAGTGGGGCAGAATTTTGTATTCACCCTCAGAAAATTAAGAAAAAACACAACCCAATTGCCCACCTATGGACAAACACAACTGAGTTGGGAAATCAAGTAGGCCAACCAAGGTACGCATGGGTCCCTTGTACTCAAAAAGAACAAATGTGCTTCAGGCTCATGCTTACCTTGGTCCTGCACCCTCCACTTCCACTCACCACCTTCCCAAAGGAGTGGCACCAGGTTCACAAGGTTGCACTTGTTCTGCAGTGCCATAGGCACAACATCAGAATGTACTTCCACCATGACAGTGTGTTTGCCATTTGTATTTATCTACCCAAACCTTCCCAACCAGTTTTACAGTTTAGCTCCAATCACTGTAGACTGTGACATTTAATATCAAATACTCTTCCAACATTCCCACATTAATAAGCACAAACAGTGAATCCTCTGTCTGTTGTAATCATTATTTCTGGCAGCATTTAAAAGTGCATATTATTATGACAGTATTAAGAATTGGTACAGCTTCATGCAATGCTGGAATATATATCCAAAAACTAATTTACTTGAGTTGTAATGTTAGGATTATCCTTCTGTCTTTCATGACTGATGCTTCATCTGGAGAATGCTTAATGTTTTCTTGTCAATGAGTGTTAACTCAAACGAATTATTCCAATCTGTTTACTTTGTCCCTTTCTAACAAATGCAAATTATAATTAAAAAGGAAAAGAAAAAGGAAAATGCAAACAGCATTGAAAACCTGGTATGAAAACACTGTGTAGATTTTCCTACTCTTAAGTCCACATCAATAAGCAATTTAACAATAGAACTCTTAATGGGAGACCAACGGATGAAATTGTTGTAGAGCAGATCCTTGGATTAAATTTTTTCTTTGCCCACGTAATTGCATGCAGCCATCCTTGTGTGAAATCCCCCATCAGATTACAGGGTTTGTTGTATGTAAATTGAAGGCTAAATGCTTGGTAGCACCTTTCAGCTCTGCAATGGTGGAAATGAGTTTTTTAATAGGAAATTAGATTAGTAATATTTTAGTCAACAAATTGCAGAAAATTTCTGCATAAAGATGAGAAAATTATTCATGCAAACTGGTTTTAAAAAAGAATGAACAATTGTTAAATTCTATATACTACTATTCATAAAAAAATTCTGTGTATTATTTTGTAAAAAAAATAATGAGATGTGCAAAGACAAATTATTTCTACTTTGCTGGCTAGAGTATTGACTGAGCTTTTGACTAGCAACAGGTTGCATAATTTAGTGGTTTCAATTTTTAATACAATTTTATTCAGTTCTCAAAATGAGGAACAATGTGTGGAAAATTAGAATTAACTCAGTCCAGACTATAAAACAGACTTTTACAAATCATCAACCAGGCACTAAAACAAGACATGGCCATTTCCAGTCCTTGTTATGCTGCAGTGGATTATATTAACCTTCAGTGAGTTTCAGATGCCATAGTGAGAAAAGACTTCTCAGGTTCAAACTGCAAGCAAATGCAAAAGTGGTTCCTCTGGTTTAAATTTGCCTTCCTTTATAGCTGATAGCACAGAAAACAACTGACCATGTAGTAATAAATTATCATTAATGTTATTTATATACACTTCTTGAAATGGTTCTTGCAGTTTAGTCTGGTCCACAGAGCAGAGCCTGAATGTGTCACACACTGAGGAAGACGTGTGTCACCAGCAGGACACAACACACCGTTGGTAGAATGAAGAAAAACATACATCACCACTATCAGATGCAAAGTTTTAGGCAAAGACATTCCTGTTCCTAAGAACCTACTGGCTTTTAATAGCTTGACTACAGTTGAACTATCACAAAGCTTTGCCTTTGCTCCTAAGGAAGATATAAAATGTAGTGGGTACCTAGAAGGGGGTCTCAGACTTCAGTATATTCTAAGTGGGAATAAGAATGACATTGGTGGAGCAGTGAAAATTAATGTCTTCTCCAGCTTTGTGAACACAGGTCATAACTGTTCTGGGTTCCTGGCAGAAGGCTGCAGCTCCTAAAAAATCTCTTAAAATCCCTCTAGATAGTTTGCAATCTTCAAACAGTGACTTCGAGAATGTGTCTCCTATTTCCACAAGAAATTTCTCTCAGTGTCTCTAAAAGCTTTAAAGAAGTGGAGCCTTAGATAAATGAAGAGACCTGAGGAACCCATTTTAACTGTAGCAAAAAGGCCTGCAATATGATCTGTACTTAAAAATGAGAATATTATTACAACTAGGAATACATCATGCACCTGCAGCAAAAGTCCATATAAACCAACTTTTAAAAAGTCTTTCCACATCAACTCCCCCTCTGCCACCAAATACTCACTAGCTTTTATTGCCAACAATACTATTCTGTTCTACTGATAAAAAAATAAACACAGCTCCTTGTCCCAAGGACTGACAACCTAAACACACCCCAGGGAAACCCACAGAGGAAATAACAGAGGGACAGTAACGTTGCTCTCTTTGTCGCCTTGTTAATTCATATCTTACGCACTACACAACCGAGTGACTCTCTAGCAGAGTGCTGAGTTTTGTGCTGAGGTTACTACTACATAGTTGATTCCTTTTTATGCCTTTGGGGCAAAAAGGAGAAAAAAAGGCAACCAAATCCCAGTGGCTGTAACAGTGACAAGAGTGTAAGGGAAGTGGAGAACCTTTTTACTCACATTTTACACCTCTCCTTCACTCTTCATTTCTTTCCTTATTTTTCTAAGACAAGGATTACTCCAACAAAAAAGCAGATTAAAATCAGATACCTGAAGCTATTATAACCTGTGGCTGCCATCTCTCCCTCCCTGACAAATGCCATTGCAGCCGTAGCACTGAGAGCTCAATTTGTGAATACAAGTCCATTCCAGACCTCGGCTGCTATAAGATGTGCATCTGAAAACAGAATTTTGGGAGCCAATTTGCAAGGGAAGTAGGTCCTGGCATCCTCTGGAATGGTGCAAGCAGCTTCCTCTTCCATCCATCTGCCATTAAACCACAGTCATGTCAGTTTGAGCTGTGAAACCATCAGTCAGGCAGTGTGATACATCTAAGAAATTTTGGGTTTTTTTTCACAGTAGATGGAACACAATGGGCTTAAATGTCTTCTAAACTTCCCCAAATTTTTTTCTTCCAAAGACCCTGGGCTTGATGTTTTTCTTCATCTCATTCAGAGAGTATTCTGTCCAGTTCCTGTAAGTGCCTACCAAGTGTGCACTTTGCATAGAATAGAAATCAAAGCCATGTTCTTTAGTTTGCTTTTGTGTAATCCCAAGTCAAGCTTGCAGTCTCAATTTTTAAAATTGATTAAAGTGTAAATTACAGAAGATAATACTACTCCTAAGGACAGAAAAATATTAATATAAGTTTACAAATCTAAGAGAGAAAAATCAATCATTGGCAAGAAGTGGCCTAGGATATGAATTAATTGCATGTCATTTAGAGAAACAAACAAATGGAACAGAATTAATCAGCAGATGTAAAAGAGAGAGTGTGATGGTGATACAAATTAGAAGAGATTACAAGGAGGCGTGAAACAATGACCATGTGCATCAAATCATAGCTGCTTTCTGTGCAGACAGGAAAAACACTGAAGAAATGCTGCAAATTATATTTTGATGAGGGACATGAATTAAAGGCAAATTCACCCAGTCTATGCCTCTCTCATGTACACATACACACACACACACACACACACACACACCCTACTTTCACAAAGTCAGCCCCCACTGTGGATATCTGACCCTCACCCTTCCTCTGCTGTGCTGAAGTTGAATTTTTAATTGAGTCTGGAAGGCTAGGATGGAGTGGCACAACAGCAGCATAAGAAATAGATGAGATTTTTTTCTGTGTTTGCATTCCTGACAGATTCCTCACAATGCTTATTAACTAGACTGAGGACTTGGGAGAGAAAGATGTAGAAACAGTCAGGCACAGCAAATAGAATTAGGAAATATCTTGAAAACAGTCTTGCAAGCCAGGACATGCAATAGCCAAATTCACTTTAAGTCTCAACAACCCAAGTTCAAAGGTTTGAATTACTCAAGAATATCCTATGTTTAGCCAACACTGCTAATCTGGCACATCTCTTCCTTGTCTGGCCAAACCCTTCCCTTCTCAAAACACCCAGAATAGCTAAATGCAGTGTTACAGATACTCATTAACAGGGGGAACATGACCCAAACATCAGTGCAGCTTTGAAAAGCAGGCCATATATCTACAGTCATGGCCACGTATCTACAGTCATGATGGGCTTAAATTTTGTTTTGTTGTTCTTACAGCTGTTTGCCAGCAGTAAATGGCAATTGTACTTTCCAACCATGTTCAGCTGGGCTCTATGCCATTTTTAGCTGTTTTTGATGGCAGAGTTCTCAAAGACATGCATTAAACTATCTGGCCCATGCAATAACTCACCAGGGTTGCACTCATGCTTCCAAGGAGGCCCATAAGAAGAGGAAAAATAGGTTTTTTGAGAAAGGCAGCAGTATTCTGCATTAGTAATATTAAACTTTCCCAAGGAATTTCAATAGCATTAACAAATTATTTTGATAAAATACAGGAGGCTTTGCAGATGGTTTTCTCAGGGTTTCAACTGAGCAAGATGTGCAAGCTCTACACCCACTCCTCAGTGTTGTAAGCTCCCTTACAGTCTGTCCTGTGACCATTCTCAAATGTACTAATGTTACAGACTTAATCTCGTAATGCTGATGCATCCACAAACAAATTACTGCAGTAATGCGGTTAACTCAATTAACTTTTGAATCTATTCACTAGGCAGAACTAAAGGTCATTTTCTATTAAAATATCTCCCTCCCACTTCCTTATCACCCTCTGCAACTTACAGGAGTTAATATTAGAAATCCTGTCTACACTATGTCAGGAAGAAGACAGGATGACAAAGCCAGAAAAAGACCTTATTCTTTACTAACATAACACAGACACGGCCCAAAGAGAACATCTGCCTTCTTTCATGAGCACATCTAATTATGGTAAATTGTTAACACCTTGAAGAGGAGTTTCACAGAAGAGTAAACTTTAACATATGCCATCCTCACACATAAAACATCCTGCACTTCATACTTTTCCAAACACATGCCCTTTTTCCTACAACAGTTTATCAAAGACCTTGTTTTTAAAAGGACTTCAACCTGTTCTCTATTCCCGTGGATGCATTTTTTTAGCTCTTGCAATTATTTGCCAGTGCAAATAAATCCATAGAAATGTCAAACTATGTAATCTAGGAATGCACTCAGGAGATGAGACAAGAGCCTGCAAAACTGCAAATGCAATTATTTCCCCATGCGCAAATGCAAGACACTACAGTTTAAGTCTTTTGGAAAATCCTGCCTTTACTTTGGGCATTGAAAGCTGCCTGTCCACACTACAGCTCCTGTTACTCTTCCCCTTGAGATCCCACACTAAAGTCACAGTGAATAATTTGACACTATTATTGCCATGGCAACACCTTGATGTCATGCATACACAGAAGCATGATTGACATTCCTGCAGTAACCAACAAAATGAGAAACGAGGGGAAGAAGGAGAAAACCAGACTCAGCTCCAATACTAAGGGGGAGGAAACAGAGTATCAATGGCACTGTAAATATTGCTTTATTCACAAATCTGTCTTCTCCCATTTTTCACCATGCCAACATTCCTGTGAAGGTCTCCCATCAGACCCCAAAACATAGAAAAAGTGCAGAGGGGGTTCCTAACACACACCTGAATTTGGCCAGACTGTAGTGGGTGTCCTTCTGACAGTGCTCTCCTTGGGCAGAGAACTCCATGCTACAGCACAGAAGACTTTTGCCATAGAGATTAGTCTTAAAAATGTGCCTCTTGAATGTCATAGGTATGGCCTAAAATAAAACAACACATTAAACAGTGTGGGTTTTGCCTCTGAGGATAGTTTTCAGGTGCTCAGTTGGTCTGTATATTTTTCTCCTCTCCTCTCCTCTCCTCTCCTCTCCTCTCCTCTCCTCTCCTCTCCTCTCCTCTCCTCTCCTCTCCTCTCCTCTCCTCTCCTCTCCTCTCCTCTCCTCTCCTCTCCTCTCCTCTCCTCTCCTCTCCTCTCCTCTCCTCTCCTCTCCTAAACGATTAGGAATAATATAAAACAACATTTCTGAAGTACTTTTTAAACTCAATGTCTGCAGCAGTTTTTATAGGGTCTACAGGCATCATAGGGTCTACAGGCAATACCAAGACAAGGATGGAAACAGCCTTTTATTCTAAATTTCATATGTACAAGGAAAGCCATTTTACACAGTTTTGTAAATTCTGCATAAAAAAGCTATTGTCGTCCAATGTCACTGTGCTTACACTAATAAGAACTTTTAAACATGGAGTACATTATTAACAACAAAAAACTGTTAACAAACAGGCATCAAAGACACAGATATGTGTGCTGATATTTCACATACATTCTAGAAATGAGTTGGCGCAAAAATAAAATGTGCCAGTAAAAAAAAATAGGCTTTTTTTTTAAATCATGCAATACATGATTTTTTTTTTTTGCTTTCTCTCCTTTTTGTACACAATATGCTGAGATCCATTCTCAAGTCTTTTCACATCAGGATTTACAGGCACTTCAGCAATCCAGCTATATTTTTTACAATACATGAAGTTCAGACCAACAAACATAAAAACAGATGCTGCGAAAGAAATTCTCATACGCCATATGCATATTCAAATATTACTCTCTTCTAGAGCAATCATTTTGCTTTAGTAATTTTTGGATACTGACATGTTTTCAGGATGAAGTGTAACAGTTTGTCTCCACTTATCTCTCATTCATATACGTAAAAATTTCTTTTAAAAGTAGCATCAAGATGCAAGAATATGCTATGCGGAAGCACAAATGAAATTGTCCACAGAGCTTCACAATGTCTAAAGAAGGAATTGTTCTCTTTACAGCTATTTGACCCAAAGAAAAAACTTTGATTTCCTCTGCTCTTGCTCTGAGCTATCTCCAAATTTTGCCCAAAGACTACTGTGCATCACATGAGCGGACATAGCACCCTTCCTAGTTCTCTTCCTAGATACAAGTGTCATATGACCAAATTAATTTAGAAGCAAAGCAGAACTCAATTGCATGTGTGTTCATAATTTCCCATCTTTAATAAAATAGTAAAATATACTTATCAAAGGTTTGGCTGTGTCTGTATAAATAATCTCTCTCCAGTTATTTCATTTGTAATGGACTGTGCATTAAAATTATAAGGCAATTGGAACAGGATTCTCAGGATAAATGAAAGCTTAATATTGTTTTCCTTATGAGTGAGGATAAAGACTTTTTTAATAAGCTCAGAGTGGGGAGAGAGAGAAAAAAAAGAGTGCATATGTGCATAATAAAGGAAGGATAGTTTTTCAGCATAAAGACACTTAAATATTGATCAACAAAGACTGGTAATGACTCCACCATGAAACATATCAGAACTCCAACTGCCATCCAGAGTAGAGCTCAGCCTTATCCACTCAAGAGTGATATGTACACCTCCTTCTGACCCAAGAGAAATAATAAGGGACATGTCAATGCTTCCTTCAACCTCAAATTCATTCATTTTATGCTGCAAAGCATGTTGGTGTAATAAGTCACTGCAAAGTAAAACACATGACAACAAGTCCTAGCAAAAAAACATTGACAGCTACAGGACTGGGCTATGGAACTCGGAATGCAGGGGCGGTGCTGCTCACTTCCACTATGATTGTCAAATGGTGGAACGTCCTTCCATGGATTCAACACTCGGGACACAATGGCAAAGACTTAAGGCCCACCAATGCTTTGCCCATATTTTCAAAGGCACTGAAATAGAAAACGGATATATTCCTTAGTACCATCAGCGTAAAAAGTTTTCAAAATAATAGTCTTTATATGAAAATGTTCCTTATTGCATGGTAAGTTGATCCTCATTTTCTTCAGCTCAAGAATAAAATGGTCTTCCCTTTTCTGGTGTTTGCAATCTGTTCAGCCTCGCTACCTGAGATGGTGAAGGCGGTACATCTTGTCTGAAAGGACCTTTAGGAGGGGTATAATTAGGGTCCTGAATTTTCTTATATGAGTCATAGTTGCTAGGCCCTTCAGAAGAAGTTTTTTTTTTCAGTTGTTGTTCTTTCCGCCTCTGCTCTTGACGGAGCAGTTCTTGTGTTTCTAGCATCACCCTGGCATTAAAACCATGTCCCCCCATATAGCCATTCCTTGATCCTTGGTAGCTGGAATATCTGGGATTTTCCTTTGCAGTCTGGAACCCTTCTCCAGGGGAATAACTCTGCTCCCAGGAGTCTTGAGATACAGAACTGGCATTTTTCCTGCTTTGCCTGAAAAGAAAAGTGAAGAAGATTTTTAAGACAAATGTCCTGGTTCACCTTTGACTGTTATTGACAACGATCACTGAAAAAAAAAAAAGGCAGCTTCTGCCATGCCATCAGCTTTTGCCCAGCTATGGCATTCTCTAGAAGTCACTCTCTAAAGTCACAGCTCTCTTCTGCCCCTAAATGATACCTTGTGTCTCTGTGGGAGAACATTTCCTGCAGACCTGAACTATATTTCTAGGCCTCTGCAGGAGGAATATGCCATGAAAACCCATCCAGCTACAATTACCCTCATGTTCAAGAAAAAAGTGCTACAGTTCAGTTGCAGACTAGGAAAAACCATGCATGTTGCTGTGCTTCCTAAGAATGCAGGTAACAGCCAGCAATCATAAAGTCACTCATGAAAGATTTAATCTAGACTGACACTTGATTAAAAATGCAACAGGCAGATCCTTAAAATGCTTGCCCTAACACTACACAAGTCAGAAGATAAAGCTCATTACTGAGAGGTAGTTTCAGTTTCCTCCTCCCATTTCCAGAACTAAGGAATTTTGTGCTGTAAGGAGTGCTTCCCAGTCTGCTATAGCTTTCATAAAAGAAGAGGAATAGAGGTTTTTGCTCATTTTTTGGCTCCAGGGAGTAAATAAATAGGCCAAATACACATAGTAATTACAAATTCTTATCTCTTTTCACAAAAAATCACCACATTATTTTAAAGACAGATTATGGTTTTGAAATAACTTTAATTTACTATCAAACTGCTAGATGCTTGTATGAATTTAAAATAAGATTTGTGGTGATAAAGTAAAACAATTTTGTGCTGCAGCAAAAGAGAAACCCACTTTGAGACTAAAATTAGAGTATGAGAATCAAGCAATAAAATAAAATAAATTGCAACATAAATCAATAAGAAAATAATTTAGTTGTTTATATGACTTGGTTTTTCATGTCATCACATATGACAGTGTGGCCTCGTGCAATTAATATGCCACAGAGAGATGGGAGAACTGGAAAATTTTTCTACCATTACTAAAAGTAAGAAGTCACCTAATATTTTTGCAACCTTCCTTCCACATGTATAATTTGGAAATTATCATATCTACCCTATTGCATAACTGATTCTGAGTTTCAGCCTCTGGATGAAAAATGTTATGCAAGATGAATGTGAATTATTGCAGCAAATATTACAACATAAGGTAAATTCTTACAAAATTTTTTATAGCTGTTATTGGTATTCTCATATCCAGCTTTGCCAGAGCAACAATGCTTCTGAGCCATGTTTTATCACTCCCTGGAACAAGAACAAATTGAACGAACTTCTGTAGGCTACGAAACTGTCAGGTTCCTGATCCAGAGCAAGATAAATTTTAAGTAATAGAAAATTAATGCAAAGTTAAACCTTGCTCTTACCGTTTCACATGGGACAAGAGGATAAGTAGTTGAACCAATTTAATTTACTAACTGTTTTCTGGTACTTGTACAAAATCTGTTGGCACACTTTCCCTGTCTTTCTGCGAAGTTCTTTAAAATTGACTCAAGAGTTTATTTGCCTTCAGGACTAAAGATGTGAATGTGCAAAGGGGAAAAATAGGAGGCTCTTAGAGGATACACGGGATGAAAGGCAGCAAAGCTCAAGAATGAAGCCAGTGTAAAAAACTTCAAACATTATAAAGCCAAGGTTGTAACATTAAGCTTGGGACCTAGGTTTCAGAGTAACAGCAAGATTTCTCTAAAGATCAGTCACAGCATTAGGATCAGTTTGTAGAGCTGGAGAACTCAATGCCCCAGATTGTTATAGGAGTATTGTGGTATTTACAGGGCTGAACTTTAGCCCTGCAGTTCTGACTGCTCTCAGCACAACTGAAACACTCAGAGAGCTCAAATGAAGCCATTAAATTATCATTAATTACACAGTAACATGCATTGCTAGATTGTTAGCCATTTCTCATGTTGAAAACCACCTTGAGTAAAGTTCCCAGTCTCTTTTCAAAACAAGTGTTTCTATGAACCGTTCTATGATGTTTTTCATATTTCTTGAAGATTAATTTTCTTGTAGATTAATTTTCACCTTAGAGTTTTTAATTTCTGCCACTGAGCAGCATTGCAACCAATTCCAACTTTTAAATGCTGCCAGAGATTGTGAACAGGGGAAGCAAGTTTTAAGGATCCTAGTTTTAAAACTATAAATGAACATGGTTGAGTGGGGCTAGCATAACTGAAAGAGAATTTCTCAGGAGAAACAATATGGCATTAATAGGTGTGGTGACTTCCAAAGGAAGGCAGAGATAACAATAAAAGGGGATATAAAGTTTTTCAAGATGAGAAAGTTACAATCTCAGAAAACAAGAACTTTACATTTCCCTTTCCCACTTTCCAAACTTCACAGAAAAATTCTAAACTGAAAGGTGTTAAAGTATTTAAAAATCTGAAACTGTTTTATGTTAAAAGATGTTGCTAAGATAAGAGTTCATGGCTAGACAACTTTGCTATAAGGCTTATATTTGTCTCCAAAAAAGAGTTATAATATACCTGGTAAAACATATTTTGTAACAACAGATTTTTTTCCACACCATTTCCAAACAAGTAATGAAAAATAATACAGCCTTATTGGAAAGTAATTTGACACCAGGCTTCAATGTATATTATTCTCCATTCAACCATTGCTGCTGATATTTCAAACCATTTGCATAATGCTTAACTATGAGAGCTAATTTGTAATACAAGCTGGCTAAACTTCTATTAATTCTTAAAACTAAATATAAATAAAAGACATTTTGCTCAAACAACTAATATTTTAAAAACTTACTATTAAAAAACCCCATAGGTTTTGTACACAAAAAAGTATTAATTTTTAGCATTCTATATATTAAAAAAATGTGTATATATATATATATATATATATATATATATATGTAAACTTGAAGACCTTTGATTTCTTGGATAATTTTCTCAGTTCCATATTTTTTTGTTGGAGGTCATAGAACTTTTCTCCCTTTTATTTTTTTTTCCATATTAACATCTCAAAGATGGAATTTCTACCAAGTAAGGAATTAGGCAACAGAAAAAAGATCATCTGACATGTCAAAAGGGAACATGCCATGCTAAGGAGACTTTTGTAATGGTAGAAAATTAAACTGGATGGTGTGCCACAAAGAATAGGTTTGTTTTAATATTTCCAGTGTATTGGGTGCTGAATATCATCAAATTCCCTTGATATCAGCCCTGAATCAATTCTCAGCTATCACATGCTCTCACTTAAAAAGTTCTATGCCTCTTCCACAGTGAATACCTTCCACCTGATATCAATGGTGAATAAGTGTGTGCATGAATTACGACATTTTCCTCGGCAAATGAAATTAGCTCCAGGCTCCCACGCAGGGAACAGCTTCACACAGTTCCCACACCTGGGCAAGGAGCTGTACTGGCGCTGAGCTTGTTGGAAACTCTCTCGTTCTTCTTGCCGCTGCCGCTGCATTTGGACCTCTACTGACACAGAGTGCCTGCCACTCTGTGAGTATGTCTTGGTGTTTGGCTACAAAACAAAAACGAAAGTGTCTCAAACAAAGCAGAAAAATACCCACATGAGAGCTATCATTTAAGTTGCTATTGTACAAATACAGAGAGACTTGTTTTAATGCGCAGTTCAAGTAGCTCTTTCACAATAATTAGGCTAAATTTTGACCTGTAACAGTGGCCCGTGCTACAAATTCTGTTTCTGACCTACCATTTCTGACCTGTATGAGGCAAACAATCATCCAGAATGGGTTATGCTGTTATGGCAATGCTGTAATTTAAATTATGTCAGTGGAACAGATTTTCAGACTCTAAGTTAGCCTAGCCATGGTCATGCTAAGGTCTACACCACTCTATGGATTTGAGGGGGGAAGGAGCACAGCATTTTTTTTGAACCTCACCAATGCACTCAAGCTCTGCCTTAGTGGAACCATCCTATTTTGCTGTTGGCCCAGAGACAGGGGAAACAGTTTCTGGTTCAATATGATCCAGTAGATAAATTCAGCAAGCCTCTTGTGGACAATGAAGACTCCTGTATCTCTGAGTAGGATCTTAATGAGGTGACAATTTGAAACGTTGAAGCCAATACTAAGAGCAAGTGAACATGGATGGTCTTCCTGGGAATAGATATTACAGGTCTAGATCTAACAGAATGGCTGGATTCAAACTTTGAAACATGGAAAAGTTTACTTTTGCAGAGATATCACTTTTTATTTTACCCCAGCACTTTCTTCAGTTTTTGTGATTTCATTTTGCAAAAGAGAGTGTCACAAAAATCAAAGAATGCTGTGGGCTTTTCTTGTTGTTTTACTAATAAGGTTTTGCCTACAAAGAAACAGAGCATTATTTATTTTCTCCTTAAAATTACCAGTACTATTCAAAATATGTACATTTAAATATGGAGAGGTTAGGGAGTATAACCACTTGTCTGAGCCTGGGACTGAAACCGCTTGTCTCAGACTTACTTTTAAAAACATGTTTTGCCTTTTTATCTCTGCTTTTTCTCAAAACAAACATCTCTTGTTTTCTTCCATTATAATTTCTGCAGCAGAAAGAGATCCTAATGGCTCACAAATATATGCAAGATAAAAGGCTTTTCAAAAGCTTTGCACATAGAAGACAAGTTTTAGAAACTAGAGTTGTCATTTGTGACATAAGTGTCTCACTATAGTCACGTACCTGCAGGTAGCCAGAAACAAGTTTTAAACAGGTTTACAACTTTTAGAAAACTTTGTTGTCAATGAGAATACACTTCAGACAGAACATCAGTCACAGAATTTAACAGATATGATTTTCCCATTATAAGAAGATTATTGGGTGAAAGAATCAGAATGTGAGAGGACAGACTAGGAATAACAGCAAACTCATTTAAGAGAATCCTGAATGCAACAGTAATGTCTATTTCAGAATAGGTTTACTCTGTAAAAACCTCAGTAAAACAGCATTTATAATGAAAAATGCTTTAGGAATGGTGAGATGAAGCAATAAATTGAGAAAACAGAAACATGTGTCAGCCTTGTGGGAAATTTTCTTAGAGATGAATAAGCTGTACATATGTATGTCCAAACCAACAACCCCCACAGAGATTTCCCACTATATTAAATAAGGGCAACACATACAGAGCAGCATTTCAGTTATTGCATATGTCAACATTTCTAACTTTCTTGACTTTATTGAGAGTCTTCTGACATTTGGTATTTTATTGAAGGGCTCAGCTTATGGAAGGGAGTGATTACCTGAAAATCACAAGGTTTATTTGTGAAATCTCTCCTGTGTGGTTATAAGCAGCTTACAGCAAACCAGAGGGAAACTCAAAAGTTCCCATATCAACTTCCCCATAAAGAATAAAAACATTTAAACTAAGATTTTACAGCCAATCTCCTCATTTCATGGGTTTCACTTCAACAACACTGGAAACTAGCAGCTACATTATGTCATATGTGAGAAAGTAGTTATCACAGATAAGACATGAAATCAGAATTGCTTCTCTTTATTTGAAAACAGTTTCACTTTTTTCAGTTGGCTGTAAATTTAATGGAGTAAAGAATTTGACAGTGCAGAGAATGGTTAAATCACCAAACAGGTGGAGATAGGATTGAGCTCCTGCTCAGTTTAGGTTTATACAAGGCAATAAAATGCATCATCTAGAAAGCACATACACATGTGCACAGAGATGAAGTTACCACAAAAGCCTGCAGTAAAGTGACAGAGGCTCTGAAAGTCCTAATGGAGTATGAATGGACTAAGATCAAAATGTAACTTCAGAGATATTTCTTTTTAATGCACAGAGGAACCAATGGTTGAATAGAGACAGGAGCTGTCACTCCTGTCTGCCTGCTGTAGTGCATGCCCAGAATGACAGGATCTGAGCAGTCAGGTCTGGATTCTCTGCAGTTCACAAAGAATTTCATCTAATGGATGACATTTATAATTTGATGGGTCTAAAGGCAAACATCTCAAATCCATGATCTGATTTACTGAAGGTATGAGTACCTGTATGCCCTGTTAAACTAAGAGGATTTGCAATACTTAAATTATCTGGAAAGGACATTTATTTAGTTGGAATGTTGTTCACATCTACAATAAGCTGTTCATATAATTGAATCTATTATCTCATTTCAAGTGTCTGAAAATATGTCAATGAGACATAAAAACACTCCCTTTGTATGTAATCACATATTCCATATCATAACATACATGCACATAGCTACATTCAACCATCTTATTAATGAAATGACCTTTTTTAAAAAACTTTTCATTCAAAACCTCTGTAATACCATTGTAAATGACCTTGATATATGGTTATGATGAAGACTTAATATATTCATTTTGGACCTTTAACTTGCTTGATAAAATGCAAATCTCCATACAGAGATGTAACTCTTCAGTGTGCTGTTGATTAAAGTAACTAAATCAAAATATTTATATAATAACTAACTTTAGTCTTCAAAGACTAATCATTAATTTTGTCTCAGTTCTCATAGTATGCCTTTATATACATATATTTTAATAAAACACATTCCTAAACACACATCTATATAAATGCATAGCCCATTTATGATAGCATAAAATGAAGAAAATTAAGAAAAAAAATGTTGCACTATTTTCAGATCTTTCAACAGCAAAAAGAGTGTACAAGGAACACACATAAAACAGTAATTATAACACTGATATCAAACACAAGGCTAAGCATAATTATGACAACCTAAAAGCATGCAACAAAGCTGGCAAGAGCTCAGTCCTCACAGAATAGATTGATAAGAACCCTGGCCTCGCTTGCAATGAGATGTATGACAAGCACTGACCTGTTAAATTAGGATGTGGTCAAGGCCACAATAACAAGCAAGGCTGAGCTATACAAATAAATGTATGTTCATGTCTTCCACAATACATTCAAGTGGCAATGATAGTGCATTCAGCATTGTTAAACAAAATTCAGCATGTAAAATTGTGCTTTAAGATAGATGAAATTACACAGCTCTCTTCCCAAGGATCCATTAATTTAAAACCAGGGCTGCAAAGTTAAAAGTTCCTTCTTTCTCACTTTATGCAAACAACATTATTTCATGTTACAGAGAATAGGTCTGTAACAGAACATGTAACCACCGTGGCTCATATTGCAGTGACCATCAGCAGCAGTCCAGGGCAACATATTTTATGGACAAAGGTCGCTCCTCTCTTTTCCTAGCTATCCCCAAGGGCTGCCCACAGAGTTTCTGTCCCTGCACAGTGGCATTTCTACCCTCACAGGGTAGCTCTGCGTGGTTGCAGCATGGATCCTTCAGGAATGGCATCAAAGCTGCCACCAAATTACAGAGGGGAGATCATGGGGGCCAGCCAGGGCACTGGCTTTTCAGGGAGATCCAACCAATTCAGGTGACAGGAAAGCCACCCGTGACAGGGACATCCCTATCTGACAGCCTAGAGCCACAGGGACAAGCTGGGAGAAGTGCTTACTCACATTCATCGAACTCTTTGGGTTGATAAAGAAATAGTTAAAAGGGAGATTACTAAAGGAGGAAGTCCCTTAGTATTTTCCCAGTTATTAAAGACGACCACTATTTTATTAAAATAAATGTGCTATTTTTTTTCCAGATTAGGCTGTGTTTAACCAAGAAGTTTCAAGTTCACCTGGGAACTTGGCAGGCACAAAGCCCCCCAAAAGTCCATGGTTCTCATAGTGCAGCACTAATTAGAAATAGATAAGATTAAATGACCTTGGCTGCCTTATGTGTAAATGTACTTGGCAGAGATGACAGACAATCCAGTAACTGCATATATCGAAATTCACAATGATAAAAAACATTCCATGTCTCTGGGAGATGTCCTTGGAAACTATTTTTACTTCCATCTTTGTGTTTGTGTTGCTATGGTGAACAGAACATATAGAAGTATGTCTTTTAAAAATTGCCAACAGGTGCATGTATTAACTCAAGCAACATATAACAAGAAAACTCCATCCCTTCCTGTACTTTTCTATAGTGTACATGTAGGAAGCAAAGCAGTATGGAATAATGATTTCTGTTCTGTGTTAGGAGCAGCAGAAAGAAAATCTTCAGTATGGCAGAAACAAACCACTAAGCCCTGAAATTCTGCTTAAGGTATTTATGCTCACTGTATGCCTGTGAGCTATAAATATGTTTGCTTACTAGCTAAAATGACTTAATTTCATTTCAAAATAATATATCTTCATTTTTTAATTTCAAATATAGTAGTGGATTAAAGCTAGTGCGTAAAAGCAAGTTAAAAAATGCTAAAGTTAGAGCCTAAACCTTAGCAAAAATGCTGGTATTCTATTAAATCCTTTGGAGATTTGATACATAAAATGGATATTAACTGCACAGCTAAAGAGAAATTAACTGTGGAGACACTTTCCTCCATAACTTTTGTTTCCTCTCTGAAACAGACTGTGGGATAGGAGAAACTGCAATTTATCTTCCAAGGTTTTTGTCTACTCCATTAGATATTGCCTAATATCTTGCATAAAATATCCTAAAATAGATGCTTGAAGTGGATTAATAATAGAAAGAATTATTAAAATACTTCTCTTTCTCATTAATGTGTTGAGTAATTCTACATAATTTACAACCTGATATAAACATTACCATGTTTGTATTGAATAAAGCCTGTTACTATTTTTTTTCAGGTAATATTAATATGCTATGGTCAAAGTTATAGCAATAAAAATTAGGCTTTTGTCTTTCCCAAAGAAATTTAGACTATTTTAAATTTAGCACGGCTTTCAGGAGGTCAAGGACTTGAGTACCGAGATTTAAAAGAAGTATCTTAAACAGAAAAAAAAGGGGTTTTGTTCTATAGAAACAAGACCCACACACCAAGAAACAGCAGAAAAAGACCCAAGCATAGTCCCCAGACCTTCTGAGCTTTTATCAGGCCATGTATAAATATATTATTAGGAGTCCCGGAGTCTTTCCTCTATGAAAATCATGTAATTATTTACATTTCACAAATTTGTGTATATAATTAAAGCTATACTCAGACAAGTCAGGCAGCGTATATATTATGACCCAGTTAGCTGTTATCTTTAGAAAATAAAATACATTTTTATTTCACTCCTAAATATTTAAAGTACATTTTGCCCAGCTGCTCTCTCAATGTCTGTTTTTTCCTATCATTCAAATATATCCAGGATGACTGAAGATGAATGTATTTGTGAATGGAATTTGCCACTTTCCATTTTCAGCATCAATTATTGTATTGAATATGATGGAATAAAGCACCAACTTTTGTCCCTCAAGCATCTCTGTGGGCTTTTTTTGCATCACTGATGTGCTTCTACAAGCAGGACTGGCAAGCTGCTGTAGTGTTTTCCATGGATTCAAAATGCTCTTTTTTTAAATTGGATTGTTCACTCCCATGGCATTTAGGCCTACAGAGTTGTGGTTTTGTTATTGAAGAGGAGGGTGTGTCTGTTAATCAAGATGTGACTAGGCAAAAATATGAGATGTGGAACAAATGGCAACTAAGTCCCCCAAAGTCTGGAACTGGTACAAGGTAAGCCTCAGCAGACCAAACACAATCCAGAAAAGCACAGAGATCAGAGGGTCAGATCTGGTACCAAACAGAAAAATCGGCCCCAAAAGAATCCTCATTGGTATACAAGTGTCAAAGCAACATCAAGGGCCTTAAGTATTAGCAGATACACTGTAATCCCATGCAATTCTGCATGCCCAGATACACATTTCTGCAAACTTTGACTGGAATTAACACCAGCAGGATTGAAATGGATTAATAAAATTTCATGTTATTTTTATCTTTTTTTTTAATTCCATGCAACATCAGGCCAATAGTATTGCCCTTGAAAGCCTCTTGTACCTCACTTTTTGAAATACACATACATAAAAAGAAAAATAAAATAACAGCTATGAAGCCTGAGAAGGTCATTCTAAAATAAACAAATGCAAAAATTTCTTCCATACAGCTTTGACTCAGCTGGCAGAACAATTAAATTTTAGAGACTGCCCGATGTTGCAACATTTAGGCAGCTATTTAAACCCTAACTCTGTCATTCAAATGGCCTTGAGCAGAAATGTTATGCTGCTTAATAGATGGTGTCATCTCATTCCAGCACTATCACTTTTTGTGTCTGTTCAGCTGCTGGTGCTGTTGAACACTCACAGGCAGTCAAGTACTTTGTTTACTGGCAGGACAAACACAGTGGGGCAAAAAGTCCAGCGCTGTTGCATTGCTCAAGTACAAAGAAATAACCTTCACCTGATGGGCCCCAGCAGAGAGGAATGGGGCAGGCACCACACAGAGCCAGCCTGATGATGTGCTCCGTGGAGTGAGATCTGCTTCCCACCCACACAGTAGTGTGAAGGTATCTGTCACAGGTAACTAGAGTCCTATGTCACAGGCTATTAATGATCTGGGAGGAATTGGAGCTGGTGAGCTTTACAGGACCATTTTTATAATATATCAGTGGGTTTCTGAGGCATTGAGTTCTTCCGAATATCCTCAGAGCTGCCAGATTTCCATCAGCATCCATTACTTCCAGGACAAACTCCATGTTCATTTATATTTCCTTAAAGTAACCAAGAGTCCCACATCACATCAGCACTTCATTCCCCATCCTCAACCATCCCATCAGCTTGGTAACAAGAAACTCAAACTACTTATCACCTCGTAGCACACACTTCTCCAAGGATGGGTTTTTCCTCTCTTTCTATCCAAACCAGGTCAGAGTTGGCTGCTGTCTCATGGCTTCTCTGTATGCAGAGCCTTTTGTTTATGTAGGCTGCACAGCCCATCTCCCTCAGGTGAAAGAACTTTTCAACAATGGCCCACATACAGTTGCACTTTGCACTGCTGTGGTTTGGAACCAACAGCTCACAGATGGAGAAGACTGAAAAGACACTGAGGAATGTACCTAAGTATTTTCCTACACGTGTACTATAAACCAATTCTGCATTTTTTTGTGTATCATTGGTATTTAATAATACATCTGGATCTGTTTTGAGAGGTTGTCTTAAGAAAGTCCATCATTTTAGACTAGCATGTTAAAGTAGTACAGCACACTCCTTAAAAAAGAGGGTTATGGCTCTTTAAAACTGAAATTACTCTGAACTGCTGAAATGGATGAGATCATTACTTTATCCTTTCCAAGCATTGTGATCCTGAAAGGCTGGAGTGCACAGTGGAAAAATAAAATTATAAGTCAAACAGACTCTGGGCAACTTTTTTTTAAAAAAGTACTTATCTAAAACAAAACATTTGGTCAGTTATGTATTTAACAACAGAGCAGCTCCTACAAAAGTAACAATAAGCTTCAGAATTAATATTAATACATTAAGTTGAATTAGTCACTTGGAGCTCATTTGCATGATCTGTAGAAGGAGAGTAAACAGAGAGATACCATTTGTTTGAGTCAGAGAAAATAGAAAGGTCAGTGTTCTGACCCAGAATTTAGGAAATTATTCTATTCCTAAGGTAATCAGTCTGTCATCCAAATAATTCCCTTCTCGCTCATTACAAGAAACTATAATAAAAAGCCAAGTAGACCATCTAAAGTTGCTATGGCATTTAGATATACAACAATTTGCCCCGTGACCTCCAGTAGTTAAGTTCCCAAGTTTTCAAGAGTGCAAGCTTTTCTCACACACAGTTTTCCCAAGCATGTTGCTCAAATCTCTCATTTGGAAACCAAACAGTAGCTGATATGGGCAACAGAAGGTATCAGCTACACCCAGTCCCAATCTACCCCAAGTGGCTCAACTATGTCTGTAACAAGCTATCACATTGCCTTCAAACTGAAAGCATCTGGTCATTAAAAAAAATATTATTCATCCAATTTCAGAGGAAGTTAGATGTTTTCTAATACAGGAAAAGAGAAGCCTGCATCCTGATACTGTTGTTCTCAGTGACTTCATACACAGACACCTGGCTCTTGGGCTATTCTCACCTTGGCCTCATGTGCATGGCAGTGCTGAGCAACAGTAACTCACCACCCTCACCTGCTTCAGAGCAAGCTGTGAGAGATTCTACTGTTGTCATCACACAGTTCCCACTTTTTTTGGGAACACAAACAAGTTGTTCACTGTCTTTTTCATGGAATTTTCAAAAATATTACAGTTTCTGTCCCATATATAAAGGATCGTAATTTAGGATATGTAATTGATTAAAAAGCAGCACTAATTAATTCAATTATGTTAATCAAGACAAGCACATGTATTTAAATAATCATATCACATTACTAGGTCAATTTGAATAGGATTTAAAAGATCAATTAGGACATATATCTCAATACCGAACTATCTCAGTTAATGTGTCAGAGTGGTACTACTGTAAAGCAGGAACATCTCTTTTACTATGAAAAGACACAGCTCTGCCTTTATGAAAATAACTAAACACAGTGATATTGCTTCAGAGAAAATACCATTTACAAGGTTACATTTTCCATTATTTATTGTTAGTATGTATTTTATTCTGGTTTTCCTTGAAAATTTCAGATCAATAGATACTGCCTTTGATACTAATCCAAGCAGTAACTCACAGAGTCAAGGGTCTAACCACAGAGCAAATAATGCTATCTGCACAACATGACAGATGGCTGAAGGAGTTTAGAAATGAAGTAAACATCACTGAACCAGAAATGGGGATCACAGCAAGGGCAGAAGTATGGAGGCAGAGCACCCTGCCTCTCTTTTGGTCTGCTCCCAACCCACCCAGGAACAGCAGGAGTCAGCCAAGCTTCCCAGGCTTGAGAGGCCCTGCACACTCACCCATGGCTGCTCAAAACTGTAAGTGCGTCTCCTGTCTTCCACGTCCTCGTCTTGCTTTGCCTGCTGGAACTCCTGTCTCAGGCGCTGTATCCGGTCGTGGTTGTTGGGCGTTGATCTGTTGCTGAGAGAGGAAGGATGGAAATGATCAATCTACTTGGGAACTGCTACCTGCGACTGGGACTGGGACTGCTACTGCAGTGCATTTTTTTAAAATTAAAATTACTAAATTACTTTTAGGGCTACAGACTTAAAAGTAATTTGCAAGCATTTTGTACTAAGATTTTTTTAGGTTTTTAAAAATATTATTAAAGCTGTTTGTCTTACAAAGAAATTTCAGACGTCGCAAGGACAAGTAAGAATATGTCTAAAAATTATGTAAGTTATTGGCACCTTTTCAGTATATGTCACTCCTAGAGTATGAAGAGGAATAGATATAGTAGTGTCAGATTCAACATAAAGGGAAATTAAAAGTCCTAATGATCTCTGCTACTGAATAAACAAGAAAGATACTTTTCCCCAATCAATAAACTGTAGTACTGCCCAATCTTTATTCACATCAAATTAATTACAATGTTTGGAGGTTCTACCTATATAAAATTTGGTTATTTTCCCCAATCAATAAGAGCCTGTCATCCCTTAGTTCTGTTTTTAACAAGTCTTTTAAATTGATCAGTCTGAGAGCATTAAAAGGCTTGGGGGCCAGTAAAAAGCCATCCACTCGACAGGGCCATAGGCAGGAATGGATCTGGGCAGCAGACACTGGTGGGCTGGGGAGGCCACAGTCCCACAGGTGCTAATACAAAGCAGCACACCCAGAACCTTAAATCCTTCAAAACCATCAATTTTTCCACAGTGCCCAGTAACCCACGCTCCACGGCACAGGTGTATGTGAAACCATAATGAAATATGCACAGGAATGGCTTATTTCAGGGAGAAGAGGGAAAGTGGGTATTTATTAATCTTGTTGACATTTTTCCAGCTGTGCAGCTCCTACCCGATCCTACAACCCCACTCTTTGAAACATGCTAATGTGGAAATCACAGAAAGCCTGACAAACAAATACGTTATATCAAGACTAACCAGAAGCATTTTAATCTATTCTTGCGGGCTTCTTGTGCCCTGCATTTCATTGTTCATTTCAAAAGAGCTGATGAGGAATGGACAGCTATTACTTTGTTTCAAAGGAGAAATCTGCAGAGAGACAATGGAAAGCAATTCCATAGATTTCTTTTCTGGGACACAGGGTACAATAAAACACAGTCAATTTATATCTTGTGTTTTCTTCCGTATGAAAAGCAACAATTCTCGTCCATTTGTGACTGTTTTCCATGTCTTTTGGGACTGGTAGGTGCAGGGGATGGGAGGTCGTAGATGTTTGAGACATTACCTCCCAGTCTTTTCAGTGCCAATAAACAGAGTTTATCAGTGCTTGGTTGGCCAGACAGAAAAATTAGTATGGTTCTGGCAAAGGCTAATTTTTGACGTGGTTTGGGTTGATTCTTTTTTTTTTTTTTTTACTTGCTTGAAACCAAAGACAAAGAAAAGGAAGGAATTTAGAGAAGTGTTTTCTTTCATGCTTTTTTAAAACCCAAATTGGAGCTTTAGAAAAAGCTTTATTTGTAGAATAAGTAAATTTCTATGTGCAAATTACTCTTTTGAAAAGCACAATTAAAAGAAAGCTTAATTTAGAACAGGTAGAAATGAAACGCTGGTATTTTCAAAATTTCCACTTCATTGTAGGTGTGTTGCTAATTTTATTTCCTTAATTCGACTTCATTTTGTGAAAAGCTAATCTCTACAGTTTTATTTTATACAAATTTATTCCTTATTGTCAGTTGGCCATTGGCCAGCTTTACTATACAACCACTTGTTTTTTCCACATACATTGCTATACACTTTACATTTTAAAAGAATTCATCACAATCCAATACAAGACATACAAAACACTTCTAAAAGATCTGATGATTTTTAAAACTGGTATTGTTAATCCAACAAATAAGTAATCCACTACTTTCTACAGAGACAATGTTTTCTGCATGATAAATTGCACTTAAAAAAGCAAAAATATAAATATCAATATTTCAGGTATAAGCATATAAGTTTGAAAGAGAAAAGTCATTGAACTTCTGTACAAAAATACTAGAAAAGTGCCATCCATAGACACCTTGTGGTATTCAAGATGATGGGTAAATAATCAGTGTTCCATAATCAAGGTTGTTTCAGATTTTAGGGATCATAGTGCAAAAGTGACACTGAAGCAGTTTATCCGATGGCAAACAGAAGATAAACCCCAAAAGTACTGCCCTAAACCTTGTGCATTGTACAGGATGCACTGCACCAGCCCCCAAATGGGCTACTGGAAGGGCTATTACAGGTCTGAGGGCTTCTGCACATTTTGTGATAGTTACTCATTAAAGCAATTACACTATCAGAGAAAGAGCAAGAAAATGCATAGTGTCCATGCCATGAAGCCAAAATGTGTCTTTTCCCAAACAGCAAATGTATTAACTTGACACTCTCTACACTGTAAAGTAACAAAGGACAAGGAGGATCCTGGGATTTATGATCAACTTGTCTCCAGACCTAAGAACTTATTTTAATGAAAAAAAAAAAAAAACCCTTACAAAAAATGAAAAGGAAAAAGAAGTCAAGCTGATTTAAGAAAAGTTATTCAAACTTATTAAAGGTTTGATAATGGCAGAGAAGATAAATCTTTTAACAGTACTTCTATTTTATCTGAAAAGCAAGGGACATGATTCAGATTAAGAAAATTGCAAAAGTGAATTATAAAAAGGACTATTTCACAGAAAAGCAAAAGCAAAATTAGAAAAAGGCATTTCTGTATCTACTCAAATTTCTTTGAGATCAAAAAGTCTCTAAGAAAAGGAAAATGAGATCAAGTCAGTGGGTTAATAATAATTAAACAACCTAATATTTTTATTTAGAAGAGGAAAAGACAGACAACAAAGGAGTCACTAAGATATATTTCTTTAAAGATTATTTGAGGGCTTAGACTATATCCTAAATTCGCCTCCTTTGGTTTCCATTTTCATTTCTACCTTGCTCTGATTCTTGAGGTTAAATTATAGCTGTCTTAACCTTCCCACCACTGTGGGCTTACACATCTCTGTCCTGGCCTGCCATGCTGTCACCTCTTTCTTTTTGCACCTTTTTTCATCCAGTTACTCTTATCATCAGTGCTTTTTTGCTATTTTTTTTTTTTCTGGATTTTATGTCTCCCACTGCACTTCCTCTGCACTCAGGGAACACTTTGGTACACTCTCTTGGTATCTCATTCAACTCCCAATTAGTATTTAGAGAAGGGTGGAAATGTAAAAAATCATAATCACAAGGGAAAACTGTCACCAATAAAATTTTGGAGTGAACAGCACAAACCTAACTTTATTCCTTTTCAGGTCCTGAGATGTTCTGCTCTATCTACAAATCTTCATGTAAGTCACATCATTATCCCTTGGGGCAGAGCTAAACAAATTATATCCCGTGTGAAGTGTCCTTAGCCAGTCTAAAGCAAAACAAATTTTGATTTATTGGATGAACTGACCCAAGAAGATGGGATCATATCAATAGACTACTAGGATGTAGGCTGCAGGTGTTCTTGCTGCTTAAATTCTCCATTGTGGGTGTATGGGGCAAGTACTCAAAAGTTCAGTTAAATGTGCCACGTTTTGCTTGAGTCCTTCATTCAAACACACTGAAAATCTGAAGGCAGATCCACCTCAAAGAATTCAGGACTATTAGCAGGAAGAAGGGAGTTTACCTTGAAATCCATCCAAAGTCTACTGAAGATTTGACCTATGCTAGCTTAAAATTGTTAGCAAAACTGGAATTACAACTTTCTACAGTAACCTCAGCTTGCCCAGGCAGCCTTCCCTTATGCCTACTTAATGACAGGATGGCTGGGAATTTACAGAAGACAATTAGCACCTCCTAGCATCAGATCCAGTGGTATTCTTCTATCAAAGTGCTCTCAATATTAAAGGTTCTTAAAATAAATAAAATTAAAGGAAAAGCTTTTAGGGGCAAAGTTTACTTGGGTTGCAAAGCATCTGTGATTCCTTGTATCACAGCTCTACTTGGAACCCCATTGCCTTCCATCTGCAGATGGCACATTTCAAAATCAGCTGTTTCATGAGTGCTACTTCAAAACACACCACCAGCAGCACAGACTAAAAAATGCAATGGTAAGCAAGGCTTAGATAGGGCAGGGCTGTCACATATTTCCAGAAACAAGCAATGCAGCAATGGCCATCAGGGTCTCAGATCATTAAGCAATGTCTCGGTGTGATGTCATGCACTGATGTGCAGAGCTGTATTCCTTTCAAAACAGACAGATTTTCAGTGTGATAAAGTAGATACAAACATGCCACTGAACAGGGATGACTGAAGCTTTGGGAAAAAAATTTATTGGCCTGAAAAAGCATGGAAAAGGGTCTTAACAACACCACCAGGCAGTAGCAACTAGACTAGAATAACCAAAAGGTTAGTAAACAAACAGTGTTCTTTACACCTTGAAATCTTCTATTGCACATTTGAGCTGCCAGGGCCTCGCTGGCCTGACTGGCTGCTTAGATCTCTGGATAGCAGTAATAAAACACAGATGGGTTCTTATTTGCTTCAAGCTGGCGCATAACTATCACACATTTGTATGATATAAATTCCTTTCCATTTGAAGATTACTTGCATCATATTAAAAATTAAGGTCTGAATTTGTATCTACCTCTGTTTATGCACAGAGTGGAGCAGGAAACAAATTTACTTCCATCACATTGAGAATTGATAATGTGGCCGAGCCATGGTTGGTGGCACACATCCTTACCAAAGTACAGGACTAACTGAATGCCTACAAAATTGGCCCCTTTCTTCATCACTTGAGCAGGATGAAGCAGCCCAACAGAGTGGTGATAATCTAATATAAAAACTTCTGCTGCATTTACTGGAACTCGAGCACCCTCTCGCCACAGTGCTTAACCCCAAGCAGATGGATTTGTCTGTTTTGGATGGCCCTTGAGGGTGGATGAGCAGAAACTGTCAAGTTATTTCAAAAAGTCACGGACATAAAATAAAGTGAAAATGTGCCCTTTACCAGCCTGAAAGCTACCACCACGTCCCAGTGCACAGCCTGCTGGTTCGCACACTTTAAGCAGATTTGTTAATCATCAGTGACACAGATCACAGATGACTGTGCCCACACAGTGCAGGGTGGTGAGGGCTGAGCAGCAGCACAGTTTGTACCATCTCCTTCCTGCCACCAGCTTGCCAGAGCAGGTTGGTCTTTTCCTACTATTTTGTACTGTAGTTTATTTTTTAACACCTAAATGCCTCTCCTCAGGCTTAAGTTAGTGTAACCAATTTGGCTGGTCCTCCCCTTCCATCGTGCCCTACATATGGTCTTTTCTGAGACTTCAGGGAATAGATTTTTCATGAACACATGGAAATTAACACATACAGACATGGTACAGAAACAGGAGCAACCAGGGATGGTGCTGGCTAAAAGAGCTGTTACATGATTACAGAATTCCTACAGTCAGTCTGAGAAAAGAATTAGCTGAGCAAGAGATCAGATTTGTTAGACTACAAATGTACTTGTACTGTGGTTGTAACCTGGAAAGAGACATAAAAAGCCTTATTCCACACTACTTTTGTTTTTCTTAAGTGCCAAAGAATTTATTTGGAATAAGGCATAAAAAGGTAGGGGAGAGGTGTTAAAACTCCCCAGAAATGTATGAATTACAAAACTGCAAATAAAAATAGTTTCTCTGCACAAGCTTCATTAAGTTTTATCAGCTAGTATCTTGGGTTTTTACATTCAAACCACAGGTCATAAATTCACAGTAAATCCCCCATATGTTCACCAAACACCTGAATTCAATTTCTCTTCTAGTTGTAAGAAACAAAATGTGCAGCTTAGATTAATTATGCATGCAAAGTTAATTTCCAACAAGGGCAGCTTCTTGCATGCTGAAGGGTATACATTCTACCAGAATTTTTTCCCCCAGATCTCTTTCAATTTTGGCTCATTTCTACTGTTTACACCATTATAAAACTCATCCTCTCCTCCCATTTCAAATTTGCTAAATGAACACAGAGCATTATATATCCTTTAAAGTCTGCAGATTTTAAAGGCAGTTAAATTCAGGGATTGGCTTAATGTTACAGGCAAGATATAGCATGTTACCTGTACACATACCTATACACTTCAGCATAGTAATTCCATCAAAACAGCATTTAAACTTTAGGATTTGTGTCAATACCTATGCATGTGAAATCAGCTCATTGGGAATTTTAGTGTCATTTCAGTTTACCTTCACAGTGGAAGTTCATCAACTTCAATACTTTGAAGTCTCCAAAAAATCTCACTTTCTTCTTCAGTGAATAAAATTAATTTCCAAATTTTGGCATTGTGTTCATGACAATAATTTTACACAATTTCAACAGACGAATTTGTTAAAAATTAAAAAGACACACCTCTCTTCTCCAGATTAAAAAGGTAATGCTCTAAATTCAGCACTCACTTCCAACGTGATGGCCATAAACAATGCAGAGAGGTGGGGCTGATGGGGAGGTCACTTCACCACAACAGTCTCTTCAAACTTTCCAGACTAGATTTCACTTTGAGTCCCTCTGTGGCCCTTCTGTAGCAGGGCCATCATTTTACAACCAGTGAAATACGAAGAATGCACCCAAGACCCTTTTTATTGCCACCATCACTCTTCCTTATTAGTCTGTCAGAGCCTGCACACCAGAGGCTGAAACCCAGTCTTACTTTTCAGTGGAATTCTGCTACTAAAAGGAAAAGCAGCAATTTTAGGAGCTTGCTATAAACATCTGAAAACAGATACTCAGCTACTGGGTTATCACACAGTCTAAGCCTCACTTTAGAGCTGTTAGATTTTGCAGATATAAGCCAAGCCAATTTTCAGCCACACACAACTTGTTACAGCTGTTGTCATAGGGTATTGCATTTTCTGAGTTAGAAAAAATAACAAAAAGGAAAAGAAAAAAGAGAATGCCACAAAGCCTAAAAGAAAATACAAGACATGTCACTGTGAATTTCTTATGAGAATGTTAAAGAAATAGAAGAAATACAAAGGGAAATATTTAATAAATAATAAAAAAATAAAATTCAAAAAAATACTATGGATCAAGCAAGGGAGAAACTTGCAGTTCTGATTCCAAATGAAATACAAAATTACTTGACATTCAGGTGGCAAGAAATGGGCTCTAACCTAAGAATCATCCTATCCTGACTGGAAGAGAACTGATGGCTCCAGTGCTGTTAGGTCTGATGAACATCCACAATTAGGCATCACAGGCTATTCTGTGGCAGCACCAGTTGCCTGGCACAGCAACACAAAGACATTTAACAAAGACCACAGAGAAGAAATCCCCTCCTGGACCTAGCTGGCCATTCCTGTGCCAGCAGAATGGATCATCCAGAAGATCCCTAGTAGGCTTCAGGCCACGTCAGCCTTTGTTTCCATTCAAGCTAATCCAGCTGCTTTGCTAGAAGCTGCTTGGGGAGAGCTCCCTCTGCTCTCTCAGGATGAGACGTGGGGCAGAATCCCTGAGCAGAGGGGCAGCAGAAGCAGCTAGGGAGCACTCACTTCTTAAAGCACAGCAGGATTTGCAAAAAGGAACATCTGTCTGTGGCCAGCAGCGCCTGTGAGGTGTGAATGCTGTGATGTAGGTACAGCTCAGCTCCCTCCAGCACATCTTACACAACTCAGCTTCTGCTCTGTGCTGACACCGTGCTTTACGCTATAAAATCTGCTTCAGAGCCCAACTCTAGCCAACACTGGAGTGCAGAAAAAGCATGTGTCTCTTCATGGGAGGGGTCTAGCAAATTAAAAAATGGGGACCAAAAAAAAATCCTGATTGAGATCCTGATTGCACCATTTGAAGGACAAACCAGGAGTGATATTCAAATTATTTAAATTATTCAAATTTTTCAAATTTCCAGATTTGAAAACAGATTTGGAAAAAAACCCATTTATTTAAATAATGCACCATTAAAAATACAGAAATTTAGATCTGCTTCAGTGTAAAACCACACTTTAAAAGTATTTGTGTCTTCCTTAATGCATTGACATAAGTTATACTGGAAAACCCCAAAACATTTATGTTGTTTATTTCTCTTTAATTACAGAAAACACTTAGTAAATAGGTACCAGGGTGTTGCAACTAACAAAAAAAATAGGATGTTTTTGACTCTTGTGAACACTTGCTCTTAATAAAAATGACATCTTCTTTTAAAGTATCCATTCAACTACAGTATTATGCAATACACTGCTGAACAAACACTGATCTATGGACTAAGACATCTCTTTAAAATGCCTGAACATTAAAAAAGATAATACATTACACCAAGTTCACATGTCTTCCCCTGTCCTTACCAGCCTCTAACATAATTATAGTATACTTATTTCTGTACTTTGACAGAGGAGCTATTGCATTATAAATCTTCAAATAATATTTTGATTGATTTTACACTATATCTTACTTTAACTGTAGGCTAATTTCAAACTGCAGAATGACAAATTTTCCATTAAAAACAAACAAACATAAATGACTTGGCCTAAAGATGCCAAAATCTTGGTGAAAATTGAGGAAACTGCCTTTGATAGGAATAGTTTATGAACGCTATATAAAGCACAGAAAATTGTGGGATCATTGTTTTATTTTTCAAACTAGATAACTTGCAATCTCTAAATTAAACTTTAAATCTGAACTTACTGTTAAGCATTTCATCATTCAGTGCCTGTGCACACAATATGAATCAACCCAGAAAAAAACAGAATCAAAGCTAAGATTGATTACTTGAATTGATG
The DNA here is from genome assembly GCF_963662255.1 of Cinclus cinclus. Lineage (NCBI taxonomy): Eukaryota > Metazoa > Chordata > Aves > Passeriformes > Cinclidae > Cinclus > Cinclus cinclus. The sequence goes on along the minus strand of NC_085046.1, from coordinate 13,381,699 downwards.
GCTAAATTCACCCAACTGTTGCCTTCTTATGAAGTTTATCACTAAGATTTACACTGATTAGCATAAAAACTAATTAAGATTTTTTAATTAAATATTATATGCATATGGAGAGTAGAAACAAATGTCAGTAATATACCCTGCAAAACAAATGATTTCTGGATAAATCCTTTCAGCGTTGTGCTTTAAAAATGACTATTTTAGTAAATAGATGTTTTAATCATGGTTTACCACCGCACTGTCTTGATTGACTTTAAAACTATAAATTGCTGTGAAATTACAGTTGTATTAAAGAAAAATCAATTCCAGATAAGGACAGAAAAAAACAGCAATTACCTTTTATTCAAAAATTTGCTTGGTTAGTTAGTGAGTTAGGTGGAACTCAACTTTTACTACATGAGATGAAGCTTCAAGTTATTTCATTTATTTTTCCTCTTGGAAATGCTAAATATGTGTTTTCCTCAGGAATTATTTTTCAGATGTATTGTGGAGGATACCCAGTAATTGCTGAGTATCTCACTATGCTTTGAAACACTGGATTAGAAATCCTGAATTCTAATATTTTCTGCCATTGGACTGTTTAGTCTCAACACAAGTTCAGATTTCAGAAACCTAAAAGCACGTATCTCTCTTATTGCAGACAAAATATAACATTTATTTGTAACACCACTACTTTTTTTTTCCAAGACAATTAGCTTGATAAAGGCTATAGAAAAGCTAATTTATTTACCAGGAGAAGGTAAGATGCGATTTTTTGCAACCAACTGTCATCATTTAAAAGGGAAGAATGTAATTCAAACTACTCACCTGAACCCTTTCTAAGGGAATTACGGAGAAATAAGTTATTCCAGAGGGCAATCACAGTACTTGTCTTTGGATGCAATTATTAATTCCAAGAGCTCATTACTGTTTTTCATTGGCAAAGAGGAGTAGAGGGACCAGCTCAGGATAGTTCTAGACAATTACATTAGGGCAGATGAGCCCACTCTAGATGGCTAAATTGTGCTCAAGGGTGGAAAATGAATCATCCTAAGAAATCTGGTAGTAGGAATGCCTGGTAAGAGGTGATGGTAAACTGGCATAGCAGTATAACCCAACACTTTAATCTTTTGGCAGAAAAACTCATTAGAACAAAATCAAATCACTTAGCCTCTCTGCATTTGTGTTCACATAACCTCAAATGGGGAAGAGTCTTTTTTAAAGCTCTGTGTAAAGTTCATACCATAAGCAGATTCCATTTACTTTAGTATAATTTTAAGGATTCTTTACAGAGTACACTATGATGCTGTTTGTAATTATTTTATGAAAAAAGCCCTAAATTTCTTCGTTTCTGAAGCATATAGAAGTGTATAGGCACGCCTGAGATAAGCCAAAGACTGCAGGACAACAGTATTTTGTCAAGGTCTCATTAGTATGACTAATTTGTACCTCAACTTTTACATTACTTCAGTAAATTCTAAGCACATGTTATAAGGTTTTCTTGGGTAACATAATTGCCATATGCTTTTTGGTAAACAGGAAGAAATGGAACATACATAATAAGTAATTCCACTTAGCGCATCAAATTTATTTTGCATGATATTGGCAGTGCATTGCAAAGTTACAATAGTATTATTTCTCGTTGTTATTCTTGTAGTCTTAGGTTGATAACGTTTCATTTTGACACCATAATGGTGTCTCTGGGGATTTTGATGACAATGTGTTTTGACATCATGTTAAAATATATCCAAACTGATATCACTTTATTTTGTCATCATTACCTAGTTGGATTTCTAAGATACTGCTTTTTTCTGACATCTTTAATCAGAAAGATTTCAGTCCAAATGGCAAGTGCTAAAAAGAAGTTTTGCAGATATCAAACGTGACTGTGTAACACACATTACTGCTGCTCAAAACTTGTACTGGCCAGATACCCCAAAATATA